>NC_134560.1:22072283-22384191 GCF_025594145.1 Primulina tabacum | reverse complement strand
GCTAAACACGGGCCTAGGTCCAATCCTAGGGTAATGCAAGGGATGCAAATGCAACTATTACATTAGCTTCCAATATTTACATGTCTCCGATTTTCATAATCATCATAGCCATCATCTTCCAATCTTGATCATCCACTATACTAATATTTACAAATAAATATCCATGGCAAATAGGGATACATCTCATGGGGTTGGGAACGGGCCATAAACCAAGCCCACTTTAAATTTGATAATTATTACAATCATTCAACACAAAATATCCTAGCATACACCTAGCAAATTGGGCTTGGGATTTTGATCATCCTTCATGCATAATATCATATATCATACATCATCAATTAATTATCACAATAATTAATTGATCCAATATTATATATCTTGAACCAATCACTAACCGCCACGATTATAAACTAAATTAACAAAATATACAAACACCTTTGTCTACTTTCCAATTAATTTATTTATAACCGAATTTCTTGTAAATCACAATTTACTATAAATAATTAAAGTTCAACTTCAATTATTTATTTTATGAGAAAATATTTACAACTTTTGTAATTTTAAACTTAAGGGCCCAAAAAACTCATTTTTCACCAAAAACATTTTGGCCCATTTAAAATTCACAAATATGTTAGCCATCCAATGGCCCAATAACATCAAGGCCCATGACACTTTGATAATCCAAAACACATTTGGAAACCCTAGTCGTCATCGTCGTCGCCGGAGCTCCGTCGCCGGATTCCGGCCAACAAATTTTTTTTTTAATTTTTGAGTGGACGTTCGGGCAGCCCTTGCTGCCCGAAATGGGCAGGCCTCGGGCAGCAACATGCTGCCCGAAATATGCCCCAAAAACGCATTGATTTTGTTGCAAAAATTTCATCTCATGCGGTTAGAAATCGACCTCAATATAATATTATGTATATGCTACACAAACTAGTACCCTTAGCTCTGATACCACGTGAAAGAGGATCGGTTTGAGGTGACCGAAAGCGCAACGGAAGTTCAAAATATTGATTTTCAAGAGGAAAAATTTCGGCCACCTTGTACTAGGGTGTAGCAAATACAAAAACACAAAATGTCATACATAGGGTGTTTTAAAGAAATATACCTATCAATCTTGAAAGATTGATTATGGCTCCAACTTAGTTGTCAAACAACTAAGCTCTTCAAAGGCAAGACCCTCTACAAGCTATCCTTGTTCTTGAATCTTTCCTTCAAAATTAGGTCCACCACCAACAAGCTAAATCCACTCTAATTTTGCACTAGAAAAATTAGAGCATTTTTCTTTGAGAAGTGTAAGAATTCCTCAACAATTGTAGAACAAAAATTAAGGAGAATTCTACTTGAATTTTCGTCCAAGTGCATTGGAGGAGAGAGAGTGGAGTGTTTTTCTTGGTGTATGAAAAAGTAAAAGTGAGCATGTGCATGCCATGCCTTGGTTGTACAAAAAGTTGTCTCCCAACTCTTCACCTCCCATGCATGCATTTTTGAGTGGGCTTGTAACAATTACAAGGCCCATGGACTTTAATTTAATTGTCTCAAACATATTTGACCCCAATTAAACTTTACTTGATTTTACTCAAGTCCACTAGTTAAATAATTATTTCCAATTGGGCTCTACAAGGCCCAATGTTATTTAAATAATTCAACACTTGAACTAATTTAATTATTTGGACTCTACTAGGCCCACTAGTGTTTAATTAATTCAACACTTGAATTAATTTAATTTAGTCCATAATAATGTTTATGAAAATCACAATTTTCAAATACATTATTCACTTGGCCTACTTTTAATCTAGGAACACTTCCACAAATTAAAAGTTATATTTCTCTCATAGAAGTCATACTTCTAATTTTTTTCTTTACGCTTATAAACTCATTTATAAGCCGTTCAACACATTGAACTATTTTACTTCTCAACGGGATCTAGAAAGCTAGTACTTGTGTGGCCCTCAATGGTTCATTGATACAACTAGCCGTGGGTTCACATCTCCATGTGATTCGGACTAAACATGTCCTTATATGAGCATACCCTAATTGCTCCATTCTTACTTATCAATTCCTTGACAACAAGAACGTCAGAACTAAAGTCTTATAGTACCCAACCAACCATGTTAAACGCCTAGCAGCATCGCTTACATGATTCCCTAGGTATCAAATGATAGTGCCTGCAAGAACCATTCAATTATGGTTAGCGTACAGTACGGTCCCTTCAACTCATATATCCCGACCGATTCGACAACCATTGGTATATCGAGAGTTGTCAATGAATCGATACTATGTGTCATGTCGTAGTTGCAACGATGGTGTAATCTATGAAACCCCTTTTATAATTACCACCATACTCTGTTCAGAGATTTCAACCTACATACACATGAGAACACATAGGATATCCATACCCGAAGGTAAGCGATGAATCCCCGACTACAATGCATCGACTCCTATGTGTTTCGACAGAACACCCAACCTTGCCACCTGATGACCCCATGAGAGTCGGTAAACAAGTCAAAGTGTAATTCTAGCACATAGAGTCTCAATGTTGTCCCGGGTCATAAGGACTAATGGTGTATAACCATAAACTAGGACGTTTCCACTCGATAAGTGAGAACCACTTGGAAAGTCCTTTATGGAGGGTTGTTCAGTGCACTCTACCAGGAGCACCTATCTGCATGCTCGGACATCACAATGTCCTCTACCAATGAAATATGGTACTCCCATCGCAGATACTAGTCTCGAACTCGAGCGGCCTATATCCTTCTTAGCGGCGGCTGAATCGACTAGGAACTGTTTAGAATATACAGTATTCCAAATATGAGTTTCATGATACTCATCATATGAGCATCTCATATTCTTTCTACTATTTGTATATTCAAGGGCTTATCTATGCAACTAGCATGGGTATACAGATAAAGATGTGCCAAAATAATAATTTCAAATATTATTAAAATAAAGATTGTTTATACATAGAGTTTTATTGTGAACACTCGGTCAACACTTGGCTCGACGGGCACCTACTCTAACAACGCTCCCCCTGAATTAAGCATTTTAAGATAAATCAATAAGGCCTAATATATTTCTGAAGTAAGAAAACATAGTCTCAGGTAATGGCTTGGGAAAATATCCGCTACTTGTTGTTGAGTTGAAATATATTCTATTCTGATGTCCTTCTTGAGAGTATGATCTTTGATCAAGTGATTTCTGAAAACAATGTGCTTGGTTCTGGATTGAAGAACTGGATTATATGTAATCTCAATAAAGCTGGTGCTGTCACAGAAGATTGGTGGCTCTTCAGCTACTACTCCATAATCTTTTAGTTGTTGCCGAATCTAGAGCAGTTGAGCCCGACAACTTCTAGCAGCTAAATATTCAGCTTCAGTTGTGGAAGTGGTGATGGATTTTTGCTTCTTGCTAAACCATGAGATATGTCTGTCTCCTACAAACTGACATGATCCACTTGTACTTTTGTGATAAAGCTTACATCCTGCATAATCTGCATCTGAATAGCCAACTAAATTGAAAGTTGAATCATTATATACCATAAGCACACATTCTGTGTGCCTTTCAGAAATTTCAATATACGTTTAAGCAGCTAGGAAATGTGATTGCTTAGGATCAGCTTGAAATCTGGCACATAAGCATACTGCAAACATAATATCAGGACGACTAGCAGTTAGAGATAATAAAAAACCTATTAAACCTCTGTAGAGTGTCATATGAACTGATATTCCCCCTTTATCTTTAAAATAAATCATATTTAAAATTCCAGAATGCATAAAATCCCATAAACCGCAAACTATAAAATCACACATCAATTTAAAGGAAAAATCAACATCCAATTTTAAAACTAAAGTATAAAACCTTAATAAAATAAATCCTCAAACATTATTTAAAAACTTTAAACTTAATGCAGAAATGCTAATATTCTTCGTGAGTGTATTGTCGAACCCGATTCACTCAAGCGTCAGCGCTTCCCTCAACATCATCCTCACATGCGACCATCCAAATATCACATATACAGGCACATACAACTTTAAAATAAATAATTTACTATAATAGGTTGACGTGAGAACTCGCAAGCATTAAAATCGTAATTCATTTAAGCATGAAATATCACAAATCATTTCTGAAACGTCTGCTATTCGTTTTCTTAAAACGTGTTAGGAATTTTTTTTATCCTAAGTTATTTCGGACGAATCCACATATACATGCATTAAAATATTTTGACACCGTTTTGAAATAAACAATTCACTACTATTTAAAAATCCAAAGGAAAATAGTTTGAATCGTAAAAGCGTCAAACATTTTACCAAAACTGAAAATATTATTTGAAAAATATAGCTCATACTATAACCTCTCAAAAACCTCTCATAAACATTAATAAATAGTCGTAAAATCTTTTAAAATAACTCAAAATCATAAATCACAACTAGTGCGGAAAACAAACGTCGGTCCTCGGGTTATGTGCACCTTCAGTCCAGCAGATTCAACCATTAAGACCTCCACAAACATTATTATCATAATCACCTGCATTAATAACTCCTAGTGAGTTTAAAGACTCAACACACTATAATCTTGATAATAAATAATACGTATAAAGATCACATGCAAAAGTAAAAATACTTTTACTTAGAATATCATTTTCGTGAAGATACATAAACTTGAAATATGAACATTTTCGTAAAATTTTCATAAACTTTTTCATAAACATAAACATACTCATATTCATCATAACTATATTCATATTCATAACATCATCAACATATATGTATTCTTTTTTCCTTTTGTTGAATTCAGATCGTTAATTGTGACTTTCTTGTTCATCTACGTCTACGTGTTGGGCGATGGATCCATCTACATGTAACCACAGTACTTGGCGGCGGGGACATCAGCAACACTCTCACCGGTCAACTGAGCATTGGCCTTACATATTAACATATCATTGTATACATATTTGTATCCATGAAAATACGATCGTCGGGCTCCGATTGGGACAGCACCCTCACGATATCCCCAACACATCATCGTACTAGTCACAATTATTTCACTTCCTTCAAAGTTTCACATACTCATCACTTTATAGAATTTAAACATGCATATAATGTTTTTCTTTTAAACAAAGCATGCAACATATCTTTTAACGTTATCTTTTAATCATAAAATCCCATAAACATTTATAATAAACATTTTAACATATTAAAAATCCATAAACATTTAAAATAACATTTTAACATCAAAACATTTAAAATAACATTTTGACATGTTAAATCATAAACATTTAAAATAAACATTTTGATATAAAAATCCCTAAACATATAAAATTCCATAAACATTTAAAATAATCGTTTTAAATAATCATATTAGCACAGAAAACAGCATTCAAGGCACTGCCACGACGTTTACTAATTTTCAGGTGTAAAATTACGTTTTATCCCTAGACGTAAAATTTCGCGTTTTTGACTTTTTTCTTACTTTCATAGACTCTAATATGTCCAAAATATTTATTTAAGCCTACATGAATCTTCTCATATTTTTATTTGACTAAAATCGATGACTGATAAATTAATCTTTAAACATAACATATTAATGCGTTTTAATCTCAAATTAAACCAAACCATAATATAAAATTTCCAAATTAAAAACCTATGCTTTTAATAATTATTTGAGCTTTAATAAAATTTTTCATAATTTTATAAAGCTTAAAACTAGGCTTTTCAATTAATTCTTCAATTAACGTTACGTGCGGCGATTAAATCCCGCATAAATCTAAAACTCATTTTTATTATTTATTCTATCCTTCAAAATCATGAGCCACCCCGGTGGACCCATGGTTCAAAATTTCTTCCTTTAAATCTCGTTTTTGACACATAATCGAACACACCGAGCCATCTCCTAATTTACTTGAGCCACGCCCGAGCCACCTCGAGCCAAAACCTAGCCAACAGGTTTATGGACCCTACTGACAAGACCTGGACGGAATAACCAGCCCTGGACCGCTCAAAAACCTTCTGCCCCTCAACCCTCGATTGCATTCATGTGTGTAGGTGAGTATCCTAGCTTATCTAGGACTCCTAATTGGACTAGGACTCAACCAGCTGTTAACCACTCGACACCTCATGATCTAACCACCCTAGAACATGCCCAGACCTAGCCCAGACCAA
This sequence comes from Primulina tabacum, assembly GCF_025594145.1. Taxonomy (NCBI): domain Eukaryota; kingdom Viridiplantae; phylum Streptophyta; class Magnoliopsida; order Lamiales; family Gesneriaceae; genus Primulina; species Primulina tabacum. Next base: position 22,378,033 of record NC_134560.1, on the reverse strand, counting down.
CCCCAAGCTCCAAAAACCGAAGTTACAACACAAGGTGCAGAAACAGCCGAGAACTCCTACCTTGATATGGACTCAACGTTTCTGTTGCTAGGACGCTAGCCATCGACCCAGCCCTTGAACCAGCCTCTTGTGCACCTTTTTAGGACCCTAAAGACCTAACCTAGCCCAGCCCCAAAGCCCCTGGCCGAGCCAGATACCCTGAACATGTTGCTGCACATTTGCACCCCTAATTGGCATGCTCTCGGTGCTAGGACTCCTCCCCAGCCTCTTGTCTCGAGTCCTAGTCCTAGCGTGGTTAGGAATCTTCCCTTGACCCCTCACGTGACTCTAGCCCAGCCCTGGTTCAACCGAACAAAAGCCAAGCAACCAAGTCCCCAAATCCGTGCCTTACATACTCCTTGACAGATTTATGGTTCTAGCTTCGTTTTTTCCGGATTTGCAACATTTTGGTTGTGTTCTAAGACCCTATATTTCATGTAAAACCATCCTTGACCATGTCCTAGTCATGGCAGCCCCTTTTAACACATAAAAACATATTTTTGGAACCAAAAAGCAAGAATTTCGAACACCTATATTCACGGCTACGAAAATAAAAGGTTGTATGACTTTTTTCATGCAAATTCATAAACAATTATATAATATGGTGATGATGAGTAAGGAAGAATATGGCGTGCCTTTGCTTATTTAACGTACGAATTTTCGTTGACGAATTAAAGAACGATGACACGAAGACGATGGCTTGAATTTTCCTTGAAGAACCTTCAAACTTTTCTCTTAATTTGATGATGTGTGTGCCGTGTATTTTTGAGGGAGAGTTTTGGGAGAATTGGGGAAGGTAGCCGTGTGGTTTGAAGGTTTTGTGGTGGGGTTTTGTAATATTATATAGTTAATTAAAAACACTAAACAAGCTTAGGCCCATTAGGAGGTAAATTAGGCCCATTGGTGCTTAATTAATATATTTAAAATAATTTTTCTTGAATACGTTTGTGAATTTATTAACCGGGTTGCCAACACGTTAGTATTTTTGTTGAAAAACCAACACCGATAAAATTTATGTCTCGACGTATAAAATCACCTAAAAACTCATTATTTTCAAAAATAATAAAAAGCATCAATCATATTTTAAATTATTAAAAACAATTATTTAATAAAAACATTTTCTATTTTTTAGCCCTCGGTCTCCGTTCCTCAATCGCAACTCGAATAACATTTAAAAATATACTTTAATGCAAACAAGTAGAAAAATATATTTTAAACATGTCAATATGTACAACATAATTAATTTATGCAATTAAAACAATTAATTGAAATACACACAGAATTTAATAAATTGTATGCATGTTGTTCGCGTGGACCTTTAAATTTTCGGGGCGCTACAATCTTCCCCTCTTAAATTGAATTTCGTCCTCGAAATTCGCTTATCCTTGATAATCAAAAGTTTCAATTTAGTTCCATTATCCCTAAAATTCATGCTTCCGCTGCGCTACTCTAATAAAACTTAAGTTCTAGAATGTACTTATGTCTCCTTGATCCCAATTAAATTTTTCTTTCTAAATCCTTATTTGCAATTCGCAACTTAAAAAGACCCATGATGTCTTAGTTCCATTTTTCTATAACCTCGAATTACAACTTTTCTTAGAATTCCCAATATTAAAAAATGGATGATCGCGCTTATCGTAAATTACTTTCCTTATTTTATACCCCAAAATATTCATCAACTTATCAAATTTCAATCTTAAAATCCCAAACGCATTCGCTAACGCTTAGATTTTCAAGCCTAATATCGATTCATCCTTAAAAACCCTTGATTAACATACCTTATAATGTTATAACCTAAGATATCACAAGGTTCTAAATATTCTTTCGAGCCCAAATCATCAAAAATTCTTAGCATTTAAACCATTTAATTTTCATTTAATGCTACACTAGTCCCCAAATTTCCTTAACAATTGCAAAATTAATTCTTACTTTCCTCAAAAATTATCCAATTGGTCCTAACTTTCAAAAATCCTTTGATTAACCCATAAGTTCTTGACATTCTTAATTTTCTTCTACAGATTTCCCATAACATAATTTCGAAAATTTTAAACTTATTTATCCAAAAATCAATTCTCATAACCAATCTTACCTTTCATCCAAATTTAAAATCCCAATTTATACATTTTCTTACTTTCAAATATCATCGCAGTCTTGAATCATTATTCCTTATGTCTAATTCCCAAAATTAACTCTACTAGTACCCACGAGTCATCAGTATTTTCTTAGAAAAATCTGCGTGTTCTAAAATCATTCATAATATTCACGATTATCTTATGACCCAAACAGTAGAACGTCAATACTAAAACTCAAAAATCAACATAGTCCAATTCCACCACAAAGCCAACATGCGTTGAAATCAAATAATTATTGTTTCATATCGTATCACATATAAAAATTCTAAAGCATATAAATCATATATTATCATAAAGCTATTGAACACGTGACATAATCATATAATTCATGTAGTCATGCAGGTAACAACATATAAATCATATAAAGCATGTAAACTTACAGATTGAGGCTTGATGATTGATCTTTCTGGCATTGATGGTGGCGCAACTCTTTACAGGACCTTTGCTCTGATACTAACTGAAACGTCTGCTATTTGTTTTTTTAAAAAGTGCTAGAAATATATAATTTTTAATCCTAACTTATTTCGGACGAACCCACATATACATGCATAAAAATATTTTGACACCATTTTGAAATAAACAATCAACTACCATTTAAAAATCCAAAGAAACATAGTTCAAATCACAAAAGCGTCAAACATTTTACCAAACCTGAAAACATTATTTGAAAAGTATAGTCCATACTGTAACCTTTCAAAAGCCTCTCATAAACATAAATAAATAGTCATAAAATCTTTTAACATAACTTAAAATCATAAATCATAACTAGTGGGGAAAACTAGCGTCGGTCATCGGGTTATGTTCACCTTCAGTCCAGCAAAGTCAACCATCAAGACCTCCATAAAAATTATTATCATAATCACCTGTATCAATCACAACTATTGAGTCTAAAGACTCAACACACTATATTCTTGATAACAAATAATACGTATACAGATCACATGCTACAATAGAAATACTTTTACTTAAAATATCTGATATGAATCCTCGTACGAAGAAAATGAAACACGATTAAATATGAATCGTGACCTCAATTCAATAACGAACATTGATCGTTGTTACAATGTCCCGATCTTTTGATTCAAGCAATTACGTGACCTTCACCCCTAAACTAAGTGGTTTAGTAACAAAGAATCACAATAAAACACTCAAACGAACCTTCAAATAACTTGTCTTTGACAACCCGCGTAAGAAACGATCGACAAACACCACAAAGTTAAAACTTTGATAAGTTTGATTTTGAAACAAAGCTAAGCCTTGAAAAGTTTTGAGAGAAAAACTCAAAAAGTTAGATATTCAATCAATAATAATCTGAAAAAGGGGTCCAAATTTTCGTCCAGTATGTTTACATATATTCAAGATATCTAACCTAGTTACCAAAAAAAAAAACTCTAAATTTAGGAAAAATCTGCGTCGCGCGCATATGCGTGTGCTTATGCGCGCAAGTCTCTGACTGTGTCACGCATATGCACGTTGTAATTCGCGCATGTGCATGAGACTATTTGCCTTTACGTTGCATAATTTTCCCTCGTGCGCATATGCGCGCCCTAGTTCCGCGGATTTGCGCGAAGTCCTCTGTTCAACACTTCGGTAGCAGTGTCTCTCGCGCATATGCGCGCCGGTCTTGGCGCATGTGCTCGAGGATCTCGCATATGCGCGCCTTGTTGTCGCGCATGTGCGCGAGGTCTTCTGTCTAGTTTAGTGCTTTGCTTTGCGTAGATGCTTGAATAATGTTCATATGACTCCCGAACTTACTCCCATGCATCACGAATCCTTCAGCACTCTGTACCTCACTTGTTCAACCTTCTTCTTTGCTCATAAGCCCATGGAATGCTTCTTTGAACCTCTTTAGTCGTCCTCTCTTGATTGGTTCCTCCGGCAACACTAAAGGGTTCCATACTTTCCTTGGGGCTTGACCAACCGTATTTGCATCATCCTCCCCTTCTTGAAAAGAATTTGTCCTCAAATCTTGTTCATCACCAACATCAAAAAATGACAAATCACTAACATTAAAAGTGGAACTCACTTTGTAATCACCTGGTAGATCGAGTTTGTAGGCGTTGTCATTGATCCTTTCTAGAACTTGAAATGGTCCATTCGAACGTCGTTTCTCGGGGAACCTTTCCTTCTGCAAGTGGAGCCACACCCAATCACCTTTCTCAAATACCACCTTCTTCTTCCCCTTGTTGGCTTGTTTGGCATATTGTTCATTTTTCTTCTCGATGTTGGCCTTGGATTTTTCATGCTAACCCCTAACAAATCCAGCCTTCTTTTTGCCATCCATGTTTAACCTTTTACTCACAGATAAAGACATCAAATCCAATGGAGTCAAAGGATTAATGCCATACACAATTTCAAACGGCGAATAATTGGTAATAGAATGCACGCAACGATTATAAGTAAACTCAACAAATGGTAAACATTCTTTCCAAATCTTTAAGTTCTTTTTAATAATAGCACGCAAAAGTGTTCCTAAAGTTCTATTAACAACTTCAGTTTGTCCGTCCGTTTGAGGATGACACGTAGTAGAAAACAACAATTTTGTGCCAAGTTTAGCCCAGAAAGTCTTCCAATAGTAACTCAAGAATTGAACGTCGCGGTCATAAAAAATATTTCTAGGCATGCCATGCAACCTAACGACTTCTCTAAAGAACTAATCCACAATGTTAGAAGCATCATCAGTTTTATGACGAGCTATAAAATGTGTCATTTTAGAAAATCTATCCACAACAAAAATATAGAATACTTCCCCTTCTTTGTCCTAGGCAACCCTAAAACAAAGTCTATAGAAATATCAACCCAAGGTTCACTAGGGACAGGAAGTGGCGTATACAATCCATGTGGTTGTGTTATAGACTTAGCTTGCCTACAAGTTATGCACTTATCACACACTCTTTCAATATCACGCTTCATATGTGGCCAATAAAAATGTTCATTTAAAGCACTCAAAGTTTTAGCCACACCAAAATGTCTAATCAAATCACCCCCACGTGCCTCTCTAACAAATATTTCAAGAATTGAAGATTTAGGAATGCACAACTTATCTTCTCTAAAAAAGAAACCATGATGCAAATAAAATTTTTCATGTGGACCATGCATACATGTTTCAAATACACCGTTAAAGTCCTCATCTAGCACATATAACTCTTTCACATGCTCAAACCCTAAAATTTTTGCATCCAAGGTAGAGATTAGTACGTACCTCTGTGATAGTGCGTCGGCCAATACATTTTCCTTACCTTGTTTGTACTTGATTATGTAGGGGAATTTCTCTATAAATGCCACCCACTTGGCATGCCGCTTGTTCAGCTTTTGTTGCCCCTTAAGATGCTTTAAGGATTCATGATCCGTATGACTCACAAACTCCCTAGGTCTCAAGTAGTGCTGCCACGTTTCAAAAGTCCTCACAAGCGCATAGAGCTCCTTGTCATATGTCGGGTAATTAAACGCTGCTCCATTAAGCTTCAATTCTCACTAAAGTATGCCACCGGCTGTCCTCCTTGTATCAACACTCCACCAATACTGAAACGTCCTGCTCTTTTTATTGCTTTAAAAGTACTAGAAATTTTTTTTTTCTTTCTCTAAAATTCTCGGCTTTCACTAAAATATTTTTATAAAATATTTTAACCCTTAAAATAAAATACCAACCATCTAGCATTTTAAAAATCAAGTGCAATGGTCATAAAATAAAATCGTCGCATGATTACCAAACCTAAAAAGCAATAAATTTTAAAAGTAAAGCCCATACTAAACCTCTCAAAATCTCTCAAAAGCATAAGTGAATAGTCTTAAAATCTTTAAATAAAATCATAAAGCATAATGCGGAAAATGTAGCGCTGGTCCTCGGGTTATGTGCGCCTTCAGTCCAGTCAATTCACTCATCAAGTCCTCCCTCAATACCACCTGCATCCATCACACCTAGTGAGTCTAAAGACTCAACACACCATAATCTTTATAACGAGTAATACGTAATACAGTCAACATATAACGGTGAAAAATATTTGTACTTAAAATATCGTTTTCATGAAGATGCATAAACTTGAACATAAACATTTTCATAAATAATTTCATGATGCATTTCATAAACCTTAACCTTTTTCCTTTTTTCCTCAGCATGACATGACATAAAACATTTTTCATGATCATAAACATTTTCATTTTCCTTTTCCTTTTCCTTTTCCTTTTTCCTTTTCCTTTTCCTTTTCCTTTTGTTGAATTTAGATCGTTAATTGTGACTTTCCTGATCATGCTCATGAGGGTCGATGGATCCATCTACATAAAACCACAGTACTGGGCGGCGGGGGACACCAGCAACACTCTCACCGGTCAACTGGGCCCTGGCCTATCATGATTCGAATAGAAATACGATCGTCGGGGCTCCCTCTAGGGCTTTCTCCCATAAATAGGCTCCCTCTGGGGCCTTTTCCCCTCACGATATTCACATTCTTCCGTTACCACAAAACCGTTACCATGTATCTGTTACCACATATCCGTTACCACATATTCGCAATGATGGAAACACGATCGTCGGGCTCCCACTGGAAGCATAACCCTCACGACGTCGCCAACATTAGCGAATTAGACACAATTATTTCACATCCTTCAACATTTTTCATTCACATCACTTTAGAAAAATCATGAACATCATTACGTTTTTTTTATTTTTGAAACCAAGCATGCAACATGTATTTTAAATGTCTTCTTAAATCATAAAAATCCCTTAGACATTTAAAAATCATAATTTAATCATGAACAATTCATAAACATTTAAAAATAATCATATTTTCATAAAAATAGCATTCAGGACACTGTCATGACGTTTACTAATGCTCTAGGTGCAAAAAGATCGTTTTACCCCTAGACGTAAAATTTTACCTTTTCGACTTTTTCCTTGATTTCATGACTCTAACATGTCCCAAATAATTATTTAAGCTTACGTGAATTTTTTCATAATTTTATTTGGCTTAAATGTTAGACTTTTTCAATTATCTTTTCTTAATTATTTTGACGGTGTTTTAATCCCGAAAAATCCCAAACTTTAATATAAAATTCTTAAATTCTAAATTTAGTCCTTTTATATTATTTTAGCCCTTGTGGACCACGACTCGACCCCCGTGAGCCGTTTTCCAATTTTTCTTATTTTAAATACCCTATTTGACACCTAAACTTCGACCCCGAGCCATCTTTAAATTTTTGCGAGTTACCCCCGAACCATGTCGAGCCAAAAGGTGCCCAACATGTTAGTTTAGCCTACTGGACTCTAAGTTTACCAAGACTCCACCCCAAAACCTGAAAACAAGTTGCCCCAAGCACCACCATGTTCTGGCCGAGAGTTTCAATGAGATTGGACTCTATGCTTTGGTGCCTAGACTCTAAGACAACGCCCTAGCCCCTGAACCAACTTGTTGTGCACTGCCTTGGGACCCTAGTGAACCATCCTTGCCTAGCCCGTGCCCCATGCATCGAGCCCCTGGCCCCTGCAGCCGTGCGAAGACCCCCCCCCCCCTCGGCTGCTGTCCTAGTTTCTCGGGTAGAGTCCTAGCTTGGCTAGGACTCTATCCCGACCCTTAGCGTGAGTCCTAGCATGCCTAGGACTCCCACCATGACTCACTCAAGGTCTTGGCTAGCCCCTAACCAGCCAACCAAGCCCCCAGCCCCTGCACGACGAAACCGAGCCCCAAACTTTTGACAGCTAACTTCGGTTCCTGCATGTGTTCTTGTTTCCTTTTTCTTTCATGGTTTCGGTCGATTTCTGTGAAGTGTGTGGGACTCTAAAACAAGTGTAAACCTTACCCAAACATACCTAGATATCATGGCGGCCCCTTAGTATGAAAGAGACGTGAATCGAAGCGTCCACAAGTGGCATAAAAATCACAAATCCAATGCATGTACAAGATGGGTTTCGAAAATTCTGAATATATACATATACGAACTTCAAGCTTTTCATGCACACATAATTTAAACAATATTATGATATGATGGATGAATAAAGGAGATGTATGGCGTGCCTTTGCGTTTTATACGCACGAAAAACCGTTGACGACGAAGAACGGGAGATGACTACGGCTTCTACTTTGCTTGTTGCCTTCGAAAACCCTTACCAAAAATCCTTCAAAGTGCCGTGAGGTTTGTGTGTGTGCGATGGGAAGAGTTTTTCAGAAAATAAACTAGGTGGCCGATTTCCTTTGGTGCCAAAGTGTAGGGTTTTGCAACTTTTACACTTTAAATACTAATTAAATCCCTAAGTAGGCTTTAGGCCTATTAGGCCATAGAATTAAGCCCATTAGTTAAATTAGGATTTAAATAAAATATTAACAAGGTTTTTGTTTAAATAAATTTGTGAATTTATTAGCCGGGTTGCCAAAAAGCTCGTATTTTAGTTGAAAAACCAACACCGATAAAATTTACGCCCCGGCGTATAAAATCACCTCAAAACCCTTAATTTCACAAAATACTAAAAAGCATCGACAATCTTTTAAATAATTAAAAATAATTATTTAATAAAAATATTTTACGTTTTCTTCAGCCCTCGGTCCCCGTTCCTCGATCGTCACTTGAATATTCCTAAAATACATTTTTTTTTTGCATGATGACAAATAAATCTCATTTAGCATATAAACAAGTACGTCACATTATTAATTAGCAGCTAAAATCAATTAATTACTCCATTTTTCATAATTTTCTAGATTCGCATGCAGTTGGATTACGTCGTCTTAATTTTGGACCTTATAATTCCTCCCCCCCTTAAATAAAATTTCGTCCTCGAAATTAGAACTTACCGAAAAGATCCGGATAGCGACTCTTCAAGTCCCTCTCGGTTTCCCAAGTAGCTTCTCTTCCGAGTGATTCAGCCACTTGACCTTGACCATTGGAATGACTTTGTTACGCAATCGTCTTTCTTGTCTAGCCAGAATCTGGACAGGTCTTTCTTCATACGACATATTTGGAGTTAGTTGAAGAGGTTCATAATTAAGCACATGTGACGGATTCGACATGTACTTTCGCAGCATCGAAATGTGGAACACATTGTGAACTCCTGCAAGCGTTGGTAGCAATGCCACTCTATAAGCTAGTGTCCCAATCCTCTCCAAAATCTCGAACAGACCTATAAATCTTGGACTAAGCTTTCCCTTCTTGCCAAAGAGCATAACACCCTTCATGGGTGCTATTTTCACAAATACATGATCGCCCACTGCAAACTATAAGTCTCTTCGTCTCTTGTCCGCATAACTCTTTTGTCGGCTTTGTGCAATCTTCATTCTATCACGAATCTTGACTACAAGCTCAGCTGTTTCTTCAATCACATCTGGACCAATGTCTCTTCTTTCCCCAACCTCGTCCCAATGAATAGGAGATCTACACTTCCTTCCATAGAGTGCCTCAAAAGGAGCCATTCCTATTGATGATTGATAGCTGTTATTGTAAGTGAACTCCACTAGAGGTAATTTTTGTTCCCAACTGCCTTGGAAATCAATGACGCATGCTCGCAGTAGATCTTCAAAAATCTGAATAACCCTTTCTGACTGACCATCGGTTTGAGGGTGGAACGTTGCACTGAACAATAACTTGGTCCCCATCGCTGCATGCAGACTTTTCCAAAAAGACGACGTGAACCTCGGATCCCGGTCAGAAACGATGGATACAGGAATCCCATGCAGCCGAACTATCTCCCGAATATACAAGTCGGCATACTGAACCATGGTGAATGTCGTCTTAATAGGTAGAAAATGCGCTGATTTCGTAAGACGATCCACTATCACCCAAATGGCATTGAATCCTTTAACTGTCTTTGGCAATCCCACAACAAAGTCCATGGTGATATTTTCCCATTTCCACTCGGGAATAGGGAGTGGCTTCAATTTTCCCGCTGGTCTCTGATGCTCTGCTTTGACTTGCTGACAAGTCAAACATTCGGATACATATCTCAAGATGTCTCTCTTCATGCCTGGCCACCAATATAACAACTGCAAATCTCTATACATCTTTGTACTGCCCGGATGAATGGAATATGGTGTGTCGTGGGCTTCCTTCATAATAAGATCTCTCAAAGAATCGTCACTAGGAACCCATAGACGGTCTCGATAACGGACTAAACCATCCACCACTGAATATAAATTCCGGCCCTTGGCTTCATCTCTTGCTCTCCACTTTTGCAACTGCTCATTAGTAGACTGTCCTTCCCGAATTCTGTCTCTCAAAGTCGACTGCACTGATAATGTGGCAAGATTAGGGGCCTCGCCCCTACACGGCAAGCTCAAACCGCTGTATCTCGGACTGCAACGGTCTTTGGAGTGATAAATGAGTGATAACTGCTGCTTTTCTACTCAATGCGTCTGCCACTACATTAGCTTTCCCCGGATGGTAGCTAATGTCACAATCATAGTCCTTTACCAATTCGAGCCATCTGCGCTGTCTCATATTCAACTCTTTTTGGGTGAAGAAGTATTTCAAACTTTTATGATCGGTGAATATTTTGCACTTCTCCCCGTAAAGGTAGTGTCTCCAAATTTTTAGTGCAAAGACTACTGCTGCAAGCTCAAGATCATGAGTAGGGTAGTTCTTTTCATGAATTTTCAACTGTCTTGACGCATAGGCGATAACTCGGTCGTTTTGCATCAGAACTACACCTAAACCTAGCTTAGAAGCGTCGGTATAAAGAACATACTCCCCTTGCCCTGATGACATGGATAACACTGGTGCTGATATCAAGGCTTGCTTCAACTTGTCAAAACTGTCCTGACACTCGGATCCCCAAAAAAACTTAGCATTTTTCTTCGTCAAAGATGTCAAAGGCACTGCAATAGATGAGAACCCCTTGACGAATTTGCGATAATAGCCGGCTAATCCCAAGAAACTGCGAATCTCGGTGACACTCTTCGGTACTGGCCACTCTTTTACTGCCTCAACTTTACTCGGATCAACTTCCACGCCATCACTTGAAATGATGTTGCCTAAGAACGCCACTTTGTCAAGCCAAAACTTGCACTTGCTGAACTTTGCATATAGCTTTCTGTCTCTTAATACCTGCAGTGCTGTCCTCAAATGGCGACTATGCTCCTCTCTGCTCTTGGAATAGATCAATATGTCATCAATGAAGACAATAATAAACGGATCCAGATACGGCTGAAATACGCGATTCATGAGATCCATGAAGATCGCTGGCGCATTGGTCAACCCGAATGGCATGACCATAAACTCATAGTGCCCATATATTGTGCGAAATGCTGTCTTGTGCACGTCAGACTCCTTGACTTTCAACTGATGGTATCCAGATCGCAGATCAATTTTAGAAAACATCGAAGCTCCTTGCAACTGGTCAAATAAATCCTCAATTCTTGGCAGTGGATACTTATTTTTGATAGTGACCCTATTGAGCTCTCGATAATCGATGCAAAGACGCATACTACCATCTTTCTTTTTCACAAACAAAACTGGTGCGCCCCACTGAGTGTAACTAGGGCGAATAAAACCCTTGTCTAGCAGTTCTTGGATTTGATCTTTTAGTTCTTATATTTCAGCGGGTGCTAGATGATAAGGTGCTTTAGATATAGGAACAGTGCCCGGCATAAGGTCAATAGAGAACTCCACTTCACGATCGGGTGGGATGCCAGAAACCTCTTCGGGAAAGACGCTAGGAAAATCCCTCACATTATCAACATCTTCTAACATCTGGCTGATGGATTCATGTGTAGTAGTGACATATGCTAAATACGCCTGACATCCATGCTTAATAAGCTTCCTCGCACTTAGACAAGAGATAATGTGCGGCATTTGCTGGTTTCTTGCCGCCTCGAAAAAAAAAAGATTTACCACTGGGTGGCCTAATTGATACTGATCGCTGACGAAAATCAATCGAAGCTCCATTCGCTGATAGCCAATCCATCCCAAGTATAATATCGAATTCGGGCATAGGAAGCACAATAAGATCTACCCGAACAACATCTCTGAATAAACGAAGCTCCAGATTCTTAACAATCTTAGATGTGAGCATCTGATCACCGGAAGGAATCGAAAATTTGAAACCCAAACCCATATCTTGAGGAGTAATATTCAGTCTTTTGATGAAGGTTTCTGATATGAAAGAGTGTGTAGCTCCTGAATCTAGCAAAGCATAGGTAGCTACGCCTAGAATGATGATCCTCCCCGTGATGAGTGTAGTGTCTGCCTCTTCCTCAGCTTCCTCGGCATTCATAACATAAGCTCGGGCCGTAGCACCTGCTTTCCTCTTTGGGCAATCAATAGCCTTGTGACCGGCCTCCTTGCAGTAGAAACATTTATATGATCCCAACTCGCATTTGACAAGATGTAGACGGTTGCACTCCTTGCATGGTTGCCTCTGAACAGGCTTTGGTGCTCCCGGATTCTGTGGCTTTGGTGGCGCTGGCTTTTTGACTTGACCTTGGGGCTTTTGAGGCCCTTGAGGTCTAGGAGGACCCGTATTTGGCTTCTTGTTGGGTTGATTGTTATTCTTATAATGCTGCCTCTTGCGCTGAATCTCAAAGTCAATGTCCTTTAAGGACTGCTCAGCCTGATATGCATAAGTAACTGCCATAGCATAATTCTCCGGCCGCATCATCATAACTTTATCCTGAATGGTAGGTCTTAGGCCATATTTGAAATGCCTAAGTTTTTCTTCCGCGTCTCCAGCAATAAGGGGTACAGAGTGGCAATCCCTATCAAACTTCTTCACAAAATCAGCAACAGATATGTCCCCCTGACGGAGGGTCATAAATTCCCTCTTTATCCGGCTTCTGACATCAGCAGTAAAGTATTTCTCATAGAATTTCGTCTTGAACTGTGCCCAAGTGAGTGTAGCAAGGTCAACACCATGCTCGGCTCCTTCCCACCATAAAGAAGCGTTGTCCCTAAGCAGATAAGTAGTGCATCTTACACGGTCGGCGTCTCCCATGTTCAGATAGCGAAAATGTACCTCGAGTGATCGGATCCAACTCTCTGCAGCAAATGGATCGGTGGTGCCAGAAAATTCCTTCGGCCCTAGCCTCCGGAACTGCTCATAAATATCATGTTGTGGCCTAGTTGGCTGCTGTGGCTGCTGCTGCTGCATCTGCTGTAACTGCAGCTGTAGCTGTTGCTGCTGTATCTGCTGCTACTGTAACTGTTGCTCGAAGAGACGAGCCATACCCTCTAATGCACGAGTAGCAGGATCCCCAGGTGGAGGAGGTGGTGGTGGTGGTGCATTTCTTTGACTATTCCCTCGGCGATTAACACTGTTCCCTGCCTGATTCTCGATAACGGGTACGCGTCTATGAGGCATTTTATCTGAATGTTTTCCAAATTCTAACGTAACCAACATGCAATTAAATCTAAGTTTTCTAATCATGTAACACATCCTGACTTAATTAGCATTTTAAGCATGCAAGGCAATACTACTAAAAAAAAAAAACTATTAAACAGGTATCCTAAACATAATATCCATAACGTCATGCAGGTTAAATCATATAGAATCACATAAAACAAGTAAAACTTACGACTTGAGGCTTGACGACTGATCTTTCTGGCGCTGATGGTGGCACAACCCTTTACAGGACCTTTGCTCTGATACCAACTGAAACGTCCTGCTCTTTTTATTGCTTTAAAAGTACTAGAAATTTTTTTTTTCCCTTTCTCTAAAATTCTCGGCTTTCACTAAAATATTTTTATAAAATATTTAACCCTTAAAATAAAATACCAACCATCTAGCATTTTAAAAATCAAGTGCAATGGTCATAAAATAAAATCGTCGCATGATTACCAAACCTAAAAAGCAATAAATTTGAAAAGTAAAGCCCATACTAAACCTCTCAAAATCTCTCAAAAGCATAAGTGAATCGTCCTAAAATCTTTAAATAAAATCATAAAGCATAATGCAGAAAATGTAGCGCTGGTCCTCGGGTTATGTGCGCCTTCAGTCCAGTCAAATCACTCATCAAGTCCTCCCTCAATACCACCTGCATCCATCACACCTAGTGAGTCTAAAGACTCAACACACCATAATCTTTATAACGAGTAATACGTAATACAGTCAACATATAACGGTGAAAAATATTTGTACTTAAAATATCGTTTTCATTAAGATGCATAAACTTGAACATAAACATTTTCATAAATATTTTCATGATGCATTTCATAAACCTTAACTTTTTCCTTTTTTCCTCAACATGACATGACATAAAACATTTTTCATGATCATAAACATTTTCCTTTTCCTTTTCCTTTTCCTCTTCCTTTTTCCTTTTGTAGAATTCAGATCGTTAATTGTGACTTTCTTGATCATGTTCATGAGGGTCGATGTATCCAACTACATAAAACCACAGTACTGGGCGGTGGGGGACACTAGCAACACTCTCACCGGTCAACTGGGCCCTGGCCTATCATGATTCGAATAGAAATACGATCGTCGGGGCTCCCTCTGGGGCCTTCTCCCATAAATGGGCTCCCTCTGGGGCCTTTTCCCCTCACGATATTCACATTCTTCCGTTACCACAAAACCGTTACCACGTATCCGTTACCACATATCCGTTACCACATATTCGCAATGATGGAAGCACGATCGTCGGGCTCCCACTGGGACCATAACCCTCACGACGTCGCCAACATTAACGAATTAGTCACAATTATTTCACATCCTTCAACATTTTTCATTCACATCACTTTAGAAAAATCATGAATATCATTACGTTTTTTTTATTTTTGAAACCAAGCATGCCACATGTATTTTAAATGTCTTCTTAAATCATAAAAATCCCTTAGACATTTTAATTATGAACAATTCATAAACATTTAAAAATAATCATATTTTCATAAAAATAGCATTCAGGACACTGTCATGACGTTTACTAATGCTCTAGGTGCAAAAAGACCGTTTTACCCCTAGACGTAAAATTTTACCTTTTCGACTTTTTCCTTGATTTCATGACTCTAACATGTCCCAAATAATTATTTAAGCTTACGTGAATTTTTTCATAATTTTATTTGGCTTAGATGTTAGACTTTTTCAATTATCTTTTCTTAATTGATTTGACGGTGTTTTAATCCCGAAAAATCCCAAACTTTAATATAAAATTTCTAAATTCTAAATTTAGTCCTTTTATATTATTTTAGCCCTTGTGGACCATAACTCGACCCCCATGAGCCGTTTTCCAATTTATCTTATTTTAAATACCCTATTTGACACCTAAACTTCGACCCCGAGCCATCTCTTAATTTTTGCGAGTTACACCCAAACTATGTCAAGCCAAAAGGTGCCCAACATGTCAATTTAGCCTACTGGACTCTATGTTTACCAAGAATCCACCCCAAAACCTGAAAACAAGTTGCCCCAAGCACCACCATGTTCTGGCCGAGAGTTTCAATGAGATTGGACTCTATGCTTTGGTGCCTAGACTCTAAGCCAACGCCCTAGCCCCTGAACCAACGTGTTGTGCACTGCCTTAGGACCCTAGTGAACAATCCTTGCCCAGCCCGTGCCCCATGCATCGAGCCCCTGGCCCCTGCAGCCGTGCGAAGACCCCCCCCCCCCCCTCGGCTGCTGTCCTAGTTTCTCGGGTAGAGTCCTAGCTTGGCTAGGAATCTATCCCGACCCTTAGCGTGAGTCCTAGCATGCCTAGGACTCCCACCATGACTCACTCAAGGTCTTGGCTAGCCCCTAACCAGCCAACCAAGCCCCCAGCCCCTGCACGACGAAACCGAGCCCCAAACTTTTGACAGCTAACTTCGGTTCCTGCATGTGTTCTTGTTTCCTTTTTCTTTCATGGTTTCGGTCGATTTCTGTGAAGTGTATGGGACTCTAAAACAAGTGTAAACCTTACCCAAACATACCTAGATATCATGGCGGCCCCTTAGTATGAAAGAGACGTGAATCGAAGCGTCCACAAGTGGCATAAAAATCACAAATCCAATGCATGTACAAGATGGGTTTCGAAAATTCTGAATATATACATATACGAACTTCAAGCTTTTCATGCACACATAATTTAAACAATATTATGATATGATGGATGAATAAAGGAGATGTATGGCGTGCCTTTGCGTTTTATACGCACGAAAAACCGTTGACGACGAAGAACGGGAGATGACTACGGCTTCTACTTTGCTTGTTGCCTTCGAAAACCCTTACCAAAAATCCTTCAAAGTGCCGTGAGGTTTGTGTGTGTGCGATGGGAAGAGTTTTTCAGAAAATAAACTAGGTGGCCGATTTCCTTTGGTGCCAAAGTGTAGGGTTTTGCAACTTTTACACTTTAAATACTAATTAAATCTCTAAGTAGGCTTTAGGCCTATTAGGCCATAGAATTAAGCCCATTAGTTAAATTAGGATTTAAATAAAATATTAACAAGGTTTTTGTTTAAATAAATTTGTGAATTTATTAGCCGGGTTGCCAAAAAGCTCGTATTTTAGTTGAAAAACCAACACCGATAAAATTTACGCCCCGACGTATAAAATCACCTCAAAACCCTTAATTTCACAAAATACTAAAAAGCATCGACAATCTTTTAAATAATTAAAAATAATTATTTAATAAAAATATTTTACGTTTTCTTCAGCCCTCGGTCCCCGTTCCTCGATCGTCACTTGAATATTCCTAAAATACAAATTTTTTTTGCATGATGACAAATAAATCTCATTTAGCATATAAACAAGTACGTCACATTATTAATTAGCAGCTAAAATCAATTAATTACTCCATTTTTCATAATTTTCTAGATTCGCATGCAGTTGGATTACGTCGTCTTAATTTTGGACCTTATAATTCCTCCCCCCCTTAAATAAAATTTCGTCCTCGAAATTAGAACTTACCGAAAAGATCCGGATAGCGACTCTTCAAGTCCCTCTCGGTTTCCCAAGTAGCTTCTCTTCCGAGTGATTCAGCCACTTGACCTTGACCATTGGAATGACTTTGTTACGCAATCGTCTTTCTTGTCTAGCCAGAATCTGGACAGGTCTTTCTTCATACGACATATTTGGAGTTAGTTGAAGAGGTTCATAATTAAGCACATGTGACGGATTCGACATGTACTTTCGCAGCATCGAAATGTGGAACACATTGTGAACTCCTGCAAGCGTTGGTAGCAATGCCACTCTATAAGCTAGTGTCCCAATCCTCTCCAAAATCTCGAACATACCTATAAATCTTGGACTAAGCTTTCCCTTCTTGCCAAAGAGCATAACACCCTTCATGGGTGCTATTTTCACAAATACATGATCGCCCACTGCAAACTATAAGTCTCTTCGTCTCTTGTCCGCATAACTCTTTTGTCGGCTTTGTGCAATCTTCATTCTATCACGAATCTTGACTACAAGCTCAGCTGTTTCTTCAATCACATCTGGACCAATGTCTCTTCTTTCCCCAACCTCGTCCCAATGAATAGGAGATCTACACTTCCTTCCATAGAGTGCCTCAAAAGGAGCCATTCCTATTGATGATTGATAGCTGTTATTGTAAGTGAACTCCACTAGAGGTAATTTTTGTTCCCAACTGCCTTGGAAATCAATGACGCATGCTCGCAGTAGATCTTCAAAAATCTGAATAACCCTTTCTGACTGACCATCGGTTTGAGGGTGGAACGTTGCACTGAACAATAACTTGGTCCCCATCGCT
The DNA here is from genome assembly GCF_025594145.1 of Primulina tabacum. Classification (NCBI taxonomy): domain Eukaryota; kingdom Viridiplantae; phylum Streptophyta; class Magnoliopsida; order Lamiales; family Gesneriaceae; genus Primulina; species Primulina tabacum. The sequence goes on along the minus strand of NC_134560.1, from coordinate 22,360,266 downwards.
GCATGCAGACTTTTCCAAAAAGACGACGTGAACCTCGGATCCCGGTCAGAAACGATGGATACAGGAATCCCATGCAGCCGAACTATCTCCCGAATATACAAGTCGGCATACTGAACCATGGTGAATGTCGTCTTAATAGGTAGAAAATGCGCTGATTTCGTAAGACGATCCACTATCACCCAAATGGCATTGAATCCTTTAACTGTCTTTGGCAATCCCACAACAAAGTCCATGGTGATATTTTCCCATTTCCACTCGGGAATAGGGAGTGGCTTCAATTTTCCCGCTGGTCTCTGATGCTCTGCTTTGACTTGCTGACAAGTCAAACATTCGGATACATATCTCAAGATGTCTCTCTTCATGCCTGGCCACCAATATAACAACTGCAAATCTCTATACATCTTTGTACTGCCCGGATGAATGGAATATGGTGTGTCGTGGGCTTCCTTCATAATAAGATCTCTCAAAGAATCGTCACTAGGAACCCATAGACGGTCTCGATAACGGACTAAACCATCCACCACTGAATATAAATTCCGGCCCTTGGCTTCATCTCTTGCTCTCCACTTTTGCAACTGCTCATTAGTAGACTGTCCTTCCCGAATTCTGTCTCTCAAAGTCGACTGCACTGATAATGTGGCAAGATTAGGGGCCTCGCCCCTACACGGCAAGCTCAAACCGCTGTATCTCGGACTGCAACGGTCTTTGGAGTGATAAATGAGTGATAACTGCTGCTTTTCTACTCAATGCGTCTGCCACTACATTAGCTTTCCCCGGATGGTAGCTAATGTCACAATCATAGTCCTTTACCAATTCGAGCCATCTGCGCTGTCTCATATTCAACTCTTTTTGGGTGAAGAAGTATTTCAAACTTTTATGATCGGTGAATATTTTGCACTTCTCCCCGTAAAGGTAGTGTCTCCAAATTTTTAGTGCAAAGACTACTGCTGCAAGCTCAAGATCATGAGTAGGGTAGTTCTTTTCATGAATTTTCAACTGTCTTGACGCATAGGCGATAACTCGGTCGTTTTGCATCAGAACTACACCTAAACCTAGCTTAGAAGCGTCGGTATAAAGAACATACTCCCCTTGCCCTGATGACATGGATAACGCTGGTGCTGATATCAAGGCTTGCTTCAACTTGTCAAAACTGTCCTGACACTCGGATCCCCAAAAAAACTTAGCATTTTTCTTCGTCAAAGATGTCAAAGGCACTGCAATAGATGAGAACCCCTTGACGAATTTGCGATAATAGCCGGCTAATCCCAAGAAACTGCGAATCTCGGTGACACTCTTCGGTACTGGCCACTCTTTTACTGCCTCAACTTTACTCGGATCAACTTCCACGCCATCACTTGAAATGATGTTGCCTAAGAACGCCACTTTGTCAAGCCAAAACTTGCACTTGCTGAACTTTGCATATAGCTTTCTGTCTCTTAATACCTGCAGTGCTGTCCTCAAATGGCGACTATGCTCCTCTCTGCTCTTGGAATAGATCAATATGTCATCAATGAAGACAATAATAAACGGATCCAGATACGGCTGAAATACGCGATTCATGAGATCCATGAAGATCGCTGGCGCATTGGTCAACCCGAATGGCATGACCATAAACTCATAGTGCCCATATATTGTGCGAAATGCTGTCTTGTGCACGTCAGACTCCTTGACTTTCAACTGATGGTATCCAGATCGCAGATCAATTTTAGAAAACATCGAAGCTCCTTGCAACTGGTCAAATAAATCCTCAATTCTTGGCAGTGGATACTTATTTTTGATAGTGACCCTATTGAGCTCTCGATAATCGATGCAAAGACGCATACTACCATCTTTCTTTTTCACAAACAAAACTGGTGCGCCCCACTGAGTGTAACTAGGGCGAATAAAACCCTTGTCTAGCAGTTCTTGGATTTGATCTTTTAGTTCTTTCATTTCAGCGGGTGCTAGATGATAAGGTGCTTTAGATATAGGAACAGTGCCCGGCATAAGGTCAATAGAGAACTCCACTTCACGATCGGGTGGGATGCCAGAAACCTCTTCGGGAAAGACGCTAGGAAAATCCCTCACATTATCAACATCTTCTAACATCTGGCTGATGGATTCATGTGTAGTAGTGACATATGCTAAATACGCCTGACATCCATGCTTAATAAGCTTCCTCGCACTTAGACAAGAGATAATGTGCGGCATTTGCTGGTTTCTTGCCGCCTCGAAAAAAAAAAGATTTACCACTGGGTGGCCTAATTGATACTGATCGCTGACGAAAATCAATCGAAGCTCCATTCGCTGATAGCCAATCCATCCCAAGTATAATATCGAATTCGGGCATAGGAAGCACAATAAGATCTACCCGAACAACATCTCTGAATAAACGAAGCTCCAGATTCTTAACAATCTTAGATGTGAGCATCTGATCACCGGAAGGAATCGAAACTTTGAAACCCAAACCCATATCTTGAGGAGTAATATTCAGTCTTTTGATGAAGGTTTCTGATATGAAAGAGTGTGTAGCTCCTGAATCTAGCAAAGCATAGGTAGCTACGCCTAGAATGATGATCCTCCCCGTGATGAGTGTAGTGTCTGCCTCTTCCTCAGCTTCCTCGGCATTCATAACATAAGCTCGGGCCGTAGCACCTGCTTTCCTCTTTGGGCAATCAATAGCCTTGTGACCGGCCTCCTTGCAGTAGAAACATTTATATGATCCCAACTCGCATTTGACAAGATGTAGACGGTTGCACTCCTTGCATGGTTGCCTCTGAACAGGCTTTGGTGCTCCCGGATTCTGTGGCTTTGGTGGCGCTGGCTTTTTGACTTGACCTTGGGGCTTTTGAGGCCCTTGAGGTCTAGGAGGACCCGTATTTGGCTTCTTGTTGGGTTGATTGTTATTCTTATAATGCTGCCTCTTGCGCTGAATCTCAAAGTCAATGTCCTTTAAGGACTGCTCAGCCTGATATGCATAAGTAACTGCCATAGCATAATTCTCCGGCCGCATCATCATAACTTTATCCTGAATGGTAGGTCTTAGGCCATATTTGAAATGCCTAAGTTTTTCTTCCGCGTCTCCAGCAATAAGGGGTACAGAGTGGCAATCCCTATCAAACTTCTTCACAAAATCAGCAACAGATATGTCCCCCTGACGGAGGGTCATAAATTCCCTCTTTATCCGGCTTCTGACATCAGCAGTAAAGTATTTCTCATAGAATTTCGTCTTGAACTGTGCCCAAGTGAGTGTAGCAAGGTCAACACCATGCTCGGCTCCTTCCCACCATAAAGAAGCGTTGTCCCTAAGCAGATAAGTAGTGCATCTTACACGGTCGGCGTCTCCCATGTTCAGATAGCGAAAATGTACCTCGAGTGATCGGATCCAACTCTCTGCAGCAAATGGATCGGTGGTGCCAGAAAATTCCTTCGGCCCTAGCCTCCGGAACTGCTCATAAATATCATGTTGTGGCCTAGTTGGCTGCTGTGGCTGCTGCTGCTGCATCTGCTGTAACTGCAGCTGTAGCTGTTGCTGCTGTATCTGCTGCTACTGTAACTGTTGCTCGAAGAGACGAGCCATACCCTCTAATGCACGAGTAGCAGGATCCCCAGGTGGAGGAGGTGGTGGTGGTGGTGCATTTCTTTGACTATTCCCTCGGCGATTAACACTGTTCCCTGCCTGATTCTCGATAACGGGTACGCGTCTATGAGGCATTTTATCTGAATGTTTTCCAAATTCTAACGTAACCAACATGCAATTAAATCTAAGTTTTCTAATCATGTAACACATCCTGACTTAATTAGCATTTTAAGCATGCAAGGCAATACTACTAAAAAAAAAAAACTATTAAACAGGTATCCTAAACATAATATCCATAACGTCATGCAGGTTAAATCATATAGAATCACATAAAACAAGTAAAACTTACGACTTGAGGCTTTACGACTGATCTTTCTGGCGCTGATGGTGGCACAACCCTTTACAGGACCTTTGCTCTGATACCAACTGAAACGTCCTGCTCTTTTTATTGCTTTAAAAGTACTAGAAATTTTTTTTTTCCCTTTCTCTAAAATTCTCGGCTTTCACTAAAATATTTTTATAAAATATTTAACCCTTAAAATAAAATACCAACCATCTAGCATTTTAAAAATCAAGTGCAATGGTCATAAAATAAAATCGTCGCATGATTACCAAACCTAAAAAGCAATAAATTTGAAAAGTAAAGCCCATACTAAACCTCTCAAAATCTCTCAAAAGCATAAGTGAATCGTCCTAAAATCTTTAAATAAAATCATAAAGCATAATGCAGAAAATGTAGCGCTGGTCCTCGGGTTATGTGCGCCTTCACTCCAGTCAAATCACTCATCAAGTCCTCCCTCAATACCACCTGCATCCATCACACCTAGTGAGTCTAAAGACTCAACACACCATAATCTTTATAACGAGTAATACGTAATACAGTCAACATATAACGGTGAAAAATATTTGTACTTAAAATATCGTTTTCATTAAGATGCATAAACTTGAACATAAACATTTTCATAAATATTTTCATGATGCATTTCATAAACCTTAACTTTTTCCTTTTTCCTCAACATGACATGACATAAAACATTTTTCATGATCATAAACATTTTCCTTTTCCTTTTCCTTTTCCTTTTCCTTTTTCCTTTTGTAGAATTCAGATCGTTAATTGTGACTTTCTTGATCATGTTCATGAGGGTCGATGTATCCAACTACATAAAACCACAGTACTGGGCGGTGGGGGACACTAGCAACACTCTCACCGGTCAACTGGGCCCTGGCCTATCATGATTCGAATAGAAATACGATCGTCGGGGCTCCCTCTGGGGCCTTCTCCCATAAATGGGCTCCCTCTGGGGCCTTTTCCCCTCACGATATTCACATTCTTCCGTTACCACAAAACCGTTACCACGTATCCGTTACCACATATCCGTTACCACATATTCGCAATGATGGAAGCACGATCGTCGGGCTCCCACTGGGACCATAACCCTCACGACGTCGCCAACATTAACGAATTAGTCACAATTATTTCACATCCTTCAACATTTTTCATTCACATCACTTTAGAAAAATCATGAATATCATTACGTTTTTTTTATTTTTGAAACCAAGCATGCCACATGTATTTTAAATGTCTTCTTAAATCATAAAAATCCCTTAGACATTTTAATTATGAACAATTCATAAACATTTAAAAATAATCATATTTTCATAAAAATAGCATTCAGGACACTGTCATGACGTTTACTAATGCTCTAGGTGCAAAAAGACCGTTTTACCCCTAGACGTAAAATTTTACCTTTTCGACTTTTTCCTTGATTTCATGACTCTAACATGTCCCAAATAATTATTTAAGCTTACGTGAATTTTTTCATAGTTTTATTTGGCTTAAATGTTAGACTTTTTCAATTATCTTTTCTTAATTGATTTGACGGTGTTTTAATCCCGAAAAATCCCAAACTTTAATATAAAATTTCTAAATTCTAAATTTAGTCCTTTTATATTATTTTAGCCCTTGTGGACCATAACTCGACCCCCATGAGCCGTTTTCCAATTTTTCTTATTTTAAATACCCTATTTGACACCTAAACTTCGACCCCGAGCCATCTCTTAATTTTTGCGAGTTACCCCAGAACTATGTCAAGCCAAAAGGTGCCCAACATGTCAATTTAGCCTACTGGACTCTATGTTTACCAAGAATCCACCCCAAAACCTGAAAACAAGTTGCCCCAAGCACCACCATGTTCTGGCCGAGAGTTTCAATGAGATTGGACTCTATGCTTTGGTGCCTAGACTCTAAGCCAACGCCCTAGCCCCTGAACCAACGTGTTGTGCACTGCCTTAGGACCCTAGTGAACAATCCTTGCCCAGCCCGTGCCCCATGCATCGAGCCCCTGGCCCCCGCAGCCGTGCGAAGACCCCCCCCCCCCCCTCGGCTGCTGTCCTAGTTTCTCGAGTAGAGTCCTAGCTTGGCTAGGACTCTATCCCGACCCTTAGCGTGCTAGGACTCCCACCATGACTCACTCAAGGTCTTGGCTAGCCCCTAGAACCAGCCAACCAAGCCCCCAGCCCCTGCACGACGAATCCGAGCCCCAAACTTTTGACAGCTACCTTCGGTTCCTGCATGTGTTCTTGTTTCCTTTTTCTTTCATGGATTCAGTCGATTTCGGTGAAGTGTGTGGGACTCTAAAACAAGTGTAAACCTTACCCAAACATACCTAGATATCATGGCGGCCCCTTAGTATGAAAGAGACGTGAATCGAAGCGTCCACAAGTGGCATAAAAATCACAAATCCAATGCATGTACAAGATGGGTTTCGAAAATTCTGAATATATACATATACGAACTTCAAGCTTTTCATGCACACATAATTTAAACAATATTATGATATGATGGATGAATAAAGGAGATGTATGGCGTGCCTTTGCGTTTTATACGCACGAAAAACCGTTGACGACGAAGAACGGGAGATGACTACGGCTTCTACTTTGCTTGTTGCCTTCGAAAACCCTTACCAAAAATCCTTCAAAGTGCCGTGAGGTTTGTGTGTGTGCGATGGGAAGAGTTTTTCAGAAAATAAACTAGGTGGCCGATTTCCTTTGGTGCCAAAGTGTAGGGTTTTGCAACTTTTACACTTTAAATACTAATTAAATCCCTAAGTAGGCTTTAGGCCTATTAGGCCATAGAATTAAGCCCATTAGTTAAATTAGGATTTAAATAAAATATTAAAAAGGTTTTTGTTTAAATAAATTTGTGAATTTATTAGCCGGGTTGCCAAAAAGCTCGTATTTTAGTTGAAAAACCAACACCGATAAAATTTACGCCCCGACGTATAAAATCACCTCAAAACCCTTAATTTCACAAAATACTAAAAAGCATCGACAATCTTTTAAATAATTAAAAATAATTATTTAATAAAAATATTTTACGTTTTCTTCAGCCCTCGGTCCCCGTTCCTCGATCGTCACTTGAATATTCCTAAAATACATTTTTTTTTTGCATGATGACAAATAAATCTCATTTAGCATATAAACAAGTACGTCACATTATTAATTAGCAGCTAAAATCAATTAATTACTCCATTTTTCATAATTTTCTAGATTCGCATGCAGTTGGATTACGTCGTCTTAATTTTGGACCTTATAATTCCTCCCCCCCTTAAATAAAATTTCGTCCTCGAAATTAGAACTTACCGAAAAGATCCGGATAGCGACTCTTCAAGTCCCTCTCGGTTTCCCAAGTAGCTTCTCTTCCGAGTGATTCAGCCACTTGACCTTGACCATTGGAATGACTTTGTTACGCAATCGTCTTTCTTGTCTAGCCAGAATCTGGACAGGTCTTTCTTCATACGACATATTTGGAGTTAGTTGAAGAGGTTCATAATTAAGCACATGTGACGGATTCGACATGTACTTTCGCAGCATCGAAATGTGGAACACATTGTGAACTCCTGCAAGCGTTGGTAGCAATGCCACTCTATAAGCTAGTGTCCCAATCCTCTCCAAAATCTCGAACAGACCTATAAATCTTGGACTAAGCTTTTCCTTCTTGCCAAAGAGCATAACACCCTTCATGGGTGCTATTTTCACAAATACATGATCGCCCACTGCAAACTATAAGTCTCTTCGTCTCTTGTCCGCATAACTCTTTTGTCGGCTTTGTGCAATCTTCATTCTATCACGAATCTTGACTACAAGCTCAGCTGTTTCTTCAATCACATCTGGACCAATGTCTCTTCTTTCCCCAACCTCGTCCCAATGAATAGGAGATCTACACTTCCTTCCATAGAGTGCCTCAAAAGGAGCCATTCCTATTGATGATTGATAGCTGTTATTGTAAGTGAACTCCACTAGAGGTAATTTTTGTTCCCAACTGCCTTGGAAATCAATGACGCATGCTCGCAGTAGATCTTCAAAAATCTGAATAACCCTTTCTGACTGACCATCGGTTTGAGGGTGGAACGTTGCACTGAACAATAACTTGGTCCCCATCGCTGCATGCAGACTTTTCCAAAAAGACGACGTGAACCTCGGATCCCGGTCAGAAACGATGGATACAGGAATCCCATGCAGCCGAACTATCTCCCGAATATACAAGTCGGCATACTGAACCATGGTGAATGTCGTCTTAATAGGTAGAAAATGCGCTGATTTCGTAAGACGATCCACTATCACCCAAATGGCATTGAATCCTTTAACTGTCTTTGGCAATCCCACAACAAAGTCCATGGTGATATTTTCCCATTTCCACTCGGGAATAGGGAGTGGCTTCAATTTTCCCGCTGGTCTCTGATGCTCTGCTTTGACTTGCTGACAAGTCAAACATTCGGATACATATCTCAAGATGTCTCTCTTCATGCCTGGCCACCAATATAACAACTGCAAATCTCTATACATCTTTGTACTGCCCGGATGAATGGAATATGGTGTGTCGTGGGCTTCCTTCATAATAAGATCTCTCAAAGAATCGTCACTAGGAACCCATAGACGGTCTCGATAACGGACTAAACCATCCACCACTGAATATAAATTCCGGCCCTTGGCTTCATCTCTTGCTCTCCACTTTTGCAACTGCTCATTAGTAGACTGTCCTTCCCGAATTCTGTCTCTCAAAGTCGACTGCACTGATAATGTGGCAAGATTAGGGGCCTCGCCCCTACACGGCAAGCTCAAACCGCTGTATCTCGGACTGCAACGGTCTTTGGAGTGATAAATGAGTGATAACTGCTGCTTTTCTACTCAATGCGTCTGCCACTACATTAGCTTTCCCCGGATGGTAGCTAATGTCACAATCATAGTCCTTTACCAATTCGAGCCATCTGCGCTGTCTCATATTCAACTCTTTTTGGGTGAAGAAGTATTTCAAACTTTTATGATCGGTGAATATTTTGCACTTCTCCCCGTAAAGGTAGTGTCTCCAAATTTTTAGTGCAAAGACTACTGCTGCAAGCTCAAGATCATGAGTAGGGTAGTTCTTTTCATGAATTTTCAACTGTCTTGACGCATAGGCGATAACTCGGTCGTTTTGCATCAGAACTACACCTAAACCTAGCTTAGAAGCGTCGGTATAAAGAACATACTCCCCTTGCCCTGATGACATGGATAACACTGGTGCTGATATCAAGGCTTGCTTCAACTTGTCAAAACTGTCCTGACACTCGGATCCCCAAAAAAACTTAGCATTTTTCTTCGTCAAAGATGTCAAAGGCACTGCAATAGATGAGAACCCCTTGACGAATTTGCGATAATAGCCGGCTAATCCCAAGAAACTGCGAATCTCGGTGACACTCTTCGGTACTGGCCACTCTTTTACTGCCTCAACTTTACTCGGATCAACTTCCACGCCATCACTTGAAATGATGTTGCCTAAGAACGCCACTTTGTCAAGCCAAAACTTGCACTTGCTGAACTTTGCATATAGCTTTCTGTCTCTTAATACCTGCAGTGCTGTCCTCAAATGGCGACTATGCTCCTCTCTGCTCTTGGAATAGATCAATATGTCATCAATGAAGACAATAATAAACGGATCCAGATACGGCTGAAATACGCGATTCATGAGATCCATGAAGATCGCTGGCGCATTGGTCAACCCGAATGGCATGACCATAAACTCATAGTGCCCATATATTGTGCGAAATGCTGTCTTGTGCACGTCAGACTCCTTGACTTTCAACTGATGGTATCCAGATCGCAGATCAATTTTAGAAAACATCGAAGCTCCTTGCAACTGGTCAAATAAATCCTCAATTCTTGGCAGTGGATACTTATTTTTGATAGTGACCCTATTGAGCTCTCGATAATCGATGCAAAGACGCATACTACCATCTTTCTTTTTCACAAACAAAACTGGTGCGCCCCACTGAGTGTAACTAGGGCGAATAAAACCCTTGTCTAGCAGTTCTTGGATTTGATCTTTTAGTTCTTTCATTTCAGCGGGTGATAGATGATAAGGTGCTTTAGATATAGGAACAGTGCCCGGCATAAGGTCAATAGAGAACTCCACTTCACGATCGGGTGGGATGCCAGAAACCTCTTCGGGAAAGACGCTAGGAAAATCCCTCACATTATCAACATCTTCTAACATCTGGCTGATGGATTCATGTGTAGTAGTGACATATGCTAAATACGCCTGACATCCATGCTTAATAAGCTTCCTCGCACTTAGACAAGAGATAATGTGCGGCATTTGCTGGTTTCTTGCCGCCTCGAAAAAAAAAAGATTTACCACTGGGTGGCCTAATTGATACTGATCGCTGACGAAAATCAATCGAAGCTCCATTCGCTGATAGCCAATCCATCCCAAGTATAATATCGAATTCGGGCATAGGAAGCACAATAAGATCTACCCGAACAACATCTCTGAATAAACGAAGCTCCAGATTCTTAACAATCTTAGATGTGAGCATCTGATCACCGGAAGGAATCGAAACTTTGAAACCCAAACCCATATCTTGAGGAGTAATATTCAGTCTTTTGATGAAGGTTTCTGATATGAAAGAGTGTGTAGCTCCTGAATCTAGCAAAGCATAGGTAGCTACGCCTAGAATGATGATCCTCCCCGTGATGAGTGTAGTGTCTGCCTCTTCCTCAGCTTCCTCGGCATTCATAACATAAGCTCGGGCCGTAGCACCTGCTTTCCTCTTTGGGCAATCAATAGCCTTGTGACCGGCCTCCTTGCAGTAGAAACATTTATATGATCCCAACTCGCATTTGACAAGATGTAGACGGTTGCACTCCTTGCATGGTTGCCTCTGAACAGGCTTTGGTGCTCCCGGATTCTGTGGCTTTGGTGGCGCTGGCTTTTTGACTTGACCTTGGGGCTTTTGAGGCCCTTGAGGTCTAGGAGGACCCGCATTTGGCTTCTTGTTGGGTTGATTGTTATTCTTATAATGCTGCCTCTTGCGCTGAATCTCAAAGTCAAGGTCCTTTAAGGACTGCTCAGCCTGATATGCATAAGTAACTGCCATAGCATAATTCTCCGGCCGCATCATCATAACTTTATCCTGAATGGTAGGTCTTAGGCCATCTTTGAAATGCCTAAGTTTTTCTTCCGCGTCTCCAGCAATAAGGGGTACAGAGTGGCAATCCCTATCAAACTTCTTCACAAAATCAGCAACAGATATGTCCCCCTGACGGAGGGTCATAAATTCCCTCTTTATCCGGCTTCTGACATCAGCAGTAAAGTATTTCTCATAGAATTTCGTCTTGAACTGTGCCCAAGTGAGTGTAGCAAGGTCAACACCATGCTCGGCTCCTTCCCACCATAAAGAAGCGTTGTCCCTAAGCAGATAAGTAGTGCATCTTACACGGTCGGCGTCTCCCATGTTCAGATAGCGAAAATGTACCTCGAGTGATCGGATCCAACTCTCTGCAGCAAATGGATCGGTGGTGCCAGAAAATTCCTTCGGCCCTAGCCTCCGGAACTGCTCATAAATATCATGTTGTGGCCTAGGTGGCTGCTGTGGCTGCTGCTGCTGCATCTGCTGTAACTGCAGCTGTAGCTGTTGCTGCTGTATCTGCTGCTGCTGTAACTGTTGCTCGAAGAGACGAGCCATACCCTCTAATGCACGAGTAGCAGGATCCCCAGGTGGAGGAGGTGGTGGTGGTGGTGCATTTCTTTGACTATTCCCTCAGCGATTAACACTGTTCCCTGCCTGATTCTCGATAACGGGTACGCGTCTATGAGGCATTTTATCTGAATGTTTTCCAAATTCTAACGTAACCAACATGCAATTAAATCTAAGTTTTCTAATCATGTAACACATCCTGACTTAATTAGCATTTTAAGCATGCAAGGCAATACTACTAAAAAAAAAAAACTATTAAACAGGTATCCTAAACATAATATCCATAACGTCATGCAGGTTAAATCATATAGAATCACATAAAACAAGTAAAACTTACGACTCGAGGCTTGACGACTGATCTTTCTGGCGCTGATGGTGGCACAACCCTTTACAGGACCTTTGCTCTGATACCAACTGAAACGTCCTGCTCTTTTTATTGCTTTAAAAGTACTAGAAATTTTTTTTTCCCTTTCTCTAAAATTCTCGGCTTTCACTAAAATATTTTTATAAAATATTTAACCCTTAAAATAAAATACCAACCATCTAGCATTTTAAAAATCAAGTGCAATGGTCATAAAATAAAATCGTCGCATGATTACAAAACCTAAAAAGCAATAAATTTGAAAAGTAAAGCCCATACTAAACCTCTCAAAATCTCTCAAAAGCATAAGTGAATCGTCCTAAAATCTTTAAATAAAATCATAAAGCATAATGCAGAAAATGTAGCGTTGGTCCTCGGGTTATGTGCGCCTTCAGTCCAGTCAAATCACTCATCAAGTCCTCCCTCAATACCACCTGCATCCATCACACCTAGTGAGTCTAAAGACTCAACACACCATAATCTTTATAACGAGTAATACGTAATACAGTCAACATATAACGGTGAAAAATATTTGTACTTAAAATATCGTTTTCATGAAGATGCATAAACTTGAACATAAACATTTTCATAAATAATTTCATGATGCATTTCATAAACCTTTTTCCTTTTTTCCTCAACATGACATGACATAAAACATTTTTCATGATCATAAACATTTTTCTTTTCCTTTTCCTTTTCCTTTTCCTTTTCCTTTTTCCTTTTGTAGAATTCAGATCGTTAATTGTGACTTTCTTGATCATGCTCATGAGGGTCGATGTATCTAACTACATAAAACCACAGTACTGGGCGGTGGGAGACACTAGTAACACTCTCACCGGTCAACTGGGCCCTGGCCTATCATGATTCGAATAGAAATACGATCGTCGGGGCTCCCTCTGGGGCCTTCTCCCATAAATGGGCTCCCTCTGGGGCCTTTTCCCCTCACGATATTCACATTATTCCGTTACCACAAAACCGTTACCACGTATCCGTTACCACATATCCGTTACCACATATTCGCAATGATGGAAACACGATCGTCGGGCTCCCACTAGGACCATAACCCTTACGACGTCGCCAACATTAACGAATTAGTCACAATTATTTCACATCCTTCAACATTTTTCTTTCACATCACTTTAGAAAAATCATGAATATCATTACGTTTTTTTTTATTTTTGAAACCAAGCATGCCACATGTATTTTAAATGTCTTCTTAAATCATAAAAATCCCTTAGACATTTTAATTATGAACAATTCATAAACATTTAAAAATAATCATATTTTCATAAAAATAGCATTCAGGACACTGTCATGACGTTTACTAATGCTCTAGGTGCAAAAAGATCGTTTTACCCCTAGAGCATCCCAAGTATAATATCGAACTTCAAGCTTTTAATGCACACATAATTTAAACAATATTATGATATGATGGATGAGAAAAGGAGATGTATGGCGTGCCTTTGCGTTTTATACGCACGAAAAACCGTTGACGACGAAGAACGGGAGATGACTACGGCTTCTACTTTGTTTGTTGCCTTCGAAAAACCCTTACCAAAAATCCTTCAAAGTGCCGTGAGGTTTGTGTGTGTGCGATGGGAAGAGTTTTTCAGAAAATAAACTAGGTTGCGATTTCCTTTGGTGCCAAAGTGTAGGGTTTTGCAACTTTTACACTTTAAATACTAATTAAATCCCTAAGTAGGTTTTAGGCCTATTAGGCCATAGAATTAAGCCCATTAGTTAAATTAGGATTTAAATAAAATATTAACAAGGTTTTTGTTTAAATAAATTTGTGAATTTATTAGCCGGGTTGCCAAAAAGCTAGTATTTTTGTTGAAAAACCAACACCGATAAAATTTACGCCCCGGCGTATAAAATAACCTCAAAACCCTTAATTTCACAAAATACTAAAAAGCATCGACAATCTTTTAAATAATTAAAAATAATTATTTAATAAAAATATTTTACGTTTTCTTCAGCCCTCGGTCCCCGTTCCTCGATCGTCACTTGAATATTCCTAAAATACATTTTTTGTTTGCATGATGACAAATAAATCTCATTTAACATATAAACAAGTACGTCACATAATTAATTAGCAGCTAAAATCAATTAATTTCTCCATTTTTCATAATTTTCTAGATTCGCATGCAGTTGGATTACGTCTTCTTAATTTTCGACCTTACAAATACCTACACCTGAAGCATCACATTCAATCTGAAACATATTAGTAAAGTCAGGTAAAACAAGTAAAGGAGCATTAATTAACTTTTGCTTAATAGTATTAAAGGACTTCTCTTGCTCCTCGCCTCAATGCAATGAGACGTTTTTCTTTATCACCGCCGTCATTGGTGCCGCCAGTGTGCTGAAATCCTTTACAAACCTCATATAGAAGCTTGCAAGACCATGAAAACTTCAGACTTGACCAACAGTAGTAGGCGTTGGCCAATCTCGAATAGCACTTACCTTGTCTTCATCCACTTGTATTCCCTGTGAGCTTACCACAAAATCAAGAAAGACAAGTTTGCTTGTACAAAATCACATTTCTTTAAGTTAGCACACAAATTCTCCGCTCGAAGTCTGATTACCACAAGTTTTAAGTATTCAACATGCTCTTTTAAATTTTTGCTATACACTAGGATATAATCAAAGTAGACCACAACAAATTTCCCTATCTGTATACGCAAATCATGGTTCATTAACCTCATAAAGTGCTAGGAGCGTTAGTTAAGCCAAAAGGCATGACCATCCACGCATATAACCCATACTTGCTTTTAAAAGAAGTTTTCCACTCATCACCTTCCCACATCCTAATTTGGTGATAACCACTCTTCAAATCAATTTTGCTAAAGATACAAGGACCATGCAATTCATCTAACATATCATCTAGCCTAGTTATGGGATGCCTATACTTGATGGTTATATTATTAATTGCCATACAATCCACACACATACGCCATGAGTCATCTTTCTTAGGAATAGTAAAACAGGTACAACACAAGGAGACATGGACTCACGCACAAAACCCCTATCTAACAACTCACTTACCTGTCGTTGAAGCTCCTCCGGATTGCTCCTATAAGCTGGACGATTAGGCAATGAACTCCCGGGCACGAAATCAATTTGTTGCTCAATCCTCCTCAATGGTGGTAGTCCTTGAGGTAGCTCCTTCGGAAATATATCATCAAATTCCTGCAAAAGTGAAACAACAATGCTCGGAAGGGACCCGACTATATTACTTGTGTTAAAGAGGATCTCTTTATAAAGAATCAACACAATTGGCTCATGTGTGTTCATCAATTGCTTCAACTCACTCTTTTAGGCCATATATGTTTTCTCTTTGGACTCTTTCCTCTCATTTTCTTTTCTCTCATTTTCTTTCCTCTTTTTTTCTTTTGGATGGTTATCTCATTTTTTCTTATCACTCTTTTTTTTATCAATCTCATTTTTGTTTTCAAAAGCCATCTCACTTTTTAGTTCACTCCTTTTTCCGGCCTCATCTCTCTTATTTTTCTTCAATTGGTCCTCCAACACTTGCTTTAGGGACAATGGAAGTAAAACAACAGATTCCTTCTTGAGAACAAAGGAATACCTATTCCTAAACCAATAATGTGTCACCCGCCTATCATATTGCCACGGTCTACCAAACAAGATATGATAAGCATGCATGGGCACCACATCACATAAGACCTCATCCACATACTTTCCAATAGAAAAAGAAACCAACACTTGTTTATTCACCTTCAGTTCCGCACAATCATTAAACCATTGAAGCCTATATGGTTTAGTGTGCTTTAACGTAGGCAAACCAAATTTTTCCATCATCCCACTACTAGCCACATTGGTGCAACTCCCCCCCATCTATGAGATTGAAAACCTTTTGGTTTACAAAACACCTAGTATGGAATAAGTTCTCTCTTTGGTTCATCTCCTCCTGCTTGACTTGGGCACTCATGATCCGCCTAGTCACTAGTGCTTCTCCTACAACCGCCTCATATCCTTCATCAGGATCCTCTAACGCAGGCATCTCATCATCGTCACCCTCGTCATCACCCTCACTTTGAGACTCATACTCACCATAGGCATTCAAGATCATCACCCTCTTATTAGGACATTGACTAGCAATATGACCCACCCCTTGACACTTAAAACATTTAATATCCCTAGAACGATTAAGAGGAGTTTCATATTTACCTTGCACTCCTTGTTTAGGCGTCTCTTGCTTGGTCTCAACCTTAGTCTTGGTCACCACTTTACTATCATCACGTTTTGCCACATTTGGTCGCCAAGAAAATGACGAACTCCAAGTTTGATTGGTGCGGCCAACTCCTCGCCTCTTGAATTGTTGCTCCACTTTTATGTCCATCTGCATCATCTCGTCTAGATCCAAGTAGTGCCTAAGCTCCACTTGATCTTGAATCTCCCTGTTCAAACAACAAAGAAAACGTACCATTGTCACCTCACTATCATCCTCGATATTTTCCCTAATCAATACTACTTCCATCTCCTTATAGTAGTCCTCAACATTCTTTACTCCTTGCCTCAAAGTTTGTTGCCTCTTAAACATCTCCCTATAATAGTGATTGGGCACAAACCTCTTCTTCATGACCCTCTTCATCTCATCCCAAGTTTCAATGGGTCTCTCATTATACCTCCTGCTAGTGGTCACTAGTTGATCCCACCAAATGAGAGCATACTCTAAAAATTTAACCACCGCCAACCTAACCTCCTTTTTTGTTCGGAGTAGTGGTGACAT
The DNA here is from genome assembly GCF_025594145.1 of Primulina tabacum. Classification (NCBI taxonomy): domain Eukaryota; kingdom Viridiplantae; phylum Streptophyta; class Magnoliopsida; order Lamiales; family Gesneriaceae; genus Primulina; species Primulina tabacum. The sequence continues at coordinate 22,343,578 of NC_134560.1, read as the reverse complement.
TCAAATACAAACTCTACCCTCTTTTCTCATTCTAAGTATGCCTCCGGGTAAGATTTCCCATGGAATGATGGAATTTTCATCTTAATACTACTCATATTACGATCCTCCCTATTCCCATCATTGTACCTACCCCGTTTGGCTTCTCTTTTTCCTCTCCCAAATCCTCTACCTCTTCCATTCCTACCCCAATTCTCATTTTGGCTCTCTTCGTCTCTTCCCAAATCATTTTCCTCGTCTTCTCCTCCTCTACCAACATCTTTAGGCTTATACTTACTCCCACTAGCACTAATTTCAAGCTTATCCAACCTCTCATGTAAGGCCTCAAACTCGGTCCTCATCATTCTACTAAAATGCCCAAACAACGCCTCCATTTGAGCCTTAGACAACCCTTGGTTGGAAATATCTCCTAACTTGTGGGGACCCGAACCTAATACATCTATTTAATCATTATTAAGAGTCAATGTAACAATTAAGAAATGTGGGACATAAATTTTTTTTTTTAAATAACAACTGCGGAAACGTAATAGTAATCTATCTGATATACATCTCCATACAAAAGTATAAATCTTGGACAACATATGTTCATCTCAAACTAGAATTCAGTCACTACATTAGGTACTGAAAACCAAACTATTCTAAGCCCGGATCTCTACGCTAATTCTGAATCTCTCATCCTCTTCCTGATCCCGATCCTGCCCCACCTGTTGTCAGGCACACATACAAACAAGACAACAGCCGGATAACTCCGGTGAGAACATAATCCCAGTATAAATCAACGAACATGCAATCATATAAAAGCCTATATAAAACATGAAATACATATCCATAACATGTATTAAGTTCTGAAACATGAAATGATATCACACTGTAAATCACTCGTGACTCATCATCTGAGACTCGTCTCATTTCTAATCTAGGGATCCCGGTTCCTGGATATGGGCACCTATATCGAATTTCAATGATAGGAATGAATCAACTCCTAAGCGACATCGATATAAACAAATCATCTAGTGTCTTGGCGAATCAGCCAAAGACTTGGCACATCAGCCAATGACTGGGCACATCAGCCCATGACTCGACACCTGCTCTGCTATAAAGCAATAGACTAAGCAAATCAATCTCAAGAATTGCAAATATCAATGCAATATAATTCAGTATGTGATTTTGGGAAACTCAAGTCAAATCGAACTCGAGTTGTGCAATCCCGAATCAACATTGATTTCTACCTTTCTCTTCTCGGTCTGACGAATTCGAAGTCTCGAAGTCAAATCTGTCAATATCAAATCTGAAATGACAATATCGAATACACTGTATCATTGTATAACTCAATTCAAAATTTGTTCTGATCAATACTCAAATCAAACATAATCTGATCCATATCAACGATATCATGATACAATCTCAATCAATACTGAATCTGATCACAATCAATCTACTGATGTTCCGACGGCATAACAATACAGTCTCGATAGTCCCGTCAATCTCAACATCACCGATATAATACCACAACTCATAATCGATATCAATACGAATCATAATCTTCAATAATAACAATTCATAACATCAAATCTGCGAAATCTCAATCATATCACTTCCGAAAATCATAACAATTACATTAACAGTCCGTTCTTCGATCTGACTTCAATTATATACAGATCAGTATGCCCAGAACACATAATATCAGTCAAATCACAATTTCCCCCAATATCATAATTTCAAATGATACCAGAATTCAATAAAACTTACGTCGTGTTGTAGCCTACGTCGATAGAAACACGATACCGAAGTCGGAATACAATTCGAACGGACGGATTTCTCGCGAATCGAATTCTGCGACTAAGACTTGAAAATCTTCCCAATTCTTCTCAGTTCTTCCTTTCCCTGTTCTGAAGAATTTGAAGACTCTTGTATATATATATATCATGCATGCATAGGACGGGTGGCTAATTCTAAAGGTTGCACGTCTTGTGCATATGCGCGACACTACTCGGCGCATATGCACGAGACCTCAGGTCTCGGCGCGTAACATCACGACATCTCGCGCATATGCGCGCCTCACATTCGCGCATATGCGCAAGACCTACTTTCTCGGCATATTACCATTCGCGCATATGCGCGCCCATATGCGCGCCCTACTCGGCGCATATGCGCCAACTTCTCTGGACATCACATTTAGCTTCTGGACCTCTCGCGCATATGCGCGCACACGTATCGCGCATATGCGCGAGGTCTTCTGCCACTGGCGCGCATATGCGCGGTTCCTTGTCGCGCATATGCGCGAGGTGTTCTGTCCTCACACATATTTCGTGTTTTCTTCCGTCTTTCCCGGTCTAATTCTTTTCGTCTATAATCACCTCAATTATCATCAAATCATTTCAGATTACGGTAATCAAATTCTCGAGCCTTACATTTCTCCTCCCCTAAGATCCGATTTCATCCCCGAAATCACAGGCAATCAACTCTTATATCACAAGTAATCATATCAGATACTGAATCATATACAAGAAGGAGATATATACAAAAGCTAAAAGAAAACTCACCTCAATAAAACAATTCTGGAATCACTGTCTCATTTCGGATTCTGTCTTTCAAGTAGCTTCTTCGATATTCTAACAACTCCATTGAAATTTCAACAGCAGAATAGTCTTCATTCTGAATTATCTTTCTTTTCAATTTGGAATAGTACTTCGAGAAATATAATATCATAATATAACTCGAAGTAACTCTGATAAAATCAATCTCAAAATACTGGCTATACAACATCCGTATATACCAATCAACAGCTCATAACAAATCAATATCAACAGCTGTTATCAAATCTATTTAATTCCAGTTAATTCAATATTCAGTCTTCTGCCTCAAATAACAATGATCATCTTCTGACGTTGGCATATTTAATCTGTCTATTCTGAGCTGTCTTCATTTCTTCTAAATCAGCTCCACTTTTCAGTCACGTCTCAAATCATATCAGGTCCAATCTCAGGAACCTCAGAGATATCATCTCGATAAAGAGGAAATCTGTACTTCTTACCGTACAACGTCTCAAATGGTGCCACCTCGATACTCGTCTAATAGCTGTTGTTGTACAAAAACTCACGACATGACATAAATCCTACCAACTAGTGCTAAAATCAAGCACTACAACTCTAAGCATATTCTCCAAAATCCGGATAATCCACTCTGACTGTCCTTCAGTCGGTGAATGTTATGTAGTACTCAGATATAATCTTGTACCCAACTCTTGCTGTACACTCTGCCAAACGTGTAAAGTCAACCAAAATCATGGTCACATATAATCAACTCTCGGCACTCTATGTAATCTATTCACTTTTCTGACAGAATCTCAGTAATATAATCATATATGTACGTCTTCATGTACGAGCTAGCACTCGCAGACTGGGTCAGTCTGTCACTCCTAACTCAATCAATGCTCAATTCCGAGAGGAATGCGGTAACTTCATCACGATATCCCTAGAAATGTAATCTCATTTCCATTCAGGAATCGATAAGTTATATAACAAATCTCCTGGTTTTATTCTTTCTGTCTTCATCTATCGGCAATTCAGACATTTCCATACAAATTCTGCCACAACTGGTTTCATCTGTTTCCCTAAAATCTGTCTTTTCAAATTATCATACATTTTTCTATCATAAGAATAAATGTTGAATCAAAAATTGTGCATTTCTGACAACATCAGTCATTTCAAATCCGAAATATCTGGCACAACCCATCGGCTATTCATATACAATGCAGTATCACATACCTGATATTCTGATCGATACTTTGTTCTGACTATCGATAATCAAATTCTACACATTCTGATCAACTTTCTGAACTGTTTTAACTCCCAAAATAAGCTCTGGTTTGGTTTGGATGGTATCAAATCTCAACTGTATACGATCTGTATCACATGCTGCTCCAAGAAAATAACAATTCTCAATCAGATTTAAACAACAGTCAGATATAATAGTCTGCTAAACTCATAGGACTGTAAATCTCTGACACAGATATCAATCTCGGCCAACTGATCGCGGTCTCAACTGTGCTATAATCAATTGATATATCATCTTCAGATATAACAAACTCTGAATACAATCAGTCCCAATCAAGATGCACATTTCAACAGTTTTTGTATACCGCTTTCCAGTTCCCAGAATATTCAATACAATACTCATATATTCAACAAAATCAATCATAATCTTCGAATATACCAGCATATCATAGATCAAAAAATCAGAGAATCATCAAAATATTCTGAACACAGAGTTTATCAACTCACCAATATAGCTGATACATCCCGAACGACAAACACTCGATCAGATGTAACTCTCAGGCCGTAAATCTTTTAACTGATCTTTCAATTCTTTCAATTCAATCAGTATCATTCGGCACAAAGTTCTAGAAATCATAACAGTACCTGATATCGAGTCAAGGCTGAAATCAATCTTCCTGATTAACGACAAACCCAGAAACTCATCTGGGACGACTTTAGCAAGGCTCCTGTCATTGGCAAATCAGTTAATGATACGCTCCCTCTCAGTAAATCAACTGAATAAATAAGGAATCACTCTATTCCTTTCGATAATCATCGAATCATGAACATCACATATATCAAAGGTATTCTGAATCCAGAATCCTTACCGTACAATATTCATTCTTCGGCCATTTCAGGTCCAAATCTTACCATTTCCTTGACATAGTCTGCGATAGCTCTGTACTTGGCCAACACATCAATATCAATAATGCAGTCAGAAACAGATAACACCAGTAAAACATAAGTTAACTCAATCTCATTCTTATCCTACTGCAATATCCAATGTCTCACACAATTCACTAATATCAAACCTCTTTCCCAACAGGTAAGGAGATAACTACTGCATTAAATATGGAATCAACAGATAAAGCATATATCAATGCAATTCATTCAGAATTCATATACAGGATGTAATAATATTTCTCAATATATATACGCAGAATAATCATAAAAGATCAGTTACCTGCCACTATATTATCAAGTGCATCCTGGGTCTGCTCTTGGTTACTACAACCACTCGGGCTTCCTGCTGACCCTGGTTGGGACTGAGTAGAGGGTGGTTGGAAAAAGAGAACAACAGAAGATGATCTATCGATCTGAGTCACTGATCCAGATGACTCTGCTCCCTGGAATCTTCGGAAACCTCTCTGTGGACAAACTCTAGCAAAGTGTCCTTGCTGTTTACAAATGTTGCAACTACCATACACTCCTTGACATTGCTCTGTGAGATGTATTCCTCCACAGGTTCTACAATAGACCCCGGTATAACTCGGGCTAGAACTACTGGAGCTAGATGAGCCGCTCCCTAACTTCTTGAACTGCTTCTTTCGAGCTTTCAACTGTTCTTTCTTCCCAATACTACTACTACCAACCTCCGATTTCAAAGGGGATTGCAGGAATTGGACCAGAGATTGTTGTTGTTTCTGATATTGGATCACATACAGCCTTTCTTGTTGTCGAATCAAACTTGCCTCGGCTCTCTTTGCTCTATTCAAGGCGTCAGAAAAAGTGTAGGGTTGCTTCACATTTACCAATGCAAGTATTTAAGGATTCAATCCATTGATAAACCGGTCAGTTACAACTTCATCATTTCCAGCCACATGAGATACAAAACGTAGCAAGGTAGAGAATTTAGCAACATATTCTTCAATGTTTAGCTGACCCTGTTTCAAATTTTCAAACTCTGCCCTCTTGTCCTCTCGATACGAACCCGGGAAAAACATTTTATAGAATTCAACTTTAAAGACTTTCCACATAATCACTGTCCCATGCTGTTCTAGGGCTTCTTTGGTTGCGATCCACCAACTCTTTGCTACTTCCCGTAACTGGTGTCCAATCACTTTAAATCTCCTTTCATCTGGGTAATCGAGCGAATCAAATAGCATCTCGATATCGTGAAGCCAACTCTCACAATCAGTCGTCGTCTCAATACCCCTTAGAATCGACGGTTGAAAGGACTGAAACCTCATCAACTATGTTTCCATCAAAGTTTCTGACACATCCATCTGATTAGTCACCTTACTATCTCGTTCTGGAATTCTTCGAGAAGGTATATCGGATGATCACAAGAGTTAGCAATCACATGAGACAAATCCGTCTCAGTCCCTTCTTGATCAGCTTACCTCTGATCAAGAATTGGTTCTGATTCATTCTCAAATAATACACATTACCAAATCAACTCAGATATTCAGGTAACATGTATCTTCAAAAACAGTAAACACATATGCAATATTAGCATATACAATGTAATTCAACATTATAAAAAATTACATGCTAGCAATCACATGCAAGGAAAGAAAACTCATTCTACCCCGCTCACTAGCTTCTATCTCAGTCTCAAGAACCTACAGTTCTAGACCTATTGCTCTGATACCACCTGCTGTGGGAACCCGAACCTAATTCATCTTCTTAATCATTATTAAAAGTCAATGTAACAATTAAGAAATGTGGGGCATAAATATTTTTTTTTTAAATAACAACTGCGGAAACGTAATAGTAATCTATCTGATATACATCTCCATACAAAAGTATAAATCTTGGACAACATATGTTCATCTCAAACTAGAATTCAGTCACTACATCAGGTACTGAAAACCAAACTATTCTAAGCCCGGATCTCCACGCTAATTCTGAATCTCTCATCCTTTTCCTGATCCCAATCCTGCCCAACCTGTTGTCAGGCACACATACAAACAAGACAACAGCCGGATAACTCCGGTGAGAACATAATCCCAGTATAATCAACGAACATGCAATCATATAAAAGCATATATAAAGCACGAAATACATATCCATAACATGTATTAAGTTCTGAAACATGAAATGATATCACACTGTAAATCACTCGTGACTCATCATCTGAGACTCGACTCATTTCTAATCTAGGGATCCCGCCCGGTTCCTGGATATGGGCACCTATATCGAATTTCAGTGATAGGAATGAATCAACTCCTAAGCGACATCGATATAAACCAATCATCCAGTGTCTTGGCGAATCAGCCAAAGACTTGGCACATCAGCCAATGACTAGGCACATCAGCCCATGACTCGACACCTACTCTGCTATAAAGCAATAGACTAAGAAAATCAATCTCAAGAATTGCAAATATCAATGCAATATAATTCAGTATGTGATTTTGGGAAACTCAAGTCAAATCGAACTCGAGTTGTGCAATCCCGAATCAAAATTGATTTATAACTTTCTCTTCTTGGTCTGACAAAGTCGAAGTCTCGAAGTCAAATCTGTCCATATCAAATCTGAAATGACAATATAGAATACACTGTATCAATGTATAACTCAATTCAAAATCTTTTCTGATCAATACTCAAATCAAACATAATCTGATCCATATCAACGATATCATGATACAATCTCAATCAATACTGAATCTGATCACAATCAATCTACTAATGTTCCGACGGCATAACAATACAGTCTTGATAGCCCCGTCGATCTCAACATCACCGATATAATACCACAACTCATAATCGATATCAATACGAATCATAATCTTCAATAATAACAAGTCATAACATCAAATCTGCGAAATCTCAATTATATCACTTCCGAAAATCATAACAATTACATAAATAGTCTGTTATTCGATATGACTTCAATTATATACTAATCAGTATACCCAGAACACATAATATCAGTCAAATCACAATTTTCCCCAATATCATAATTTCAAATGATACCAGAATTCAATAAAACTTACGTCCTGTTGTAGCCTACGTCGATAGAAACACGATACCGAAGTTGGATTACAATTCGAATGGACGGATTTCTCGCGAATTGAATTATACAATTAAGACTTGAAAATCTCCCCAATTCTTCTCGGTTCTTCCTTTCCCTGTTCTGAAGAATTTGAAGACTCTTGTATATATATATCATGCATGCATAGGACGGGTGGCTAATTCTAAAGGTAGCACGTCTCGCGAATATGCGCGACACTATTCGACGCACATGCGCGAGACCTCAGGTCTCGGCGCGTAACATCACGACATCTCGCGCATATGCGCGCCTCACATTCGCGCATATGCGCAAGGCCTACTGTCTCGGCATATAACCATTCGCGCATATGCGCGCCCTACTCGGCGCATATGCGCCAACTTCTCTGGACATCACATTTAGCTACTGAACCTCTCGCGCATATGCGCGCATATGCGCGAGGTCTTCTGCCACTGGCGTGCATATGCGCGGCTCCTTGTCGCGCATATGCGCGAGGTGTTCTGTCCTCGCACATATTTTGTGTTTTCTTCAGTCTTTCCCGGTCTAATTCTATCCTTCTATAATTACCTCAATTATCATCAAATCATTTCAGATTACAGTAATCAAATTCTCGGGCCTTAGATAACTCCCTCTCCATTTACTTTTGGAATTGTACCTGAAATAAAATTTTAGAAGAAACAAAAGATATTCCTCACCCAAATGCTCACGGTCACTCCAAAGAAAAGTTGCTCGTCTCTCTTCTCTTATTTTTTTTTCTCACAACAAATACACACCAGTCACTCTAAAGAAATAATGCTCTCACATGAGTATTTTCACTCGCATTTTATAGTTTTCTCGAAAGTGTGCTCAAGCTTCTTATTTGGATGTATCAAACAATCAAGTTCAACTTGTGAACAATTGCGATCGACTCACTTAGACTGCGTAGACAAGCAATTTGAAAATATAATATATTTTTTTTACTGTGAGAGGCAATTGAATATGACTCTCCAAAGAAAAAAGAACAAAATACCAAAAGAAAATAATGGTGAATTTTCGGATTTTTTGTACATTTTTTTTCCCTGAGTGCTACTCGAAAATCACCAAGAAAAAAAATCCAAATTTTCGAGAATCACAGATTCACGAAAAGTCAAAGAACGATAAACCAAAACAGATCTGGAAACGAACAAAGAAATGAACAGAGCTGAAAATGGAAGAACAAGATACTTACTTGAATTTAAAGAGCCAAAGCTTTGATGCCAAATGATATGAATCCTCGTACGAAGAAAAGCAAACACGATTAAATATGAATCGCGCCCTCAATTCAATAACGAACAAGATCGTTGTTACGATGTCCCGATCTTTTGATTCAAGCAATTACGTGACCTTCACCCCTAAACTACGTGGTTTAGTAACAAAGAATCACAATGAAACAATCGACACAAAAACGAACTTTAAAATAACTCGTCTTTGACAACCCGTGTAAGAAACGATCGACAAACGCCACAAAGTTAAAACTTTGATAAGTTAGATTTTGAAACAAAGCTAAGCCTTGAAAATTTTTGAGAGAAGAACTCAAAAAGTTTGATATTCAATAAATAATAATCTGAAAAAAGGTCCAAAATTTCGTCCAATATGTTTACATATATTAAAGATATCAAACAAAGTTACCAAATTTAAAAAAAACTCTAAATTTAGGAAAAATCTGCGCCGTGCTCATATGCGCGCCCTGAGCTCGCGCATATGCGCGCAAGTCTCTGCCTGTGTCGCGCATATGCGCATTTTAATTTGCGCATGTGCGCGAGACTCTCTGCCTGTACGTTGCATAATTTCCCCTGGCGTGCATATGTGCACCCTAGTTCCGCGCATATGCGTGAAGTCCTCTGTTCAACACTTCGGTGGCAGTCTTTCGCGCATATGCACGCCTCATCTTGACGCATGTGCGCGAGGCTCGCGCAGATGCGCCCCTTGTCGTCGCGCATGTGCGCGAGGTATTCTATCCAGTTTTGTGCTTTGCTTTGCGTGGATGCTTGAATATTGTTCATATGACTCCCAAACTTACTCCCATATATCATGAACCCTTCAGCACTCTGTACCTTGCTTGTACAACCTTCTTCTTTGCTCATAAGCCCATGCAATGCTTCTTTGAACCTCTTTAGTCGTCTCCTCGTGATTGGTCCCTCTGGCAACTGTAAAGGGTCCCATGCTTTCCTTGGGGCTTGACCAACCGTGTTCGCATCAATATTTTTTTCGTGAAGTTGAATAAACTTTAAACATGAACATTTTCGTATACTTTTCATAAACTTAAACACACTCATATTAATCATAAACATATTCATATCATCATCAACATATACGTATTCATTTTTCCTTTCGTTGAATATGGATCATTAATTGTGACTTTCGTGTTCTTCTACGTCTACGTGTTGGGCGATGGATCCATCTACATGTAACCACAGTACTGGGCGACAGGGACATCAACAACACTCTCACCGGTCAACTGATCATTGGTCTTACGTATTAACATATCATCGTATACATATTCGTATTGATGCGAACAGGGGTGGTCAAGCTCCAAGGAAAGCATGGGATCCGTTAGAGTTGCCAGAGGGACCAATCACGAGGGGACGTCTGAAGAAGTTCAAAGAAGCATTGAATGGGCTTATGAGCAATCAAGGAGGGTTTACATGCAAGGAGCAAAGTGCCGAAGGGTTCGTGATGCATGGAAGTGAGTTCGGGAACTAAAGGAATATTATTCAAGCACATTTTTTGAAGGACCTATGCTGCACCGACCCGAGCACGGACCTGTACATGGGGTCCGTGTACAACACATCCGAGATAAAGAAATCCCGAGTCTACACAGACCCAAGCACGGACCCATACACGGGGTCCGTGTCCTATGTTTCCAGCAAAGGCCGAGTCTACACGGGGTCCGTGTCCATTCGCAGATTTGGTGCAGAATTTCCTTAGATAGAGTTTTCTTTATTTTGGCAACTAGATTTGTGATATCCCTTTATTATTAAAAGATATTTGGACGAAAATTAACAATCATTATTGAGATTATTGATATTTTATCAAAGTTTTAGAGATTTTTCTCTCAACTTTTTCAAGGCTTTTGCTTTGTAATCCAAAATCAAACTTATCAATGTTTTTAACTTTGTGGCGTTTGTCGATCGTTCTTGCACGGATTGTCATAGGCTTGTTCTTTGAAGGTTCGTTCTAGTTTCGATTGTTTTTATCGTGATTCTTTATTACTAAACCTCGTAGTTTAGGGGTGAAAATCACACCATACTTGATTCAAAAGATCGGGGCAAAACAACACGAATTCTTTGTTCGTTATTAAATTGAGGGTGCGATTCTAAATTAATCGTGTTTGCTTTTTATTCGTACGTAGATTCACATCACATATATATGGAAATACGTTCTTCGGACTCCCAGTAGTACCGTCACCGTCACGATATCTCCAACATATCATCGTATTAGTCACAATTACTTCACTTCCTTCAACGTTTCATATTCTCATCACTTTATAAAATTTAAACATGCATATAACGTTTTTCTTTTAAACCAAGCATGAAACATATCTTTTAACGTTATTGTTTAATCATAAAATCCTATAAACATTTAAAATATACATTTTAACATATTAAAAATCTATAAACATTTAAAATAACATTTTAAAATCAAAAAATTTAAAATAACATTTTGACATGTTAAATCATAAATATTTAAAATAAAAATTTTGACATAAAAATCCCTAAACATATAAAATTCTATAAATATTTAAAACAATCATATTAGCACAAAAAATAGCATTCAGGGCACTGCCACGACGTTTACTAATTTTCGGATGAAAATTACCGTTTTACCCCTAGAAGTAAAATTTCAAATTTTTGACTTTTTTCTTACTTTTATTGACTCTAAAATGTCCCAAATAATTAATTTAAGCCTACATGAATCTGCTCATATTTTTATTTGACTTAAATCGATGTCTATTAAATTAATCTTTAAACACAACATAATAAAGCGTTTTAATCCCAAATTAAATCAAACCTTAATATAAAATTTCCAAATTAAAAACTTAGGCTTTTAATAATTATTTGAGATTAAATATAATTTTTCTTTATTTTTAAAAGCTTAAAGCTAGGCTTTTAAATTAATTCTTTAATTAACATTTCGTGCGGCGATTAAATCCCGAATAAATCCAAAACACATTATTTTGATCCCAAATTTTAAACATAAATTTTTTTATTTATTCTACCCTTCCAAATCATGAGCCACCCTCGTGGACCCATGGTTCGAAATTTCTTCCTTAAAATCTTGTTTGTGACACATAAACGAACACACTGAGCCATCTACTAATTTACTCGAGCCACGCCCGAGCCACCTCCAACCAAAACCTAGCAAACACGCTTATGGACCCTACTGACCAGCCCTGGCCCGCTCAAAAACCTTCTGTCCCTCAACCCTCGATTGCATGCATGTGTGTAGGTGAGTATCCTAGCTTATCTAGGACTCCCAATTGGACTAGGACTCAACAAGCTTTTAACCACTCGACCCCTCATAACCCTAACAACCCTAGACCACATGCAGACCCAGCCCAGACCAACCCCAAGCTCCAAAAACCGAAGTTACAACACAAGCTGTAGAAACAGCCGAGAACTCCTACCTTGACATGGACTCCACGTTTCTGTTGCAAGGACTCTAGCCATCGACCCAGCCGTTGAACCAGCCTATTGTGCACCTTTTTAGTACCCTAAGGACCTAACCTAGCCCCGCTCAAAATCCCCTGGCCGAGCCGCATACCCTGTACAAGTTGTTGCACATCTACGCCCCTCCTTGGCATGCTCTCGGGTGGAGTCCAATCTAGCTAGGACTCCTCCCCAGCCTCTTGTCTCAAGTCCTAGCATGGCTAGACTCTTCCCTTGACCCCTCACGTGACTCTAGCCCAGCCCTGGTTCAACCGAACACAAGCCAAGCAACCAAGTCCCCAAATCCGTGCATTACATACTCCTTAACTAATTTATGGTTCCAGCTTCGTTTTGTCCTGATTTGCAACGTTTTGCTTGCGTTCTAAGACTCTATATTTCATGTAAAACCATCATTGATCATGTCCTAATCATGGCAGCCCCTTCTAACACATAAAAACATATTTTTGGTACCAAAAAGCAAGAATTTAGAACACCTATATGCATGGCTACGAAAATAAAAGGTTGTATGACTTGTTTTCATCCAAATTCATAAACAATTACATAATATGGTGTGATGATGAGTAATTGAAGAATATGACGTGCCTTTGCGTATTTAACGTACATATGATCGTTGACGAATCAAAGAACGATGACACGAAGACGATGGCTTGATTTTTCCTTGAAGAACCTTCGAACTTTTCTCTTAATTTGATGATGTGTGTGCCGTGTATTTTTGAGGGAGAGTTTGGGGAGAATTGGGGAAGGTTTCCGTGTGGTTTGAAGGGTTTGGTGTGGGGTTTTAAAATATTATATAGTTAATTAAAAACATTAATCGAGCTTAGGCCTATTAGGAGGTAAATTTGACCCATTAGTACTTAATTAAAATATTTAAAATAATTTTTCTTGAATAAGTTTGTGAATTTATTAGCCGGCTTGCAAACACGTTCGATAGTTTTGTTAAAAAACCAACACCGATAAAATTTACCTTCCGGCGTGTAAAATCACCTTAAAACTTCTTATTTTCAAAAAATAATAAAAATCATCAATCATATATTAAATAATTAAAAACAATTATTTAATAAAAATATTTTCTATTTTTCATCCCTCGGTCTCCGTTCCTCGATCGCAACTCGAATAACCTATAAAAATATATTTTAATGTAAACATGTAGAAAAATATATTTTAAACATGTCAATATGCCCAACATAATTAATTTATGCAAATAAGACAATTAATTTAAATTCAAAAAGAATTTAATAACTTGTATGCATGTGGTTCGCGTGGACCTTCAAATTTTCGGGGTGTTACAATTTAATCATCATATATCATTTTTTGGTGAAATTTGATCCTTGAGAGTGACTATTCTTTATCCATTATCATTCATCCTCTTGTCGTTTGATCAGCCTATATACACCAAGTACCTGGGGGCTAGATGTAATGACATGAATCCTTGTTTTGAATGAAATACAAATTAAGAGACAATTAAAGAGTTTTTAATTAAGTATTGTTAAGGAATTGATAATTTGAGATCCAATTGTTGGGATTCACAGAATTTAAAATGGACAACCCGATCTACTTCATATTATACATTATCCCGAGAAATACAACTAGACAAATATGATTCTGACACATGTCAAATAAGATTGATTCAGATTTTCTGAACTAATCCGGATGCAACCTATGAATGGAAGCTCATTTCTTTTGTTTCCTATACCGCATTCTTCAAAGAGAATTCTAGCCATTTACCTTAGGTTTTTTATCCATTTTATGGGGCACTTTGGTGTCGGTAAGTTTCGGAGCTAGTGTCAGCTCGAGGAGGGGTCGGTGAACTGAGATCGAGATATCATCATCGGGCTGACGACGGACGCATGTAAAATCATAAAGCCTTAAATAGTGATTTAAGTATTATTAGTGAGAACTTTGTAGCATGTTTTGTAAGTAAGGATCTGGTTTGATAGTGATTTCATTATGCTGGTATACACATTTATATGCTCTATTATTTATCTGTTTCATGATACATGTTTTACAGCATTGGCATATTCTGCATGACATATCATGTTTAGCCTTATATCTTTTGAGATATACCTCGTTTGTTAGGGGTCGTTCAGCCCTTTTCTTTATTGTGGACGATGGGGCATCGAGAGCTACAGTGTCCGACAGGACCCGCGGGCTCTGATGACCTCGACATTGTAGGTCCACGTTTTGATCATGAGTGTGAGAGTTAAAACATGCCTAAGGCAGATCAGAGACAACAAACTCAGGCGCCTCTAGACTAAGCATGAGATTCTTGACTTGATCCTTGATATCCGAGCATATTGCATTTCGCATGCATCATATCAGTTTGTATACTCATACATTCTCGTATTGGGTGATTATCGCTCACGTCCTTGTTTTCATCTTGGACACCCCATTCCACGTGGCAGGTCTTAGGTTGGAAGGTTCTGACGGTCAGGATAATGGCTAGAGCAGTTGGGTTTTCGGTGGTGATCCAGTGGAGATTTTATGTGGTTTATCATTTTCTCATTCAGAATTATTTTTTCGATATTGTTGTATTAATGTTTAAGACTACTGTTATAGTTCTGTTTTCGTTAGGGTTGTAAGATGGTTAAGTATTTGGTTTCCGCTGTTTAATAGTTGTTACTAAGTTTAATGTTGTATGTTTATTAGTATGTTCCGTAGTGGCTCGAATAAGGGCGCTACATTTGGTGGTATCAAAGCATGCAAAGATTTTTGGGACATTAGTAATTCTGTTTTAAGGATTTAGAAGTTGATTCTAGTTTCCTTTCAGATGTCAGGAGATGAAAGCAGTAGTCACGGAAGTGTGAGACATGGCCGTTATGGCAACGATGAGGCTGGCCGAAAACACCGTCGTAGAGATCGTGACGGCAGGCGTCACCAAGATCATGATGAAAGGAGACGTAGGAACCGTGTCAATATTATGGATTTCATGAAAATTGGACCTCCACCGTTGACCGAAAATGAGAATCCTGATGTTTCTTAAGCTTGGGTCGATTTCATGGAGCATTGTTTTCGTGTGTTGCACTATGACGAGGATGAGAAGATGGTAGCCTGAAACGACCTCGAATTTTTTTAAAAAAATCATAAACTCGAAAAATTACTAAAAAAAATAACTTAGCATTTCCGTAACTTGTAATAATTTAACATTTGAATCTCAAGTGCATAAAATAAATCTCTAAATCGTCAACTAACCAAACCTTCTAAATCGACCTTTTAGAAAGATTAACTAACAATAAAATAAAGCATAAAAATCCTAAATAAATCAATAGCAATAAATCTTTAAATCTTTTATCTAACAAGCTAGTGCGAAAAATAAATAACCCCCGTGAATGTACTGCCGCACTCAATCCACTCAAGCGTCAGTGCCTTCTCAAATCATCAAATCATGCATCATTCAAATCAAGTGAGTCTACTGACTTAGCACGTTCTAAATATGAGTAGCAAATAATACATATACATTTACATGCATTTAAAAATCATATTTTTATTTAAAAATTGCTTTTAACCATAAACAATTTAAAATAATTTAAGCATAAATCATATATCTTAAAATTATTTTAATCGTAAAGCTTTCAATCCTTTTATCATTTTGGGTGAGATTTGATCCTCGAAAGTGACTAACTTTTATCCTCCGATCGACTAATCAGTCTTCAACTCCACATGGCCCAAGGGAGCAGGCACTAGGCTCCGCTATTGAAATACGATCGTTGGGCTCCCTCGAGGGCTTTCTCCCATAGACGGGATCCCTCTGGGCTCTTTTCCCATAAATGGGAGGGAGCCTTCTCCCGTTAATGGGCTCCATTTGGGTCTTTTCCCACGACATCTCCACAAAATTGAAAGTTCACCGTTCTTGCTTAAAACGGATCCCCCACATATCATATATCGTTTGTCGCAGTTAATTCACATCCCTCAAAATATTTTTCTTTTTTTTTTTAAAAATATAAAATATCGTAGCTTTCCAAAAATAGCATTTTAAGTGTAAAAATTGCATAGCTTTATCATAAATTATAAAGTATGATATTTTATTAAAAATCATAATTTTAAATCATAAAATATCATTTAACAAGCGTTATGATCCTTCGGCACGCTGCCAAGCTTTTACGAAATTACCAAAGTGTAAAATGACCGTTTTGCCCCTAGACGTAAAAATTCTCGATTTTGACTTTTTCTTACTTTTAATGACATGGGATTATAACAAATATTTATTTCAGCTTAAATATAATTTTCCATTATTTTATTTACCTTAAAATCGAGGCTTTTCATTTAATTTCCTAATTAATATCTCGTGAGGCGTTTAAATCTCGAATAAATTCAAACTTGAATATTATCTTCCCAAACTTTAAAAAATAATTGAGCATTAAACCACCCCGTGGACCCATGGTTCCAATAATTTATTCATTAAATCTCGAATTTGACCCATTAACAAGACCACTGAGCCATCTCCCAATTTAGTCGAGCCACGGTCGAGCCATCTCGAGCCAGACCCAAGCCAACCCACCTAAGGACCCTCCTGACCAACCATGACCCTTAGAACAAGAACCTACACGATGCACGAGCCTTGCACCAAAGACACAATGTTGCACGTGTTTTCTTCCCTCTCACCTAGGACTGCTAGCAAACCTAGGACTCTTCTACTCGAGCCACCATCGAGCCCACCTAACCCTCACCGACCCTAGACCACGCCCAGACACAACCAAGCACAGCCCAAGCCCATGAACCCTTGTACGAAGCCACCAGAAACCAGCAGCAGCCGCGCAACCTCCAAAGGTGCGATTGAGTCTCTTTCTCGTGTGGGACTCCTCACCTAAGCCACACCCGAATCCAAGCATTCTTGACCCTCTCTGGAACACCCTGAGCCACCTCCTAGATGACCTATCCCAGCCCTCTCCCAAGCCTCCCCGCTGCAACCTCTCGACCGAACAAGAACACACACGAGAAGAGTCCTATCAAGCGAGGACTCTTCCCCAGCCACGATGGGCGAGTCCTATCCCTGCTAGGACCATTCCTAGGACCTAACCACATCCTGAATGAACCCTCCTCAAGACCTGGTCGAGCCCCAACACCCGATGCATCCTAAACAAGCCCCTAGAATCATGAGAACCACTCCAAACCCTCGAATACCCCAGGTGCCTCTCTCCCTTGCTTATGCGTGAATCCAGCCTTGTTTTCTTTTAATTTTATTCATATTCACTTCATATTTCATCCTACATTGGCAGCGTACTCATTGGGAATCATATCACGATCACATATACGTAAAAACGTTGAAAACTTTTGAAAATATTTGAAAAAAACGTTAAACCAGCAAACGCAAATATTTTTCATGAAAAAACTATTGAAAGATGCATATAATGATTTGAATGATTTGTAAAAGAGTTTAGAAAAGTGTCTTTTTGTTTATAACGCTCGAATAAATGATCGTCGGCGTAGGGCGCGAAGAAGAACGAACGGACGACGAAGACTCCTTGATTTTATTTCTTCCAAATTCTAGAAATTATGGTGTGTGCTAGTGTGTGATATTCAGCTGATTATCATGCTTGGGAAGATTCGGTAACATATTTATAAATTTTATTTTGCATAATAATGGGCTTTGGTTTCGAGCCTCCAAGTATAGGAGCAATTGAGCCTACTCAATTTAGTTAAATTTGGCCCAATTACTCTGATTTAATTAAACATAAAAGTTTATAAAATTTAGTTTTCAAAAATAATATTTTTGATCTTCATAAAACCCCTCGTTTGCCCAAAACCATCTGTAAGCTCCATGAATTTAATTCATGTAACCTGAATGCATGCAATCAAGGTTTTTGTTTTAAATTATGTGTTTAATTATTTTTATGCATGATTCATTAATGATAGGACTTATTTCATGAAATTTTAAAAGTTCATTCATTAGGGTTTCTTGATGTATTTCGCGGCCGAACAAGGAACGTAGACCGTAGAATTTTCAGGGAAAACTGTTTTATTACCTAATTAATTTTTATTATTTATTAAAAGATGTTTTAAAGGTATTTTTCAATGAATAGGCTTTTTTGGGTATTTTTACCCGTCAGAGCATAATTTTTAACGGTACGTATATTTTATCGAATCGAGTAACTTTTTGAAGGTTCGGCTATTATTTTCAGAAAACTTTCCAACACGAAATATTTTTTGGGAGTGCGTTTGAACCTAATGGGCCTACTTTTAAGCTTGTTGGGCTTAAAAATCCTTTTTAACTTTTAAATGATATTATAGAGCCCATTAGGTTATTTGTTAACTATTTAACTAATACATAATTAACCTTAACCTAAACCTAATCCCTCCCCAACCAGCCGACACCCTCCCCTATTAGAACACTCTCGGTTTCAGCAAACACCAGCTGAGAAGCTTCGGCCGCCTCCTTGTTCTTGCAAAAGAAAGTTTCCGGCGCCTCGCCGTTGCTCCTTCCTTCATCGTTTTTTCGTAGGAATCATCAAAGGCATGCTTGTTATTCTTTTAATGCATAATATACGCTGATAATATGTGTGGAGTAATGGAAAAATAATGCACATGTTTCGATCCATGCTTGTGTGTTCCTCGGTGATAGTAGGCTCATATTTTATTGTTCGTTTTGTTGATGTCCCACGTTTCTTTGATCATGGTTGCAAGGGGGCTGTCGAGTGATGTTTCTGAAGGGTCTCTTTCATCGAGAGTGTGCTGTCAATAAGAGGAAGCGAGCTGGTGTGCTATACGCCAGGAACCATGAGGAAGTGTTAAGGGTTTGCTTTGGGTTTGAGTAGATCGCGTGAAGTGGGTGGGGACTGCGGTGGAAGGGCTGATCCAAGGCCCAGACCAGACCATCGTGTGTATGAGTCATGGCTCAAGGATGCTCAACCTTCGTTGGACCCACAAAAGTAGCCTATCGTTCGAGAATAGGAGTGGCCGCGGTAGTGAGACCTCAGGGGTAGAGCGTGTAGGTTGCTGCAGCGTGCATGGGGCCGAGGTGTAGTTCAAGTAGGTCCAGCATGTTCTGTTATTGGTCCCTAGTAACTTGATTCAGGAAAAGTTCAAGCCGGTGGCGCCTAGGATGGTTGATCGTCGAGTTGGGTGAGTTAGGGTTTCGATGGGTGACCTTAGCAAAAATTCCAGCAGCAATTCAGGGATATTCGAAGGTTTAAGGGGTCTGGTTTTTGTGGAGTAGGGACTGATATTGTATGTTTTAAGTGTGGTAAAAGTTGGGAAAAATTTTGGTTGAGTTTCGGTTCGATTCGGGTTAAAATCGAGACCCCGGTCCAAGTTTTAAAATGAAATGATTAAGTTACGAAATGTGCTCGGGTTTACGTCTAAGAATTATTTTAAGTATGTTTTGGGACATTTTGAGGAGTTTGGTAAGCTTGGTCAATTTTAGAGGTCCAGGGGTAAAACGGTAATTTTTGGGTTTCAAGGGGCAAAATGGTCAAAAAGGTAATTTTTGGGTTTCAAGGGGCAAAATGGTCATTTTGATCTCGGGTTTTTGGTCCTGGCAGCGCTGAGGGCACAAAATTACTTGATTTTAAATTTTATGCATCATGATCACGATTTTTAAGATTTTATGAAAATATACGTTGACTACTTTGCTTTAAAGAAAATTTACATTTGTGCATGATTTTCGTAAGTGACGTAAATGATGATGTTTGAATGATGAGAATTAGTTGTGGCTATCAAATTATATGTAAATGCATAAGATGTATATGTAAATGATGATGATGAGACCTAGGCACAATGGATGGTTTATCCTGTCCCTAATGTCCGACAGCCGCCGGGTACCGCGGTTCTATGGTTGATGGATCCATCGTAAATGTTGATGTATGATAGTCACCTCTGATGAACTGAATTCGCTAAATGATGAATGATAAAGGTAGAATGATGAATGATGATTAACGATGAATTGCTTGACACGTCACGATTTCATATGACACATTTACATAAAGCTTTTGAAGTTCATGAATGATATGTTGAGTATGATATTTTTCACTACTGTGTGCTACGTATAGTTATTTGTTACTTATGGTACATGTGTGTTGAGTTTTTAGACTCACTAGGCGTGTGTGGTGCAGGTGAGTTCGAAATCGAGGGGACAGGAGGTGCTGAACTCTGAGTCAGCAGACATGGTGGGCGACACGACCCGACGACCTCATGATTTTTCCGCATATTTTATGATTAAATGTTACAGAATGGATATAAGTATTTTATACACTGTTTTATATCACTGTTTGATGTTGGCATTTTTACTTACTATTTGATGTTGGTATTTTTACTCGTTTTTACCCCGTTATATTTTTATTGATGATTAATTATGATTATTTTAAAATGATATTTTTAGTAGGAACGAATACATTCAATTTATTTAAATGATAAATTTCAAAATGAGAGCTTTTTAAAAAAAATATTTCCGCCCTTTTAAAATCGGTAGACGTTACAGTGGTATCAGAGCAAGGGTCCTGTATAGAGTTCTACCACCGCCAGCTTCTACCGATAAGTCTGTAAGCTTTTATGCTTTAAATGATTTAAATGATTAACTGTTATCACCTGTATGTCTACATGATTTATGCTTTACGATGATTTACTGTTCATGTTTAATGGCTTTTACGATTTAAGAATTTACTGTTTTAAAAACTAGATTAATTGCATGAGGGGTTACGTTTTAAATTGGATTGAATTCAGATATGTCTCCCAGACTTGATCTCAGTACTGATAGGAAGGATTTGATTCCTAGAGGGGGCAGAGGATAACCACCACCACCGCCAGGGGACCCAGCTACCCGAGTTTTGGAGGCTATGGCTAGGCTACTAGAGCAGGTTCAGCAGGCTACTAGGCCTCAAGTGGATGTTTTTGAGCCTTTCTGTCGGCTCAACCCGAAGGAGTTCGAGGGCACAACTAATCCGTTTATAATAGAGGGATGGATCTGATCTCTAGAGCTATATTTTGAGTATCTGCAAATGAGGGATGGCTACCGGGCCCGGTGTGCCATCTATATGTTGAGAGACGATGCTCCCTATGGTGGGAGGGCGCAGCTCATACAATGAACTTGGCTACCCTTACCTTGTTCAGGATCAAGGAATTGTTCTATTGGAAGTACTTTCTGGCCGACGTCGGGGGCCGCCTGACGAAGGAGTTCATGAGTCTCCAGAAGGGAGACGTATCTGTGGCGGAGTTTATCCGCAAGTTTGACAGCGGCTGCCATTTTGTGCCCATGATAGCGGGTGATGCTGGTCATAAGCTGCAGCACTTCATGGATGGAATGAGACCTACCCTTACGTCGGGATGTGATGTTGATGAGACCGGCGAGCTACGATGAGGCCACCGCCTGCGTTTTTCAGGCGAAGAAGGTGTACGGGACATAGACTTTTAGATACAGCGGAAGCGGCATCAGTCTAAGTCTAGCTCTCAGGCACATAAGAATTATTTCTCAGGGCTGCAGAGGCAGCAGGGGCAATAGAAGCCCCAAGGGCAGTTTAGGAGGCCTCAGCAACAGCAGTGGAGACCCTCAGGTGCCAGGAGCGCCTAAGCCAGATGACAGACAGCCTTGCCCGCATTGCAATAAGTTCCATATCGGCAAGTGTTTATAAGGGACTTTCAGATATTTCATTTGTGGCCAGGAGGGCCACAAAGCAGCGGACTGCCCAAAGAACACAGGCCCCAGTATTGGCCGAGCCTATGTGATGCATGCCGAGGAGGCCGATGCAGTGCCAGACTCAACACTGATTACTTGTAATCCTTTGGTTGAAGATTTTAATTTACTGTACAATTTCTTGGGTTTTATGCATGTATGAGGATTTACTTGTGGAATTATAACTTGGAAAAATTTAGGAGGCATGCTCTACCTAGTTGGGATTATGAATTTGATTATTAGATTAAGGAATTTTAGGGACCCAATTGTAATAACAAATTATTTAAGGACAAAAATGAAATTTTCGAACTTTAAGGGACTAAATTGCAATTTTTGATGTTATTTTGGGACAAAATCAGGCTCAATTTCGAAATTTTTGGGAAATTATGTTTCGGTTAATTCAGTGATTTTTCGAGGATTTTGGGTTAATTGCCGATAAGGAATTCCTTAAGTTCAACAGTATTAAATTTGATGGTATGTTTTGTCACAGGGAAGATATATATTGCAGGTGCAGCCACACATGCATTGCTAGATTCAGGGTCTAGGCATTTGTTTATATCTGAATCTTTCGTGAAGCAACTAGGAATCATACCTGTAGCGATGGATTTGGGTTTCAGAGTATCGATCCCATATGGGGATCAGATGTTCGTTTCCCGGATAGTGAGAGGATTGGAGCTTTGATTGCAACAGAAATAAGTACAGGCAGATCTGATAGTGCTACCGTTGCCAGAGTTTGATATCATCTTTAGTATGGACTGGCTATCTTCTCATGGTGCAGTCACAGACTTTCGACAGAGGTCAGTATCTGTCAGACCACCTAGTGGGAAGCCGTTTGTTTTCGAGGAAGCTAGACATCAGCAGATGTTGCACGTCATTTCCTGCATGTGTGCGAGGAAGCTTATGAAGAGAGTTTGCCAGACATTCTTAGCCAGCATCATATCAGTGACAGAGCCAGTCAGTCAGAGGCTGGAGGACGTTGATGTAGCCAGGGAGTTCTCCGATGTTTTCCCTGAAGATGTTGCAGGCATCCCACCAGACAGAGAGGTGGATTTTTCGATTGAGCTCATGCCAGGGACAGTTCCGATATCTAAGGCACCCCACTGATTAGCGCCTGCAGAGATGAAGGAGCTCAAGGATCAGATTCAGGATCTTCTGGATAAGGGTTTCATTCGCCCTAGTTTTTCTCCATTGGGCGCACCAGTTCTTTTTGTTAAGAAAAAGGATGGCAACATGCGACTGTGCATTTACTACCGAGAGCTGAACAGGGTCACAGTTAAGAATAAGTATTCGCTGCCGAGGATCGAGGACTTATCTGATCAGATTAAGGGAGCCTCAGTGTTCTCCAAGATAGACTTTCGATCCGGATATCACCAGCTGAAAGTGAGCGAGTCACATGTGCATAAGACAGCCTTCCGAACACGTTACAGGCAATATGAGTTCTTAGTGATGCCCTTCGGTCTGACGAACGCGCCAGCGATCTTCATGGATCTCATGAATCTCGTGTTTCAGCTGTACTTGGACCAGTTCATCATAGTTTTCATTGACGATATTCTGATCTATTCGAAGAGCAGGGAAGAGCACAATGAGCATATGAGGAAAGTATTGCAGACTCTACAGGATAGACGATTGTATGCTAAATTCAGCAAATGTGAGTTCTGGCTTGACAGTGTGGCATTCATGGGCCACATTGTATCACAGGATGGCATAGAAGTCGAAACCAACAAGGTAGAGGCAGTCAGAGATTGGCCAGTTCCTAAGAGTGTGACAGAGATCCGTAGTTTTTGGGATTGGCAGGTTAATACATGAAGTTTATCCAGGGCTTCTCTTCTATTGCGGTGCCTATGACCGCCTTGACGAAGAAAAATGCAAAGTTCATCTGGGGATCTGAATGCCAGGAGAGCTGACCGACTGAAGCAGGCTTTGACTACTGCACCAGTGCTATCTATGCCATTAGGACAGGGAGAGTTTGTGGTTTTTAAGGATGCATCAAAGATTGGTTTGGGCGCTGTTCTGATGCAACAGGACAGAGTGATAGCCTACGCGTCCAGACAGCTGAAGGTCCATGAGAAGAATTATCCGACTCATGACCTCGAGCTAGCAGCAGTGGTATTTTCCCTTAAGATCTGGAGACAATATCTGTATGGGTAGAAGTGCAGGATTTTCATAGATCCTAAGAGCCTGAAATACTTCTTCACACAGAAAGAATTGAATATGCGAAGAGGAGGTGGCTTCAGCTGGTGAAAGACTATGATTGTGACATTAGCTACCATCTGGGTAAGGCTAATGTGGTTGCAGACGCTTTGAGCAGGAAGCACACTGTGATTGCCCGTTTGTCAGTGCAGAGACCACTATAGGCTGAGATTCAGAGATCTGAGCTTGCAGTTTATGCCAGGGACGAGGCCCCGAATCTTGCTACTCTTACAGTAAAGCCGAATCTGAGAGACATAATCCGGAGAGGGTGGACCTTTGATGAAGGGTTACAAAAGTGGAGATAGAGGGACGAGACTAAGGGCAAGAGATTATAAACAGTTATGGGCAGCATAGTCAGGTATAGAGACCGCCTATGGGTTCTTGATAGTGATTCCCTTAGAGAAGATATCTTGAGTGAGGCCCAAAGCACCTCGTACTCCATCCATCTAGGGAGTACGAAGATGTATAAGGATCTATAGACTCTGTATTGGTGGCCGGGCATGAAGCGAGATATTTTGCGCTTTGTCTCCGAGTGTTTGACTTGTCATCAGGTCAAGACAGAGCATCAGAGACCTGCAGGGAAGCTGAGACCACTCCCTATTCCCGAGTGGAAATGGGAGAACATTACTATGGACTTCGTGACATGGCTCCAGCGGACTACTGGAGGATTTAACGCCATCTGGGTGATTCTTGATCGGCTCACTAAATCAGCTTATTTCTTACCGATCAGGAAGACATTCACCATGACCCAATATGCAAAGCTGTACATCAGAGAGATAGTCAGACTGCATGAGATTCCAGTGTCCATTGTGTCAGCCAGGGATCTGAGGTTCACGTCTACATTCTGGAAGAGTCTCTACCAGGCGTTGGGTATGAAGTTATTGTTCAGAACTGCTTTCCATTCTCAGACAGATGGTCAGTCAGAGAGGGTGATTCAGATTCTGGAGGACCTACTCTGAGCTTGTTTGATCGAATTCCAGTGTAGCTGGGAACCAAAGTTATCTCTTGTAGAGTTCACATACAACAACATTTATCAAGCAGCGATAGGTATGGCTATACGAGGCACTTTACAGGAGTAATTTTAGGTCGCCAATTTATTGGGACGACGTAGGAGAGCGAGCAGATTTTGGTCCGGATATCGTCAGAAAGATAGCGGAGTTAGTGTCTAGGATTAGAGACAGGATGAAGACTGCACAGAGCTGTCAGAATGGTTATGCTGATCAGAGGCGGCGAGATCTTGAGTTCGCAGTAGGGGATCATGTGTTCGTGAAGGTCTCACCGATGAAGGTTGTGATGAGGTTTGGGAAGAAGGACAAGCTCAGCCCTAGATTAATCGGACCATTTGAGATCCTAGAGAGAGTTGGGACACTCACATACAGAGTTGCTTTACCGCCGAATCTGACGGGAGTTCATGACATGTTCCACGTCTCCATGCTGAGTAAGTACATGTCGAATCCTTCACATGTGCTTAACTATGAGCCACTTCAGCTAACACCGTATCTGTCATTCGAGGAGATACCCACTCAGATTTTGGACATGCAGGAGAAATGACTCCGGAACAAGGTGATCCAGATGGTCAAGGTCAAGTGGCTAAATCATTCTAAGGAGGAGGCTACTTGGGAGACCTAGACCGAGATGAGGAGTAACTACCCAGAGTTATTCAGTACGTTCTAATTTCGAGGACAAAATTTTATTTTAGGGGAGAAAGTTGTAAGATCCAGGAATTTAATTCACGTAACCTGAATGCTTGCAATCTAGGGTTTTATTTTAAATTATGTGTTTAATTATTTTTATTCATTTTATGCATGATTCATGTATGATAGGATTTATTTCATGAAATTTTAAAAGTTCATGCATTAGGGTTTCTTGAAGTATTTCGCATCCGAACGAGGAACAGAGACTAGAGAATTTTCATAAAAATTATTTTATAACTTGATTAATTATTATTAATTATTAAAAGATGTTTCAAAGGTATTTTTCAAGGAATGGGCTTTGTTGGGTATTTTTACCCACTAGAGCATAATTTTTAACGGTATGTAAATTTTATCGAATCGAGGGACTTTTTGAAGGTTCGGCTAATATTTTCAAAAAACTTTCCTACACGAAATATTTTTCAGGAGTGTGTTTGAACCAATTAGCCTAATTTTAAGTTTTTTGGTCTTAAAAATCCTTTTTTAACTTTTAAATGATATTATAGGGCCCATTAGTTTATTTGTTAACTATTTAACTAATACATAATTAACCTTAACCTAATCCCTTCCCAACCAGCCGACACCCTCCCCTATCAGAACACTCTCGGTTTCAATAAACATCAGCTGAGAAGCTTCGGCCGCATCCTTGATTTT
Organism: Primulina tabacum; assembly: GCF_025594145.1. Classification (NCBI taxonomy): domain Eukaryota; kingdom Viridiplantae; phylum Streptophyta; class Magnoliopsida; order Lamiales; family Gesneriaceae; genus Primulina; species Primulina tabacum. Next base: position 22,316,990 of record NC_134560.1, on the reverse strand, counting down.
GCAAAAGAAAGTTTTCGGCGCCTTCCCGTTTCTTTATTTTTTCATCGTTTTTGCGTATGAATCATCAAATGCACGCTTGTTCTTTTAATGCATCATATACGCTGATAATATGTGTGGAGTAATTCTAAAATCATGTAGATGTTTCGATCCATGCTTGTGTGTTCCTCGGTAATAGTAGGCACATATTTTATTGCTCTTTTTTTTATGTCCCACGTTTCTTTGATCATGGTTACAAGGTGGCTGTCGAGTGATGTTGCTGAAGGGTCTCTTTCATCGAGAGTGTGCTGTCAATAAGAGGAAGCGAGCTGGTGTGCTGTACGCTAGGAACCGTGAGGAAGTGTTCACAATTTACTTCGGGTTTGAGTAGATCACGTGAAAGGGGTGGGGAAGGCGGTGCAATGGCCGATCCAAGGCCTAGACCAAACCATCATGGGTCTGAATTATGGATCAAGGAGTCTCAACCATCGTTGGAACCACCAAAGTAGCCTATCAATCGAGAATATGAGTGGCCGCGGTAGTGAGACCTCGGGGGTTAGAGCGTGTAGGTTGCTGCAACGTGCATGGGGCCAAGGTGTGGTTCAAGTAGGTCCAGCAGGTTCTAGTATTGTTCCCTAGTAACTTGATTCAGGACAAGTTCGAGCCGGTGGCGCCTAGGATGGTTGATCGTCAAGTTGGGTGAGTTAGGGTTTCGATGGGTCACCTTAGCAAAAATTCCCGCAGCAATTCAGAGCTGTTCGAAGGTTTAAGGGGTCTGGTTTTGGTGTAGTAGGGACTGATATTGTGTGTTTTGAAGTTCAAAATATAAGCTTTTAAAAAAAAAAAATTTCGCACTTTTAAAAACGGTAGACGTTACACTGTCTTCTAGGGAAAAATCGAGCTCGACTAGTAAAATAATTCGAACTTTAACATTTTTAGAAAAATTAAATCATTTTTCGAAATATTAGAAAGCCTTGAAAATATTTAGTGAAAAATATATATCCTTGTCTTGGTCGTCCCCGGTTTCCTTTCCCATGTCTATTATCGAATATTCGGGTGAAATCCTTAAATTTCATTAAAACATTTCATATTATCATTTAATCATGGAATCATACTTTTAATCATTTACTAAAACCATGAAAGAATTTAAAATCAATAAAATAAAATAATTAAGCAATTAAAACTATTTTGCATGCATGTGGTTTACATTGATTGGTTTTTCGGACGTTACAAATCTCCTCCCCTTAAATAGAATTTCGTTCTCGAAATTTTCCTAATCTTAAAAAATGAAAAGCTTGCCCCCCCTTATCACTTCATGCTTATCCCTCTTAGCTAAATTCATACTCTTCATTTCGATCATCCCAAATCTTGAAAATTGTATTTATAACCCCAAATTTCCCAATGTCGACTCCTAAATCCAGCTCAAGTAGAACATGCAATCTATTCTCCGCTAAGTTCTTCATTATCCCAAATGATTCACTTAACCCATTTTAACATTTCATGCAATAAAAACATCATAAAAATGTTAAACAGCTAGGTTACTAGTAATCAGTGTCAAGTCGGCTCTGCCTCAGCCTCATCAGCTTGCATCACATAGACCCTTCAAGTTGTGGGTTGCTTGGGCTTTGTACAATCCCTAGCCTAGTGTCCCAATTCCACTTGAAGCACTTGTATGTGCCCCACATGCACTTGCCATAATGTGGACGATTGCACTCCTTGCACAGTGGTTTCTCATCAGCTTTCGGAATGTTTCCTCTAGGTGGTTGTTCTTGTGGTTTTGGTAGTTCTAGTTGCATAGGTGGTCCCATATAAGGCTTCTTATTATTCTGACTAGCTTGCTGAGCAAGATTACTGTTCCGCTGCATCTCCCATTCAATGTCCTACAGTGACTGCTCGGCTCTAAAAGCTTTCGCAACAGTAGTAGTATAATCAGTAGGATCGTCGAGCATTACATCACGAGGGATAGTCAGCCTCAAACCATTTAGGAAGTGTCGTAATTTTTCAGCAGCATTATTAACAATCAAGGGCACAAAGTAACAGCCCCTATCAAACTTCTACACAAAATGAACAACAGACCAATCCCCCTGACGAAGACTCATAAACTCTCTCTTAAGCCTAGAACGGACATCAGCAGTGAAATAATTATCATAGAACACCCCTCTTGAAATCCTCCCATGTCAAAGTCACTAGATTCACCCCTCGCTCCACTCCCTTCCACCATAAGGAAGCGTCGCTCTTCAGCAGATAGATAATAAAACGAACTTGGTTAGTGTCTGCCATATCCATGTAACATAATATCACCTCTAAAGATCGAATACATCCACTCAGCAACGAATGGATCAGTAGTGCCATGAAAATCCTCTGGGTTCATCCTCTTAAAATGCTCATACGCAGCCTCCGGTCTAACCCTTGCACCATTTCCTACGTGTTGCTCTAGTAAGCGAGCCATACCAGCTAGCACAAGGGCACTAGCATCCTGATTAGGTGCAGGCTGTGGAATCTCCTCCTCATCTCTAACCTCATCATTCCTACGCAAAATCCTTCAAGGAAGCATATCTATACACGTCGTCCAATCACGTAACCAACATGCATTTAATCATTTTCCATGCATCATGCAACTAACATTTATATCATATATCATATAAGAATTTAAAAGAATTTTCAGCATATAAAATATAAAGCAGTAAAATCTCACATATTTGAGATGTGATTTCTTGAGCTTCTCGGAGTGACAGTACACAACCTATTGGGGATCTTCGGCTTTAATACCAACTGAAACGTCCTCTACTTTTTTTTAATCATAAACTCGAAAATTTACTAAATAATATAACATAACATTTCTGCAACTTATAATAATTTAACATTTGAATCTCAAGTGCATAAAATATCTCTAAATTGCCAAATAACCAAAACTTCTAAATCGACCTTTACAAAGATCAACTAACAATATAATAAACCATAAAAATCCCTAACAAAATCAATATCTTTAAATATTTAAATCTTTTATCTAACAAGCTAGTGCGGAAAATAATGTCCCTCGGGAGTGTACTGCTGCCTTGATCCATTCAAGCGTCAGTGCCACCTTAAATAATCAAATCTAGCATCATTCAAACCTAATGAGTCTAATAATTCAGCACATTCTAAACATGAGTAGAATATAATACATGTACATTCACATGCATTTAAAAAATATATTTTAATTTAAAAATAGCTTTTAAGCATAAATAAACCATTTAAAATAATTTAGGCATAAATCATATATCTTAAAATCATTTTCATCGTAAAGCTTTCAATCCGTTATCATTTTGGGTGAATTTTGATCCTCGAAAGTGACTAGCTTTTATCCTCTGGTCGACTGATCAGTCTTCAGCTCCACGTGGTCCAAGGGGGTGGGCACTAGGCTCTGTCATGAAAATACAATCGTCGGGCTTCTTGGGGGCTTTCTACCATAGACGGGCTCTCTTTGGGATCTTTTTCCATAAATGAGCTCCCTCTGGGACCTTCTCCCGTAAATGGGCTCCCTTTAGGCCTTTTCCCTCACGACATTTCCACAAAATTGTAAATTTACCATTCCTTCTTAAAAAAAATCCCCCATATATCATATATTTTGTCACAATCAATTAACATTCCTCAAAATATTTTCCCTTTCCTTTTTAAAGCACAAAATATTGCAACTTTCCAAAAATAACATTTTAACTATAAAAATTGCACAACTTTATCATAAATCATAAAGTATCATAATTTCATAAAAATCATCATTTTAAATCATAAAATATCATTTAACATTGTTATGGTCCTTCGGGACGCTGTCAAGCTTTTAAGAAATTACCCAAGTGTACAATGATTGTTTTGCCCCTAGACATAAAAATTCTTGATTTTGACTTTTTCTTACTTTTATTGACATGGGCTTATCACAAATAATTATTTAAGCTTAAATTTAATTTTTCATAATTTTATTTAGCTTAAAATCGAGGCTTTTCATTTAATTCCCTATATAATAATTCGAGAGGCGTTTAAATACCGAATAAATTCAAACTTTAATATTTTCTTCTCAAACATTAAACATAGTCTTTTTATTACTTAAAATATCCTTGTGAGCCATGAACCACCCCCATGGACCCATGGTTCCAATTTTTTATTCATTAAAACTCAAATTTGACCCATTAACAGGACCACCGAGCCATCTCCCAACTTAGTCGAACCATGGTCGAGCCATCACGAGGCAGACCCTAGCCAACCCACCTAAAGACACTCTTTACCAACACTGACCCTTATAACTAGACCCTACACACCGCACAAATCTTGCACCCAAGACACAAGGCTCCGCGTGTTTCCTTCTCTCTCACCTAGAACTCTTAGCCAACTTAGGACTCTTCTACTCGAGCCACCACGGAGCCCACCTGACCCTCACCAACCATAGACGATGCCCAGACCCGACCAAACCCATGAACACATGCACAAAGCCACCAGAAACCAGCAGCAACCGCACTACCTCCTAAGGTGCGATTGAGTCTCCTTCTCGCGTGGGGACTCCTCACTGAGCCACCACCGAGTCCAAGCCTTCCTGAACCTCTATGGAACACCCTGAGCCACCTCCTAGTTTACCTAGCCCAGTCCTCTCCCAAGCTTCCCCGCTGAAACCTCTCGGTCGAACAAGAACACACACGGGAAGAGTCCAATCAAGCGAGGACTCTTCCACAACAACGATGCCCGAATCCTAGCCCTACTTGGACCCTTCATAGGACCTAACCACATCCCAAACGAATCTTCCTCAATACCTGGTCGAGCCTTAACACCACATGCATCCTACCCGAGCCCCTTGAATCATGAGAACCACTCCAAACCCTCGAATACCCTTGGTGCCTCTCTCCCTTGCTTATTAAAAAAAATGAATTTAGCCTTTTTTTCTTTTAATTTTATTCGTATTCCTTTCATATTTCATCTTACATTGTTAACGTACTCGTTGGGAATCATATCATGATCACATATACATAAACACGTCGAAAAATTTTGAAAATATTTGACAAATTGTTAAACCATTGAATATAAATATTTTTCATGCAAAAACAATTGAAACATGCATATTATTATTTGAACGATGCTTAAAAGGGTTTAGAAAACGTGCCTTTGTATTTATAACGCTCGAATAAATGATCGTCTGCGTGATGCGCGAAGAAGAACGAACGGGCGACAAAAGCTCCTTGATTTTCTTTCTTCCAAATTCTTGAAATTATGGAGTGTGCTAGTGTGTGAAATTCAGCTGATTATCATGCTTGGGAAGCCTAGGTAACATATTTATAGATTTTATTTTGCATGATAATGGGCTATGGTTTTGGGCCTCCAAGTATAAGAACAATTGGGCCTACTCAATTGAGTTAAATTGGGCTCAATTACTTTGATTTAACTAAACATCAAAGTTTATAAAATTTAATTTCCAAAAATAATATTTTTGATTTTCTAAAAACCCCACGTTTGCCCAAAACTGACTTTCCGGGAAAAATCGAGCTCGAATAGTCAAATAATTCGAACTCTAACATTTTTAGAAAAATTAAATCATTTTTAATCATATTAGGAAGCCTTGAAAATATTAAGTGAAAAATAAATATCCTTGTCTTGGTTGTCCCTTATCTCCTTTCTCTGTCTATTATCGAATATTCGGGTAAAATCCTTAAATTTCTTGAAAACATGTCATATAATCATTTAATTATGCAATCATACCTTTAATCATTTACTAAATATGATGCAAGCATTTAAAATAAATTAAAGAAAAAAACTAAGCAATTAAAATTATTTTGCATACATGTGGTTTACGTTGGTTGGTTTTTCGGACGTTAATAGCCGATTTCATGATCCAAGGAAAATCTCGAAAATGGTGGAAACCTGTTTCTGCAATTCTAGTTCAGTAGCATGGGCGTATTCATTGGGAACATTTCCATCAGGCCTTTATCAATCATCACTTTCCACCAGCTCTTCGCCGGGTGAAGGAGATGGAACCGTTGACCATTAAGCAAGGAGATTCGAGCATTGACGATTACCAAAAGTGTTTTACGGATATGTTACCATACGCTCCTCACATTAATGAGAATTATGTAGCAAAATATTCTCACTTTTTGAATGGTTTGAACCAGGAGATTTTTGATCTGGTTTCTGTCTGTGACGATCCTACTTCGTACGAAGGATTAGTGAATCGTTGTTGCCAAGCCGAGATCAGTATTGCTAGGAGGAAGAATATGCAAGCTAGCAAAAGTTCTAGTTCGTTGGGACCGAGGGGTCAGTCATTTAAGAAGTCTGTATCTTCTTCTTCTTTCGGTTCTGGAGGGTTTCACAGCTTTGGTAGGAAAAAGCTCCAATGTTGCCACTGCAGAGGCAATCACCAGACAAAGAATTTTCGAAGTGTAACCGGTTCTTGTTTCAATTGTGGTGGTTTTGGTCACATGAAGAGGGATTGCCCTAATTTGGAGAATCAGAGTGGAGGCGGAGGTTCTATGACACGGTCTTACAATGGAAAACAGTCTGAAGCCACTGTGCAACAGAAAGGTTTTCCTGCTCAAGGTTCTCATTGTGGTGGAATATCACAAGGATCTCAGCAACTCCCACGAGTTCAGGGGCAAGTGTTTGCCCTAAACCAAGAACAAGCTGAGGAGCAAAACGAGATAGTCATTGCAGATAATTTTCTTTTATGTTGTTTTCCTGCATATGTATTAGCTGAGACAAGGTCATCGGATTCATTCATAGCATCAATGTTTGTTAATAAAGAATAAACTACTCTATGTGTCATTAGATGTTTTGATGTTGGTGTCTACACCGATGGGACAAGAAGTTTTAGCTAAGAGACTTGTAGTAAAATGTTTTTTAGCGTTAGAGGGAAAATAATTGTCTGCCAATTTGATGTATTGGCTATGGAAGATTTTGATTGTATTATGGGAATCAACATATTGACTAAGTATAGAGCGACTGTAGATTGTTATCAACGTCTCGTTCAGTTTTGTCTAGAAGGAGACGATAATTGGTTTATCTTCGGTTAGGGAGCTCGACCTCCAACGCCAGTAGTGTCTGCTATAAAGGCACAACGAGCTTTAGAAAAAGGAGGAGAATGATACCTCATTTATGTTTTTGACGTATCGAAGGATGTAATCGACGTGGAGAAAATTCGAGTTGTTTTCCTCGATGAAATTCCTTGATTTCCTCAGGAGAGGGAAGTGGAAGCAGAGATAGAGTTGGTACCAGGAACCGCACCTATCTCTAGAGCGCCTTATAGATTGGCACCATCGGAGATGAAAGATCTTCATGACAAGGGGTATATTAGAGCTAGTGTGTCTCCTTAGAGAGCACCAGTGTTGTTCTTTAAAAAGAAGGATGAGTCTATGCGACTAGAGTAGCAGTCAAGAATAAATATCTATTACCACGGATCGATGAAATTTTTTATCAACTACAAGGGTCTTCAGTGTACTCGAAGATCGATTTACGGTCTGGATATAATCCACTTCGAGTTCATCAATGTGATATCCCTAAGACTTCATTTCGAACAAGGTATGAGCATTACGCGTTTCTAGTGATGCCGTTTGGTTTGATGAAAGCTCTAGCAATATTTTAGGATTTGATGAACCGAGTATTCCAGAAGTATCTTGAAAAGTTTGTCATTGTCTTTATTGATTACATATTGGTATACCGTCGTAGCCTTAAAGAGCATGCACAACATTTAAGGATTGTGTTGCAAACCTTGAGGAATCACCAGCTGCATGTAAAGTTGAACAAGTGCAAGTTTTGGGTCGCCAAAGTTGTCTTCTTGGAACATGTTATATCCAAAGATGGGATATCAGTGGATCCTAGAAAGATCGAAGCAGTGTTGAGTTGAGCACGATCGGAATCAGCTCAAGTGATAAGAAGTTTTCTAGGTTTGGCAGGTTATTACTTGATATTAATCTCAGGATTTTCTCAGATTTCAAACCATTGACAAATCTGACGTGTAAGAATGTAAGTTCGAATGGACACATGATTGTGAAAATAGTTTCAACGAACTACGTCAACGTATGAAAACTGCACCAATTTTAGCTCTACCATCTGGATCAAGAGAGTACATTGTGTACACTGATGCATCACTTCAAGGACTTGGGTGTGTTTTAACCAAGAATGGTAATGTGATTGCATATGCATCCAAACAGTTGAAGAAGCACGAAGAGAATTATCCATTTCATGATCTGGAATTGGAAGCGATTGTGTTTGCTTTGATGATCTGGCGACATTATCTCTACAGAGAGAGATTTGAGATTTTTACAGATCACAAGAGTTTGAAGTATATCTTCACTCAAGCAGAGTTGAATATGCGCCAAAGAAGATGGATGGATTTGTTAAAGGATTATGATTTCGACATCAGGTATCATCCAGGATCAGTGAATCTTACAGCTGATGCTCTTAGTCGCAAGGTGAGATTATATGTACTTCAGACAAGTTTCGTATCAAGTGTAATCCAAGATTTTTGTTCTCTGAGATTTCACTTCGGTCATAAGAAAGGAATGGAACACATTCGAGTAACGAGCATTTTATCTTAACCGACGTTGTATGCCAAAATCAGAGAAGCTCAGTTTTCTGACCCGAAAGTGAAAAAGGTAGCAAGGTTGGCTAACGGAGACAACCCATCTGGATTTGCGTTTCAAACGGATGGAACCTTGTGTCTGTCAGGAAGAATCATAGTTCCAGAAGATTCTAAACTAAGAAACAAGATTTTAGCTCAAGCCCATTGGAGTATGTTGAGTATCCACCCTGGAAGCATGAAAATGTATAAGGATTTGAAGACCAGGTTTTGGTGGAAATGTATGAAAAAAAGTGTTCACCAGTTTGTAGCCAAGTGTTTCGTTTGTCAGCAAGTGAAAGCTGAACATCGAGGACTAGGATGATTACTTCAGGATCTTCCTATCCCTGAGTGGAAGTGGGAGCATATGACGATGGATTTTGTCACCCACTTTTTGTTTTCTTCTAAGAATTGTGATACCAATTGGGTTGTTGTCGACCGACTGACTAACTCAGCACATTTCATTCCGTATAGTCGGGAATATAGTTTCGATTGCATGGCAAGACTATACATCCAAAAGATTCTTAAATATCATGGTGTGCCAACAAGTATAGTCAGTGACAGAGATCCACGCTTTCCCTCAAGATTCTGGGGAAGTTTTATAAAAGCGTTGGGAACGACATTGAGTCTGAGAACTGCCTATCATCCAGAGACCAATGGTCAGTCTAAGAGGACTATTCAGACACTCGACGACATGTAGCGTGCTTGTGCTCTGGATTTTGGACCAGCATGGCATGATCCTCTGCGCTTTTGGAGTTTGTACATAACAATAGCTTCCACAGCAGCATTGGTATGGCTCCGTTCGAAGAATTATATAGTAGACGTTGTCATACTCCATTGTTTTGGGATGAAATAGGAGAACAACAAGTGCAAGGACCTGAATTAGTGCAACAAGCGATTAACCAAGTGAAATTGATCAAGAAGAGAATTAAAATTGCCCAAGATTGTCAATCTAGTTATGCGAATAATAAGCGTAGACCTCTACAGTTTCATTCAGGGGAAAAACGTTTCCTTAAAATTTCACCATTACGCAGGGTGATGAGATTTGGACTCAAGGGAAAATTAGCCCCAAGATTTATCGGACATTTTGAGATCTTGGAATGTGTTGGAAATTTGGCATATCGATTAGCTTTGTCGTCGTATCTGTCCAGCATTTATAATGTCTTTCATGTACTGTTCCTACGGTGGTATGTAGCAGATGAATTGCACCTCATTGTCCGACATATGTTCAACTTGAAGAAGACTTGACTTATGTCGAGCAGCGGCTTTTAATTGTGTAGGAAAGAGAAAAAGCTCAGAAACAAGACCATTCCACTCGTTCTTGTACTGTAGAGGCGACTTGGGAATTAGAGAGTCGTATGCACTCAGAGTATCCACATTTGTTTTAAATTATATCTTTGTAATCATGAGTTGTATTTTATTCAGTTGTATCTTTGTAATCATGGACGACCCCATCTGCTTCAGATTATACATTATACCAAGAAATCCAACTAGACAAATGAGATTCTGACACGTGGCAGATAAGATTGATTCGGATTTTCTGAACTACTCCGGATGCAGCCTATGAATGGAAGCTGATTTAATTTGTTTCCTACACCGCTTTCTTCAGAGAGAGTTCTAGCCATATACCTTAGGTTTTCTAGCTAGTTTCTGGGGCACTTTGGTGTCGGGAAGCTTTGGAGGTAGTGTCGACTCGAGTACGAGTCGGTGAACTGAGATCAAGGCATCATCAGAGGGCTAATGACGGATGCTTGTATAATTCTAAAGGCTTAAATATAATTGTGATTTAAGGATAATTAGGGAGAACTTTGTAGCATGTTCGGTAATTCAGGATTTGGTTTGATAGTGATTTCATTATGTTGGTATTGACTAGGTTTAGAGCTTTCTGTCAGATTGTTTTAGTGAGGTACGTGATGTACTAACTAAGATATCCAAGCATAGTATACACACTTATATTTTTCATATTTATCTGTTGCATGATACATGTTTTATCGATTTGGCATATTATGCTTGACATATCATGTTGAGCCTGATATCATTTCAGATATACCTCGTTTGTTGGGACCGCTCAGCCCTATTCTGTATTGTGGACGATGGGGCATAGAGAGCTACAGTGTCAGACGGGACCCGTGGGCTCTGATGACCAGGGATCCAAAAATATTCCTAGGGAAGATCAGAGACTACAAACTTGGGCACCTCTAGACAAAACATGAGATTCTTGACTTGATCCATGATATCCGAGAATATTGCATTTCGCATGCATCGTATCAGTTTGTATACTCGTACATTCTCGTATTGGGCGATTGTTGCTCACGTCCTTTTTTTCATCTTGGACAACCCATTCCATGGGGCAGGTCTTATGTTAGACGGTTCGGACGACCAAGACAGTGGATAGAGCAGTTGGGTTTTCAGTGGTGATCCAGTGGAGGTTTTATGTGGTTTATCATTTTCTCTTTCAGAATTATGTTTTCGATATGGTTGTATTAATGTTTAAGAATGCAGTTATTTTTCTGTTTTTGTTTGGATTGTAAGATGGTTAAGTAGTTGCTTTCCGCTGTTTAATTGTTGTTATAAAGTTTAATGTTGCATGTTTATTAGTCTGTTTAGTAATATTCGGGTAAGATCGCTACACGTGGCGTCACCAACTCTCGTCACTGAGCCGTGGCCAAAAATTAAGTTCAATATCCCTTCTTAAAACGGATCTTTCACATATCCTCTGTGTCACAGTCAATTCATATCCTTCAAAATATTTTTTTTTTCCGTTTAAAATATCGTTTCTTCCAAAAAACGTTAAAATAGCATTTTTTGGGAAAATCATTTAGCATCTGCTTGTATCGTAAATTATCATATTTTCATCATAAATATTTTAAAAATCATTTAACATGTTTTGCGATTCATCGGGACACTGCCAGACCTTTCGAACTACCCGGGAAATTAAATGACCATTTTACCTCTGACACTCAAACTTCCACAATTCGTCTTTTTTTTTCTTACTTTTATTGATTCGAGCCTATCCAGAACCATCATATAAGCATAAATTTGACTTTTAATATTTTTCTTAGACGTAAACATGAGTCTTTCGATTTAATGACTTGATATCTAAATCGTGAAGCGTTTTTAAACCCGAATAAATTTAAAACTCAATATTTTCTTCCCAGATTTCAAACTTAGACTTTTCATCCCTAAACTACTCTCGTTAACCATGAACCAACCCCCGTAGACCATGGTGTGAGCCCTTTATCTTTTCTTGGCTAAAACCAAACCCTCTTTCCCTTTCTCAAGCCATGCCTCAATTTCTACCGAACCACCATCAAACCATCTTTGACCAGAGCCTCTCTAGACCCTAGCCTACCAAAGCCTCTCCAGACCCTAGCCTACCCTCCTGGACCCTCACAAACTGTCTAGACCACGCGTAAAAGACCCACGCCTCAATACAAGCCATGCGCGCAAACGGCAACTCATAAGCTTGCAGCTGCCACTTCTCCTCCAAGCCATCCTTTCCTAGCCACCTAGTAACCTATCTAGGACCCTACCAGACCCTACTGAACGAGCCCTTGATCAGCCCTAGCCGTGCATAGCTTCTCTCGCCTAGCCTTTCCAAAAACCGAACCTGTAGAGCCCAAAATCAGTACACGAAAACTCATGCCTTTATTAAATTGTTGAATTATTTATTTAAATTTTTAAAATGGTTTTTTTAAAAAGCATGATTATGATTTGCATTATTTTAAATTATTATATGATTAATTGATGCACATTAAAATATTTTCTTGAGTTTATGCTTCAGGCGGATATTCGATACATGATCGAGAAAATAGATTGCTGACGATTTAGGTAATTTATGAAAATGCGGTATTTTATTTCATGCCAAGAAAATTGGTATTTTAAATGGTTTTTGAAAGTTTTGGCATTTAAAAGCCTAACTTAATTTATTAGGTGATTTTAAGAGTTTAAGTTTTTTTTTTTAAAAAAAAATAAGTTGAGTGGTGGGGATTTTAAACCTTGTAAATTATTTTATTAAATCTTTAAGTGTGGTTAAATAATTAGATTAGTATTATTTTATAGCTAATTATTTAATTAAACAATGTTTAGCCACTAATTAATTCCCTACACACACACATTACCCACACACAACACACACCATCGGCTGCACACACTTCACACACACATTGTGTTTTTTTTTTTTTAGAAAGCTAGGGTTTTTGAACTCCTCCAACAGCCAATTTTGAAACGGTTTTGGATCAAAATTTTAGATCTCAAAAACGAGTTTGCTCTCATTTTGAGTACTTTGAATTTTGGTCGACTTTTTAGGAAAACTTTCAACATGTAAAACATATTACTTTTCAATACCTTCAATTTGACAGTAAATTTGTAATTTTTGGACAAGAAACGAGTGAGTTATGATCATTCTCATGTGAATGCTCAAACTGGAGTTAGACTTTACGAAGTTTGAATAGGGAATGTTGAACTATGGTTTATGCGAGGTCTGTGTCTTCCACTGCTTGGGAAATTTCATACTCCATGTCAAGATTGTTTCAGGGTTCAAGTCGTGGTTTAGTATGTTAATTAAACGTGGTCAAGTTCCGAGTGGTCTAGAAAGTCATAAGTTATTTATTTACTTCGGTGGTGAGTTTGTTTTCTACGGTTAAGTTATGAAATTTTTAGTTGTTGGAATAATGTACTAGTATGTATGTGCAGCATTAGCCCCAAGCAAGATCCAACGAATCTCTCAACGCTTTGTAATTATGTTCGACGTGCAAAAAGAGAAAATTTTTTATTTTTGAGGTATGCAAAATGCTTTGCCAACAATTATGAACGGGTTTGGAAGCCGGAGAACGTGTCCAGGGACCTCTTCACCTCGGTAAAGTATGACCAAGTTTTGATCAGGATTGGAAAGCGGTAAAGTATGACCAGGGACCGATCCACCTGATAAAGTATGACCTGGGATCTTATGTATGTTGTAATGGACATCCCTGCCAGCCCGGTACTGTGGTTTAGTCTGATCAGGCGCATTATGTATGAGTCACTTGCTTTGAATCATATCTCTACAAAAAATGATGATGACTATGCTATGCATATTTAATAGTGCATTATGCAAGTACGTTTATGAAAAAGTTTTTGAATCGATGGCATATATATGGTTATGTAAGTATGTTCAAAGTTAAGTTACGTATGCGTTACTTTAAATGCATTTGGATTTTATTACGTATTATTCATTATTCTCAGTTTATACATGTTGAGTCTTTAGACTCACTAGGCTTGATCGATGCAGGTGAGGACGATTTTGAGGAGACGAGAGGTGGAGACCAGTGAGATGGCTCGGACTGGGCTGAGGAGTAACCCGAGGACCGCTTAAGTTTCAAGAAAATTTTTATGCATGATGAACTCATTTACTTTGATTTTGATGAATCACTTTATGATTTTTTAAACAAGTACTTGTTGCAGGAATATTTAGAACCTTGAAATATATTGGTTAAAATATTATAAAGAATGGTAATCAAGGGAATTGTAGGATAAATCAATATTGGGCTTGAAAATCTAAGCGCCAGGAGATTATTGATGTGGCAAATTACAAATTTAAGAACGATGCTTCTGAGATTTTAATGTTGAAATATAATATGTTGATGAACATCTTGGATATAGTATGAGGAAAGTAAGATATAATAAGTTTGGGCATCCATTTCTAATATTGGAAATTGTGAGAATAGTCGAAATTCGGGGTTATAGTAAAATAGAACTAAGTCACCATCGGTCGTTGTAAGTTGCGATTCGCAAACGATGATTTAGAAGGCAAATTTAATTAGGATTTAGGAGACATAAGGACATCCTAAAACTTCTTTATCAGAATGGCACAGCGGAAGCGTGGATAATTGGGATACTAGAATTAAGAGGATAAACTTTTGATTATCGAGGATAAGTAAGATTAGGGGATGAAATCCAATTTAAGGGGGTAGATTGTAATGTCTCGAAAATTTGAAGGCCTACGTGAACCACATGCAGGTAAGTTATTAAATTTCTTATTTATTTAAATGGTTTCAATTGCATGAATTAAATATGGTGTGCATGTTTACACATTTAAAATGTACTTTTCTACATGGATGCATGAAACTGTATTTTTAAAGCTTATTCGAGATACGATCGAGGAACGGAGACCGAGGGATGAAAAAGGAAAAATATTTTTATTAAATAATTGTTTTTAATTATTTAAAATAAGATTGATGCTTATTTTATTTTTTAAAATAGGGAGTTTTGATGTGATTTTATACGTTGAGTCGTAATTTTTAATGGTATTCGAACGAAAATAGGAACTTTTTGAGAACTCGGCTAATAATTTCACAATCTTTCCTAAGCAAAATATTTTAGATAATGATTAATGGGTTTAATGGGCCTATTATACTTGACTAATGGGCTCAAGCTTGCACCATGAATTTTAACTAGAATAAAAAGCTAATAACCCTCCCCAACCACACCACAATTCACGTCCCCTCACCCCCAAAACAAACTAGGACTTTTCCTGGCAAAACACTAGCACACATCACACGACATTTTGAAGGGAAATCCATGAAAATCTTGAGGAAAAATTCAGCAAGTTTCTCTCCATCAACGTCGCTCGTATCACCAAAACGTTTTCGAGCGTAAAAGCACGCCATAATTCTTTCTTTTCTCATGTATCACACTCTAATATGTATTTGTTCATGATTCGCATGAAAAACAAGTACCCTTTATTATTTATTTTTTTTATGCATATACATGAGTTTAAGGGTTGATTTTTGCACCAAAACTTGAGATATGTTTACATGAAGGGGCTGCCATGATTAGGAATTGTTTATGGGTTGTTTTCACAAGTTAAGGAGTCCTATGAAGCACTAGATAGGCTGCACACGAAATTGAATAAGCTAGAACCAAAATTTTCATGTGTTTGATCAAGGCTCGGTATTGAAGGGTTAACCACAGCATGGCTCGACTTTGGCTTGACCAAGGCTGGGTTGGGGATGTATTTGGGTCAGGTAAGGTGTCCTAGCCACAATAGGACTCGAGCAGATCGGCTGGGAAGGAATCCTAGCAAGCTAGGACTCTTCCCATGCCATCGCGTGGGCGGTGCAGCGTGCGCAAGGGGACAGAGCTCGGTCAGGGAGGTTAGAGCTGGGATAGGCTAGGTCTCTAGGGTCTTGAGAGGATTCACGAAGGACTAGGTCAGGGGCTGGCTCGGTGGTTAGAGTCCTAGCATGGTTATCGAAGAGTCCTAGTTGTTTTCTAGTCGCGCGGCTCGAGTCCTTAACACCAGGGGCTATACAGAGCTAGGGTTGGTCCAGTGGGTCAAGGAGGGGTCCTAGAGGGTCTGGTCAGGAGTTGGCTCGGGGTGGCTCGGGCACGGCTCGTGGGTTACTTCATGGTTCGAGAATTTGGGTTAGTTGGCTAAGGTTTGAAACGAGATTCAACAGGGGTCAAATCATGGTTTACGAGGGGGAAATAAATACTAAAAGTCCATGTTTTAAATTTGTGAAATTTATAATAAAGTTTGAATTAATTCGGAAATTAAACCCTCTACGAATTAATAATTACGAAATAACTAGAAGCCTTGAATTTAGGCTAAATAAAAATATAAGAAATTTAATTTAAGCTTAAATAACTATTTGGGATGGTCTAGAGTCAATGAAATTTAGAAAAAGTCATAATCTTGAAATTTTACATCTAGTTATAAAACTCTCATTTTACACCTAGAAAATAGTAAACGTCATGACAGTGCTCTGAATTTTGTTTATTTGTTAATGTGATTATTCTAAATGTGTATGGAATTTTATGATTAAACGTTAATGTTAAAAGATATGTTGCATTCTTGGTTTAAAAGAAAATTGATATTTATATACATGGATTTTATAAAATGATGAGAATATGAAATGTTCAAAGGTGTGAAGTAATTGTGACTAATAAGAATAAGATAATATGTTAATACGTAAGGCCAATGCTCAGTTGACGGGTGAGAGTGTCTCTGATGTTTCCGCTGCCAGTACTATGGCTACATGTAGATAAATCCATCGCCGCCGGTACGAATATGAAAGTCACAATTATTGATCTGAATTCAACGAAAAAGGAATACATATATGTATATGATGAATATGAATATGTTTATGATGATATGAAAAATGTTTAAGTTTATGCATGATTATGAAAATGTTATTTTATGTACAAATATTTTCACTCTTGCATGTGATCTGTATACGTATTATTTGCTATCAAGAATATGGTGTGTTGAGTCTTTAGACTCACCAGCTGTGATCGATGCAGGTGAGTATGATGTTGATGGTATTGGAGGTCTTGATGGTTGATATGACTGGACTGAAAGTGCACATAACCCGATGACCAATGCTAGTTCTTCCGCACTTATGGCTTATGATTATTATTTAGGTTTTAAAGTTTATGTTAAAGATATTTTTACGACTTTCATTATGCTTTTGAGTAGTATTTCAGAGGTTGTTAGATTTAGCAATATTGCTAAGTCATGATTTACAAACGTTTGACGATTTTATGATTTGAACTATTTCCTTTGAGTATTCAAATATAATTGGTTGTTTTACTTTGAAAATGGTGTCAAAAATATTATATATATATATATATATATATGTATGCATCGGCCGAAGTTTGTGAGTATAAAAAAAATTCGAGTACTTTTTAAGAAAATGAGCAGTGAATGTTTCAGTTGGTATCAGAGCAATGTTCCTGCGAAGGGTTGTGCCACCGCCGATTTCGGAAAGCTGAGTCGTGAAGCCTAAAGTCTGTAAGTTTAAATATTTTAAATGTTTTTAATGTTATCACCTTCATGTTTACATGGTTCATACGTTCAAGTTACATGTTTAAACAATTTTGAAGTTAAATGGCATTTATGTTTAAATTTTGCATGATGAAGGATTTTTATGATTAAACCAGCATCGTCGCATGATTTTTTAAGGTAAAAGATTAGATGATTTTGAATTTTTACGCATATTACGATATGAAATATGAAATTGTATGATTTCCGTGCATGCTGGCTTTGTGGTGGAATTGGACATGTTTAAGAATTTGGTTAATGGATCTTAGGAAAGGTTGAAAATAATTGGACTATATGGATTTTTGGGTTTTAGTACTGATGTTCTACTTTTTGGGTCATAAGTTAATCGTGAAGAATATGAATACTTTTGGGACATGTAGATTCCCTAAGAAAAATACTGATGATGCGTGTTTACTAGTCGAGTTAATTTTTGGGAACTAAATATAAGAAATAATGATTCGAAGGCTGGAATGATCTTTAGAAGTATAAAAGTTTATAATTTGGGATTTTAGTTTTGACGGAAATGTAAGATTGGTTATGAGAATTGATTTTGTGTTTAATAAGGTTAAGATTATTGAACTTCATGTTACGGGAAACCTATATAATGGAATTACAAATGCCAAGAACTTGTGTTAATTGTAGAATTTTCGAAATTAAGGACCAATTGGATGTTTCAGTTATAATTGTTAAGGAATTTGGGGAATAGTTTAGCAATAATTGAGAACTGAATGGTTTAAATGATAAGAATTTTCGATGATTTAGGCTTGAAAGAATATTTAGAACCATAAAATATATTGGTTATAATATTAAAAAAATAGTAATTAAGGGCATTGTAGGATGAATCAATATTAAGCTTGAAAATCTAAACGCTATGGGATTATAGATGTGGCAAATTAAAAATTTAAGAACGATGCTTTTGGGATTTTAAAGTTGAAATATAATAGGTTGATGAACATCTTGGGTAGAGTATGAGAAAAGTAAGATGCGATAAATTTGGATATCCATTTCTAATATTGGGAATTGTGAGAAAAGTCGAAATTCAATGTTATAGTAAAATAGAACTAAGTCACCATCGCTGGTTGTAAGTTTCGATTACAAAAAAAAGGATTTAGAAGGCAAATTTAATCAGGATTGAGGAGACATAAGGACATCCTAAAATTTATTTAATCAGAATGGCGCAACGGAAGCGTGGATTATTGGGATACTAGAATTAAGAGGCTAAACATTTGATTATCGAGGATAAGTGAATTTCGGGGAAGAAATTCAATTTAAAAGGGGTAGATTGTAATGTTCTGAAAATTTTGAAGGTCCACGTGAACCACATGTTTGCAAACTAGGACTCTTCCTAGAAAAACAAACATACACATCACACAAGATTTTGAAGGGAAAGCCATGAAAAGCTTGAGGAAAAATTCAGCAAGGTTCTCTCCGTCGACGTCCCTCGAATCACCAAAACATTTTCGTGCGTAATATACGCAAAAGCATGCCATAATTCTTCTTTTTCTCATCTATCACACCTTAATATGTATTTGTTCATGATTTACATGAAAAACAAGTACCCTTTATTGTTCATTTCGTTTTTATGCATTTACATGAGTTTAAGGGTTGATATTTGCACCAAACTTGAAATATGTTTACATGAAGGGGCAGCCATGACTAGGAATTGTTTATGGGTTGTTTACACGAGTTAAGGAGTCCTAGGAAGCACTAGATAGGCAACACACAAAATTGAATAAGATGGAACCGAGATTTGCATGTGTTTGATCAAGGCTCGGTTTTGAAAGGTTAACTACTGCATGGCTCAGCTTTGGCTTGACCAAGCCTGGGTTGGGGACGTTTTTGGGTAAGGGATGAGCATATTGGCTGTTAAGAAGTCCTAGCGAGCATGGACTCTTGTCAAGCCATTGCGCGGGCGGTGCAGCGTGCACAAGGGGACATTGCTCGGCCAGGGAGGTTAGGGTTGGGCTAGGCTACATCCCTAGTGGTCCTGAAAGGGTTCACGAGGAACTGGGTCAGGGGCTGGATCAGTGGTTAGAGTCCTAGCATGGTTACCGAAGAGTCCTAGTTGTTCTTCTAGTCGCACGGCTCGAGTCCTTCACACCAAGGGTTGCAGCGAGCTAGGGTTGGTCTAGTGGGTCCTAGAGGGTCTAGTCAGGAGTTTGCTCGGGGTGGCTTGGGTACGGCTCGTGGAAAAAGTAAGATGGCTCAGGGTTACTTAATGGTTCGAGAATTAGGGTTAGTTGGCTAAGGTTTGAAACGGGGATTTAACAGGGGTTAAATCATGGTTCACGAGGGAAAAATAAATATTAAAAGTCCATGTTTAAATTTTGCAATTTTATAATAAAGTTGAATTAATTAGAGAATTAAACACTCTACGAATTAATAATTATGAAATAATTAGAAAGTGTCGAACTTAAGCTAAATAAAAATATAAGAACTTTAATTTAATCTTAAATATTTATTTGGGATTTACTAGAGTTAACGAAAATAAATAAAAAATTCAAAATCTTGACATTTTACGGCTAGGGGTAAAACGATCATTTTAAACTTAGAAAATAGTACACGTCATGGCAATGCTCTGAATGTTGTTTTCTATGTTAATGTGATTATTTTAAATATTTTTGAAATTTTATGATGAAACGTTAACGTTAAAAGATATGTTGCATGCCTGATTTAAAAGAAAAATGATATTTATATACATGAATTTTATAAAGTGATGAGAATTTGAAATGTTGAAGGATATGAAGTAATTGTGACTAATACGAATACGATGATATGTTAATACGTAAGGCCAAGATTCAGTTGACGGGTGAGAGTGCCGTTGATGTCCCCGTCGCCCAGTACTGTGGTTTCATGTAGATGGATCCAACGCCCCCAATACGAATACAAAAGTAACAATTAGCGATCTGAATTCAGCGAAAAAGGAATACGTATATGTATATGATGAATATGAATATGTTTATGATGAAATGAAAATGTTTAAGTTTATGCATGAATATGAAAATGTTATTTTATGTAAAAGTATTTTCACTGTTGCATATGATCTGTATACGTGTTATTTGCTATCAAGAATATGGTGTCTTGATTCTTTAGACTCACTAGATGTGATTGATGCAGGTGAGTATGATGTTGATAGTAGTGGAGATCTTGATGGTTGATCTGACTCGACTGAAAGTGCAATTAACCCAATGACCAGCGCTAGTTCTTCCGCACTTATGACTTATGATTATGATTTAAAGTTTATGTTAAAGATATTTTTACGACTTTCATTATGCTTTTGATTTGTTTTTGAAAGGTTGTTAGATTTAACAATATTGCTAAGTTAGGCTTTGCGAACGTTTGACGATTTTATGATTTGAACTATTTCCTTTGAGTTTTCAAATATAGTTGGTTGTTTAACTTTGAAAATGGTGTCAAAAATATTATATATATATATATATATGTATGTATGTATGCATCGGCCGAAGTTTATATGTAAAGGGCCTAAAACTCCTTTCTTGAAATTTGCGTAAAATTAAAAATTTTCTTTTTAAAAGAACTTAAATGGCCTCATTCATAAAATCACTGGGGAATCAAGTTCAATGTTTAAAATAATAGCAGCGGAAGAAAATAAAGTTTTGCCAACAATAACAACTTAAAAATTATCCAACGACTGATAAAAATTGTTTGCAGAATAAAATAACAACTGCTGCACTGAGGTCCTCGGGTGCCACTACTGCCGACCCAAGCTGGCTCACTGGTCCCCGCCCTCGGCCCTGGCCTCATCAGTACCTACAACAATCAAGTCTAGTGAGCCTAAAGACTCAGCATGCATATATCGCAGGTAACGAGTAAAAATCTGAATTTAAAATATGCATGGGATAAAATATCATGTCCTGAGGCATGCTGAAAATAATCTGTACTGAGCAATTATAATATGTGCATAAATGAACTGATAATCACAGTAAAAATGTTTGCTCCTTGGAGCCTGTACTGAAATAACTGATAAAATTTTCTGTTGAGATTATGTTTTACGCCTGTGGCCACTGCACTAAGCTGAACTGATCGGTAACTGGCTACCGGGGAGGCTGAAACTGAACTGAGCTGGCCGGTCACTGGCGACCGGGTGGTACCATACTGAACTGATCGGTCACTGGCGACCGTATAAAATAACACTCCCACATAGTGAATGACCCACAAGCCATATCGCATAAATCTCAAAAATAATCATTTTCTATTTAATGCACGTAAAATAATTATCTGGCGTAATGAAAATTCCTGTAATTTTACAAACTGGATTGGATTGGATCGTCCCCATGCTCGCTGCAACTTAACTGTGCCATGAAAAACATGCAAATGATAAAACTTTACCAACTATGCAATTTACGTTCAAAAGATGCGACTATGACGCCTAATGACTTCGCATTTAATCATGACTCCGAGCCAACCTGAACCGACACCGAACCGACGTATAGTCATGATTAAAATACGCTGAAAAATCGTAAAATAGTGCTCCTAAAAATGATAGGGTCGAAATCTAGGTGGAATGGAGGCCAAAACACGAAACGCTCTTTCGAGAGTCAATTTGGCACATTGCACCGTAAATTCTCGTACGACCTCGAAAATGATCCGAATGACGAACGGTCAAAAACATGACCTTCCCAACTCAATGAGTCACTGTCCAGTCCAAGGCCATGGGCTAAAAGCCAACCAAGAACTCAAACGAGCCTTCTAAACGACACAGCAACTTGCTGTAATTTCCAGCAGCTGCGCAACTACAAGACTTGCATTGGTTTCGAGACTATCGGCCATTAGGGGCGTGAACCACCGACCAGAGACTCTTACCAACATCCCAAGGAATGATTTGAACCATGGCTAAAGGCCCTAGGCCTGCCACAATCCGCATCACACCATAACTCAACCGAAGGGTCCAACCGAGAGCCAACGTGCATGCTTGTGTAGTGTTTTGCTTAGATCGATGTCTTGCGTCGTTCCAGTGGCCATTTGATTGACCATGGCACGATCTAGACATCTAGGAGCATGATATGAACCATGGCTAAGGGCCCTAGGCCAACCAAGATCCACACCAAGCAACCACAAACCGAAACCATATGCTGAACAAAGGAAGAAGCCGAATGGGGAAAGGGGCTGTTCTTGTTGATTATTTAAAAACCGATGAGCCATGGACCAAGCCACCAAAAGGGCGACTTCGTCACGTCTTAGACTTGCTAGGGAAGTGATCTAACCATGGATATAGGCCCTTGGGGCAGCCAAGATCAGATCCACAACCCTTGACACAAAACTGAAATTTCGAAACACAAATCTGTGCCTATGGGAACTTGCTGTCATTCTGAATTTCCAGCAAGCATGGGGCTGGTTTGAATGGACCAACATGGTCCTATTGCATCCTACTACATGTCTAGGAGTCGACTTGGGAGCCTGGAGTCGAACCAATCACCTGAAACTCACAAACCAAGAAAAACGTGAAGCTTGCCAAGAAATATCAAAAATTCTGCATGTGTTGTTTTGAAAAGTTTTGACATGGATCTCGATTTTTGCTTGAATAAACATGATCATGTACTGAAAAATAAATGATAATATGAATTGATTGAGGTTTAGAAAGAATCTAGACATGCCTGGTTTCGTTTCAAAAGAAAACGAACGAAACGACGACGACGCGGCACGGAGGAAATGGAGCGCTTCTTGTCTACCTTTCTTGCTCTCGATTTTTCTTGCCTTCCCTCTAGCTAAGACTCACGATTTTTCTACACTGAAAATGGATCTGAATGATGAGGTATTTTGGTGGTGAGGGAGGGGAGATAAGTGGTTATGAGGGGTGAGGAGGATGGTGCAAGATATAAGGATCATATCAAGACCAAGTCTTCATGCATTTGAATTTTGAATTTGAATTGCTATCAAATGATATGTGGGATGGTTCTAGAATGTAAGTGGCCAAAATCTCTCTTGTTTCTAGACTAGGATATGTCCATTAATTAATTAAATTGTGCTCCCAAAAATCCTAGAATTATCCTACAACTTACATGCAAAGAAATGGTCAAAAGGTTGATGAGTTGGCAATTGAGCTGCCTAGCAACTAAGGGGCCAAAATTATGCTAATAAAATGAGTGGGAAGTGATGGTTATCTAGTCAACTAATAATCTTTGAAAGCCTTACTAATCCTTTAAATAATTTAGTGAGCTAACCCCTTAATTAAATAACTTAAATGAGCTCATTTCTTAATCACCTCAAATAATTAAATTAAATCCCCAAACCTCCCTTACTAACTTAAATGAACTTACTTGCTAGCTAAATTAACTTCTGGAAATATTTCTCGAATCTTAAATTCTACCTCAAAACTCCGACTCCGGTCCGGCCTCACTGAAATAACTGAAATGCTAAAAATCAAACTACTGAACTGAAATAATGAATAATTAACTTCAAATAAATGGATTTAAAATAATTATGCAATGAAGTCAATTAAATTTAGAAATCTAGAATTATGCATGGCTTAAACGTCTACTGATTTACGGGTGCTACATTATAAGTATAAAAAAAATTATAATACTTTTTAAGAGAACGAGTAGTGGACGTTTCACTTATGCATAAGGGGTGTCAGGCATTCTTGGCCAGTATTATTTCAGCACCTGACACACCCACCCCATCGATAGCTGGTGTGCCAGTTGTCAGAGATTTCCTGGTGTTTTCCCAGACGACATCACAGGCCTTCAACAAGAGAATGAGGTGGATTTTGCCATTGACATTGTGCCAGGCACTGTGCCAATTTCTAAGGAACCAGTCCTATTTAGCTCCAGCAGAGATGTTAGAGCACAAGCAGCAAATTCGGGAGCTCCTAGACAAAGAATTCATCCGCCCTAGTTTCTCACCATGGGTGCACGATTGCTCTTCGTAAAGAAGAAAGATGGACGAATGAGGTTGTGCATCGGTTACCGAGAATTGAACAAGGTAACGATAAAGAAAAAATACCTATTACCAAGGATCGAGGACTTACTCGATCAGTTTCAGGGTGCTACATTGTTCTCTAAGATAGATCTACGTTTTGGGTATCATCAACTTAAGGTAAAGGATGCAGATGTTCATAAGACAATATTCAGAACTAGATATGGACATTACGGGATATTGATGATGTCATTTGGACTGATGAATGCACCAACGATTTTTATGGACCTAATGAATCAAGTATTTCAGCCCTACCTAGATCATTTCGTCATAGAATACATTGACGATATTCTTATATACTCTAAGAGCCATGAGGAGCAGAGTAAGCATTTGGGTACAGTTTTTCAAGTCTTGCAGAGCCGAAAGTTGTTTTAAAAATTCAGTAAGTGTGAATTATGGTTGGAGATTGTAGCATTTTTGGGACATATCATTTCTAGCAGTGGCATTGAGGTGGATCCAGCAAAAGTGGCAGCAGTAAAAGAATGGGTTGAGCCAAAGAACGCGTTAGAGATCCGTAGTTTCCTAGGCTTGACATGCTACTACAGGAAATTTATTCAGGGGTTTTCCTCGATTGCAGTGGTACTCACTTCCTTAAAACGTGCTAGACATTTTTTTTTCCTCCTTAATCTCCATATTTCAAAATATAACTATATATACTTTAAAATACCTTGAAACCATTTTTAAAATAAAACAACCAACTGACAATTAAAAATCCAAAGGAAAATCGTTCAAATCGTAAAATCTTCAAACATTTTACCAAACCTGAAAACATTATTTTAAAAGTATAGCTCATACTATAACCTCTCAAAACCTCTCATAAACATAATTAAAAAGTCGTAAAAATATCATTAAAATAACTTAAAATCTTAAATCATAACTAGTGCCGAAAACTAGCGTCGGTCCTCGAGTTATGTGCACCTTCAGTCCAGCATAGTCACAAATGGACTTCTCCCATAAAAGATATGTGCAACTTCAGTCCAGCATAGTCCGAAAACTAGCGTCGGTCCTCGTATTATGTGCACCTTAACTAGCGTCGGTCCTCTGGGGCCTTCTCCCATAAATGGGCTTCCTCTGGTCTTTTCTCTCACGATATCCTTATTTTTATCCTCATATCCTCAATAGTCATAATTACTTCACTTCCTTCAATGTTTTACATTTTCATCACTTTATAAAAATCATGCATTTAATATCCTTTTTCCTTTTAAAAACAAGCACGCAACATATCTTTTAACGTTATCGTTTTTTCATAGAAATCCATAAATATTTTAAAAGAAACCTTTTAACATATTAAAAATCCGTAAATCTTTTAAATAAATATTTCAACATCATAAAAGTTCAAATTAACATTTTGATATTAAATCATAAACATTTAAAATAAACCTTTTGACATATTAAATCATAAACATTTAAAATCTACACATAAAAATTCATAAAAATTAAAATAATCATATTAACATGTAAAGCGATATTCAGGACACAGCTATGACGTTTACCAATTTCTAGGTGTAAAATGACTGTTTTACCCCTAGACGTAAAATTTCATGTTTCTGTCTTTTTCTTAATTCCGTTGACTTTAAAATGTCCCAAATAATTATTTAAACTTACATGAATTTTCTCATATTTTTATTTGACTTAAATCGAGAACTTTTAATTTATTCTTTAAATACAACATATTACAACGTTTTAATCCTAAATTAAATCAATCATTAATATAATATTCCCAAATTAAAAATTTATACATTTAATAATTATTTAAGTTTAAATATAATTTTTCATAATTTTATAAAGCTTGAAACTATGCTTTTCAATTAAACTAATCCTTAATATAATATTCCCAAGCCCTTGACTCGCGCCCGAAGCACTACTTATGACAGCAACCTCACGCGTAGCACTTGCTGCTATGCTTCCCTCACGTTCCCTCTCGACCATCAACCAACCAGGCCGCACCAGCCCCTGCCCAGAACTTTGTGCACCCTCTTAGGACCTTAAGGACCTAGCCTAGCCTAGCCCAAAGCCCACTGGCCGAGCCTCTCTCCCTGCACAAGCTACTAGATCTGCGTGTCTCTCCTTGAAGCTCTCAGGTGGAGCTAGGACTCCTCCCTAGCCTCTGGTCTCGAATCCTAGCGTGGCTAGGACTCTTCCTCTTACCCTTCTTGGACCCAAGCCAACCCCTGGTCCCAGCATGAAGCCAAGACAAGCAACCAATCCCATAAACCGAGCTCTCAAGACACACATACACGTTATTGGATTTCCAGCTTCTGTTATTTGTTTTGTGCAGCATCTTGTGCATCTTAGGACTCTATAAAACATGTAGAAACCACCCTTAACCCTCCCCTAGTCATGGCAGCCCTGTTAAACATAATTTTGGATCAACACACATGATTTAAAATCCATCTTTGATGCAAAAACGAAAATATAACTGTTGAAAACTAAGTTTCGGCGTTTGACAAATTGCGAACCAACTGCTTATGCAAATAACTAAATACGAGAAAACTGAACTACACAACTGATTACCTACCAACTAAATATTATACACGTCATTAGTTGAATCAGAAGTATAACTGATTGATCAGTTGGGAAACGATCAGTTGAAACAATCAGTTATGAGTCTTTCAGCAAAGTATCTTTCAGCTGATCCCTCAGCTGTACACATCATTAATTAAGAACGACAACCGGCAAGAAGTACACAACAGACTGCAACAAATAGTGGAACGCCGCATTTCAGAGATTGCAGTATACGAATGTCAGAGAATATCAACGTGGCAATCAACGGATATAAAGATTCAAAACGTTATTTAATATTACCGTTGAGAAGGAAGCCTAGAAATAGGTTAAGAGAGCAGCTGAGAAAACACACGAACTACCATTCTATTCAAGCTTGCTATTACTCTGCTGAAATCACAACTCACATTCTAATATCAAAGCTCACTCTTATCAGATTTATAAGTAGCAATTAAGGCTACCTTTACGAGCTTGTTAGCACTTTGAAATCTTCTGTTAAGATTCATTCAGTTGTGTTATATTTAGTCACGCACTGTAAAAGTTATTGTATACTAAGAGTTTTAGTTTTGGAAAGTGTTAAATCCAAACTGAAGTGGGTCAGTACAAAGTTTGTATTCGATCAAAGTCTTTTAGTGGAAATCCTATCTTCGTGATAGAAGGAGTGACGTAGGAGTTATTCCATTCTCCGAACATCCAGAAACAAATCGTGTGCATTTAATTTCAGTTACTATCAGTTATTCTATCTTTCAGTCAGTTTACTCCCGCAACTGTTTTTTCAGTTAAACCGATTGTTATTGACCGACAAGATACCAAAGGTCAGTTTTTCAATAAACTGAACTCAATATTCGAAAAGAATACAAAACTATATAGTGTTTATTCAACCCCCCCTTCTAAACACTTTCCACCTATTAACCGATCCCTTTAAGTGGTATCAGAGCGGTTGTATCTTGTCAAAAGAATATCTCTACTCAAACTATTGATCATGTCTTTCTTCAACAAGATCCCAATGTTTTCCAGAGAGGACTTCGATGATTGGAAAATCAAGATGCAGGCTCACTTAGCTGCACAAGACGATGATATGTGGTACGTCATCACTGACGGACCAATGAAGATTCTGAAAGCCAACACAGCAGTTGCAATCACAGATGGGGCACCTCATAGGATTGAAAAGCCCAGAGATGAGTGGACTGCTGAAGACAAAAGAAAAGTAAATCTAGACAATGTAGCAAATGAAATACTCTACAAAACGCTGGACAAAGTAACGTTCAGTAAAATCAAAATGTGCAAGACATCTAAAGAGATTTGGGAAAAGCTGATCCAGCTTTGTGAGGGAAATGAACAAACCAAGGAGAATAAACTTTCTGTTGCTGTTCAGATGTTTGACAACATAAAGATGAGAGCTGAAGAATCAATGCATGAATATGATGAAAGAGTCAGCTGTATCATAAATGAACTCAATGCACTTGGAAAAGTGTATACCAACAAAGAAGTTACTCTAAAAGTGATCAGAGGTCTTCCCGAGGAGTGGGACGTAAAGACCATGGCAATGAGGGAATCCAAGGATCTAAATAAAGTTGAGCTTCATGATCTATTTGCTGATCTGAAGGCCTATGAGTTTGAGCTGCAAACTCGTGAAGGAGAACCATCCACTCCAGCAGCAACAACTGCCTTAGCTGCTGTTAGAACAGAACCAACTGGTTCAGTCGAAAAAATTGCTGATCAACTAAGCAATGACGCTATGTCATTGTTCGTCAATAAATTTGGAAGATTTATGAGGAAAAACCAAGGGAACTTCCAGAAGAATTATCAGAGAAATAACTCTAAAGAAGATTCAAATGCTTGCTACAACTGTGGCAAACCTGGTCACTTCATTGCTGACTGTACCAAACCCAGGAAGGACTGTCAAGGCTCAACTGAAAGAAAGAAGAAATCATATGAGCACAAGAGGAGACCCAGGGATGATAAGAAGTCTTTCAGGAAGAAGCATGAGGTACTATTAGCTAAAGAGATTAAATCAAAATGGCAGAAACAGACAGCGAAGAGTCAGAGCCAGAAACCTCATGCAGTTCCAGTGATAGAGAGGAGGAAGTGAAGTGTCTAATGGTTGATGACACAGAAGTGGAGTCAAGCAGTCAACGGATATTTGACTTCGCCTCAACTGATTTCACTAGAGAAGAACTTATTTCAACTCTTCATGACATGGTTAATGAGTATCAAAAGCTTGCCTTATCTTTTGAAAAGGTCAAAGCAAAGCAAACTGATGCCATAGACAATAAAACTAAAACTGATGAATCGGTTGATGAGTTGAGTCTGAAAAAAGAGATTGCTGAGCTTAATGCTGAAAGAAGCAGGAATCAATCAATGATTCAGATGTTAATGCTTGAAAATTCAAAGCAAACTAAGCTTATTCAGGCTTGGAACAAATTATCTGGTGCATTAACTGATATACAGAACTCTCAGAAATCAGTTACTAATAAAACTGGTTTAGGGTTCAGTAACCAAGATGAAATGACTTCCAATGATACTCAACCAAAACTGAATATGGTCAAAGGGAAATACATTCACTTTGTCAAATCAGTTATGGTACAAGAAAAACCTGAGCCAAGTAAAATGATTGAACAGCCTACTGAAAGTACGAACAAGGCTAAAAGATATGTTAATTGTTATAGCCCAAAAGTTTTAACTGACTCACACAGTCAGTCGACAAAAAGATTCAGCAGGAATTATTCAAATGGCTACTCCAATTACTATAACAACAAGCCGGTTCAGAAAAGATATCAGCCGAACAATCAGTTGAACAGAGACAAATCACATGTTGTCTCGTCTGCACACTACACACCGAGCACTCACAAGTCGAGAAAGACCATCTGGAATACAGCAACTAGACAGTCAGTTAGACTGATCCAAATCTGGATTCCTAAGGGACTAATAAATATTTGACCCAAATAGAAAAGCGTACCAATATTATATTTTGTGTGTGATTGCAGGTAACGGGTACAAGCAAGGAATCAATCTGGTACTTGGATAGTGGATGTTCACGACACATGACAGGAGATGCAAATTTTCTATCTCAACTGATCAATTATACCGGACCAAACATCAGTTTTGGAGATAACTCCAAAGGTAAAACTGTGGGTAAGGGTAAGCTTATCCATGGTAAATTTATCATTAATAATGTTTTATTAGTTGAGAATCTCAAGTATAATCTGATTAGTATTAGTCTGTTATGTGATAATGGATTCTCAGTTCAGTTTGACAAACATTCTTGTTCAGTCAAAGATGCAACTGATGAGGTCATACTAACTGGGAAAAGGTGTGGAAACACTTAAAAAGTCAGTTGGAATGATCAACCTTATGCACCAGTATGTTTTATTTCTTCAAAATCTTCTAAAAACTGGTTGTGGCATAAGAGACTAAACCACCTGAACTTTAAATCCATTGCTTATCTGAGTAATCACGATCTTGTCACTGGTTTTCCCAAAATGGATTTTACCAAAGATAAAATTTGTTCAGCATGTCAGTTTGGTAAACAAGTTAAATCTTCTTTTAAAAACAAGGGCAGTAAATCTTCTTCCCGATGCTTAGAGCTGTTATATATGGATCTATTTGGTCCAATACCAGTCATGAGCTTAGGGAGAATAAAATACACCTTGGTGGTTGTAGATGATTTTTCAAGATTTACTTGGGTTATATTTCTCAAATCCAAAGACCAAACTGCTGCTCAACTGATTAAGCTTTTCAAAAGACTATTAAACGAGAAATCAGTTGGAATTGATAGAATCAGATCCGATCGAGGAACTGAATTCATCAATAAAATTTTTTCAAAATTTTTAGAAAATGCTGGAATTAGTCATGAGCTCTCAGTAGCTAGAACTCCTCAGCAAAATGGTGTAGCTGAAAGGAGAAATCGGACCCTTAAAGAAGCTGCTAGAACAATGCTTGCTGATTCTGGCATTTCTCAAAGGTTTTGGGCAGAGGCAGTAAACACTGAGTGTTACACTCAGAATAGATCAATGATTAATAAAAATTATTTGAAAACACCTTATGAGATCTGGCACGGACGTAAAAGTAAGGTTTCCTACTTCAAAATATTCTGCTGCAGATGTTTTATTCTTAACAATGGCAAAAATCTTTTAAAAGTCTTTGATGCTAAATCTGCAGAGGGAATATTTTTAGGATATTCATCAGTCAGCAAAGTTTATAGAGTGTTTAACAAGAACACACTAAATGTTGAAAAATCTATACATGTCGTTTTTGATGAAACTGTATTAACAAATAAGCCAAATGATCCAGTTGAGCTAGTTGACAGATTTACAGATATCAGTTTGGAGGATGATCATGAAGAAGAAAGCCATATCAATCAAACATCCTTCAAACACCAGAACCTGAAATTGTGGATCAATCAGTTGAACATGAAGTAGTTATTGAAAATCAGTTGGAGGAGCCTATTGAAGATACTCAATTACCAACTGATGCAACAGCAACTGAAAATGAAGAAAACACCCAATTGCAAACTGAAGCAGTTGTTGACTCGGATACAACAAATGCTGAATGCAGATGGAAAAAATCACACCCTCCAGAATTGGTAATAGGTAACCCATCTGATCCGGTGAGAACTAGAAATCAGATGCTCAACTTATTTATTCATTCAGCTTTTGTATCACAATTGGAACCGAAGAAAACTGATGAAGCCTTTGCTGATCCAAACTAGACAAATGCTATGAAAGAGAAGCTGAATCAGTTCACACATAACAATGTGTGGAACCTAGTTCCAAGACCAATTTCAAAAACTGTTAAAGATACAAAGTGGGTGTACAGGAATAAACTGAACGAAGATGGTTCAGTTGTGCGCAACAAGGCAAGATTGGTAGCACAAGGATATAGGCAAGAAGAAGGAATTGACTACGATGAAACATATGCACCAGTTGCAAGACCGGAAGCCATAAGAATATTCCTTGCCTATGCTTCATTCAAGGATTTCAAAGTCTACCAGATGGATGTAAAGAGTGCTTTCCTAAATGGCCAGTTGCAAGAGGAAGTCTACGTTGAACAACCTCCAGGTTTTATCAATCACCTTCTTCCTGATCATGTCTACCATTTGAACAAAGACTTATATGGTCTTAAACAAGGTCCAAGAGCTTGGTATGAAACTCTTTCCAAATTTCTAACTGATCACAATTTCTCAGTTGGATAAGTTGATAAGACATTGTTCAAATTTTCAAAGAATGATCACATTTTACTCATTCAAATTTATGTTGATGATATCATATTTGGGTGAACTAACCCCAAATTATGCGAGAAATTTGCTAAGTTGATGCAGGATAAATTCGAAATGAGCATGATGGGTGAGCTGACATTTTTTCCTGGACTGCAAGTGAAGCAAATGGAGACAGGAACGTTTATCAGTCAAACTAAATACACAAAGGAGTTGCTGAAGAAATTTGGCATGGAATCATGTTCAGCTGCAAGTACTCCCATGAGCTCATCAGTTAAACTAGACACTGATCAAGGGGGAATATTAGTCGAGTCGAGGCGACCCTTTACAGAGGTTTAATAGGTCCTTTATTATACCTAACTTCTAGTCGCCCTGATATTCTATTCGTTGTCTGTATGTGTGCCAGATTTCAAGCAGATACTAAGAAATTACATTTTTCAACTGCCTAACGTATTTTAAAATATTTGAAAGGCAATCAAAATGTTGGGTTATGGTATTCTAAAGATTCCTCTGTCAATCTAGTTGGCTATTTAGATGCAGATTATGCAGGGTGTAAGCTTGATCGAAAAATCACAAGTTGATCATGTTAGTTTCTAGGAGACAGACTGATCTCCTGGTTCAGCAAAAAGCAGACATCCATTGCTACTTCCACAACTGAAACAAAATATCTTGCTGCTGGAAGTTACCGTGCTCAAATGCTCTGGATTCAGCAGCAACTGAGAGACTATGGAGTGCCAAACAATCGCCCATATTTTGTGACAACACAAGCACGATTGCTATTACCTACAATCCAGTTCTTCAATCCAGAACCAAGCACATAGATGTCAGACATCACTTCATCATAGATCATGCCTTGAAGAAGGACATCCGACTGGAATATGTGTCAACCGAACAACAAGCAGCGGACATCTTCACCAAACCATTGCCTGAGACTAAGTTTTCTCACTTTCGCAACATACTTGGATTACTTGATTTATCTTAATCAGTTTTATTGCTAATATGTCAGTTGTCGTTTAATGTGTGTTACATATCAGTTCTTACTTTCTAACTGATGTCAGTTTTCTATTTGTCATTTATTATGTTCAGTTCATAATTTATTCATCAAATGCTGAGATTAATCTTTGCAGGAAAATAAAAGACAAAGATAAACTGATAAACATTTTATTTATCGAAAGAAATTGTTACGGATTACATCAAAATATTCTTCCTCAACGAAAGACCTCCACTTGGTCGTCCAGCGGTTTATATCACCGGTGGTAGTCTTAAGGAAGCTATCAGAGTCTGCTATATGCTATAAGATCCTCTGTTCCTTATAAAGCATTAGCTGGTAGACATATCCATCTTCAAAGAGGTCAGCCGTATCAGAGACGTGCAAGCGTTCCCGATACTTGCTTATTTTTGCCAGCAGGTTGTGAGTGGTAGCTTCTCCACATTCATAGAGAAACTAGAGCCCTTGAAGCTCCTCCCATATTGAAGGATCTTTTCGAAGACTTCATCTTCCATTGCAGCATTTCAATTCTCCACCGCCGAGCTCATGAAAGCTTCAGCCATATCTGAATTCTTTGAACTGCTTGCACCTGCCATTATAACCTTTGATTATTATTTTCTGATATGTTTGAGACTAACCGAGTTACTATTATTTATAGCCAGGGTCAAAGGAGATGAAAGGACAACGTTATTACAGCAGACGATTAACCTTCTAAGCATAAGAGTTTATTTAATTCGTTTTGCTTAATTTTCCTTAATCTTTATATGCATTTATTAAGTGAGAATATTGGCTTAAAAAGTTAACTGAGAAGACAGCAGTTAGTAAATTTTCAACTGAAAAGACACGGTTTTACAACTGATCGTTCAGCTGATAATTTCACTAATCTTCTCACATAAGTTAACACTTTAACCATTTTTATTCCATATTTAGTGACGTGACTGGTTAATCAAAGCAATAAATGCTATATCTCATCAAGTGACAGACTGTAACGTGGACCCTTTTAATCCACGTATTTTCAACACGCTTTTACCACACGTACACACGTCTTTTATTCAGTATTTCCTGGACTAACACGTGTCCAAATAATTTGAACAGTCACGTATATTAGTACTTTACCCGCTCCATTTCAGTTCTTCTTCCTTACGCTTACACCAAAATTTTCAGAGCAAAAGCAATTTCAAGTTTCCGTTTTCGCAGGAGATCATTCACTTCAAATGGCCAACCAAATTCCCGCACACATGTTGAACGCTATGGCTATTAACTTTGGATCAGTTCTATCAGTTAGAGAAGCAGATGTCAAAAACGTATTTCTGAAGCTCGAATCAGCAGGTCTACAGACATTTTTAGGACACTCTTCGTAGTAGATTTACCCCAACGAACTTCAAGACTTCTACTCCAATGGAAAGATCAATTCTGATGGATACATGATTTCTACTGTCAATGGTCAGTTGTTGACCATCTCTGAAGATTCTTTTGGAGAACTATTTTTATTGCCTTCTGATGGATTGGCACATCTTGCTGAGGTCAAAGCATCTGATACTGAAGAGATGCAAACCCTCCTCTCCGTTGATGGACGGAAAATCAAGGTTTTTGATCCAAAGAAAGAACTAAAGCATGAAGTTCAGTTACTGGCTGATATAGTAGCCAAGGGGCTTTTGGCGAAAGCAGGGTCTTTTGCTGCACTTACTTTGGAAAAATTTCAAGCCATTACTGCTATCATAGCTGGACGAAGACTTAACTGGAAGCGCATTATCTTCAAAATTTTGAAAAATATGCTCCAATCCACCAAGCAGTCCACGGGATTCGCTGTTCAGCTGAGCTATTTGATGAAAGCCAAAGAATTGGTAGCTGATTATTCAGAGAGATCATAAAAGTTCAAAGTTTTCAATGCCAAAAATATTCAGCAACATGTGACTAAACTGGACATGTCTCCTGGTCAATTTGTTAAGATCAAGCATGAGATTGGAACTCAACAGCCTGCTCCCAAGTCAGTAAAAAAGGCCAAGACTCTGGCACAACTGAAGACTACCAAGAGAAAACTGATCGTCAGTGGATCAGATTATGAGGAAACACCTTATCAGTTGATTACAAAAAACCAACGGACTCAGAAGACAAAGCCAGTGGCTACGTTGGCATCTATTCCAACTGAGAGACTAAAATATTCAGATGCTCAACAGCCTATTCAGGTTATTCCTTTGATAGCTATCCCAACTGATAAGAAGAAGGAATCAGCAAAGGCTGCAGCTCCTTTGATCCCAATCAATCGACCTTCGATCCTTGCCCCTGCTCGACCCAAGGGAATTGTCATTCAGGAACGAGTGAACACTACTCACTCTGGACTGAACATTCCACATATCCTTACTGATGAGAAAGAAAAAGGCAAGTGGATTGAAGAGCCAAGGCCATCCAATGCCATTCAGACTCACATTGACCTCATCTGGGAACAGGTCAATGTTTTGGCTGAATCAAAACTGAAGATTTATGATGCGTGGACTAAGTTCAGAACGCACACATTTCCCAAACAGCTGAAAAAGAAGTCAAAGCTGAATACATTCATCAAGCTGGAGGCAACTATTATCAGAATGGTCAAGGCTGCTACAATAATTCAAGCTTTAGGGAGAAAGAACTATTTCTTTGATCAAATCAGAGCCAAGAAGTTGGGCCAACTGATTGAGGAATTAAAAAGCAACTATATTCCCACTAGTCCAACTGAATATAATGATCGAGCTGTGCTCACGCAGTTAGAAACTGATCTTATGGCTCTGCAATTACAGATAAAATTTTGGGAGATGGATCAAGAACTAATCAATCATGAAGGTACTTCAGAAGATGAATCGCCTTCTCAACACAAAGAGCCATCCCCTGTACAAGATATTGCTACAACTGAAGAGCCAGTACAGGATGTACCTCAATCTTCTGCTGCTGATCATGAAATCTATTCAGAGGCTGACTTGACACTCGCAAATATTGATGAAATTATTCAGTCAGTAGTACAAGAATCTCAAACTGATGCACCTATTTCTGAATCAGTTGATCACTCAACTGATCAAGCAGCTCAAGAGACTCCTATTAAAGAGCCAGCTGAGCATGTTGTCTCTGCTGAACCTGCTGATCAAACTGATCGAGCAATTGCTAACACTATGGAGGCTCAGTTGCTCAATATTAAAAATTTACCAACTGACGAGCCAGCACAAGTCTCAGCTGATTATCATACAGTAGCATCAGTCGATGATCCTCCAGCTGAAAATCCCATAGACTCTCATATTCAGCAAGGTAGCTCATCTTCTGCTCAGGATCAATCATCACCTCCTCTAGTTCAAGAAACAATAACTAAAACAGCTGTTCCAGAACAGACCATTGATGAACTGATCGTATCTGACAGGACCTTGGTGATCTTTGATCAAGTTTCAAGGGAACAAGAACCTGAAGCGTCTGGACAGTCACCTCCGCATTCTTCAACAGATTTTGACTTAGTTCTTGAAGAAATTCAGGATCTTCAGAATAACATGAATAAGATGATTACTTCAATCAACATAATTCAGCACACTCAACTAGCTCACACTCTGAAGCAAGAACATTCTGAAGTATTCAATTCAGAGAAATTTAAGGCCATTCAAGCTGCTGTAACCTCTCTCTCTCTTGCAGTAGATGACATTCAAAAGAACAGGGGTTTAGCAAAAAGTCCCACTGCAACTCAAGAATCTATTAGCAAACGAGTTGAAGGTCTGGAGACTTCTGTTTCAAGAAAAATAGACCTGTGGCAAACCACAATGCTTATTGATGTCTCAAGTATCTCCACTACTGTCAACATCCTATCAACTTATGTTCGAAGATTATCTATTAAAATGGATACGTTTGACAAAAAGGGGGAAGAGATTAAAGAGATTCTAGAACAACAGAAGAAGTCTTCTAGTTGAAGAGCAGTCAGTTTGGAGTAGCAGTTCTTGTATTTTTGAAGATCATCAAATCCTTATATTATCTACAATGAGTTCAGTTGTTCAGTTTTTATTGACTTAGTTTTGTCGAACACCATAATGGGGGAAATTGTTGAAAATTAAGTTTCGGCGTTTGACAAATTGCGAACCAACTACTTATGCAAATAACTGAATACGAGAAAACTGAACTACAAAACTGATTACGTACCAAATAAGTATTATACACGTCATCAGTTGAATCAAAAGTATAACTGATTGATCAGTTGGGAACTGATCAGTTGAAACAATCAGTTATGAGTCTTTCAGCAAAGTATCTTTCAGCTGATCCCTCAGCTATACACATCATTAATTAAGAACGACAACCGACAAGGAGTACACAACAGACAGCAACAAATAGTGGAACGCCGCATTTCAAAGATTTCAGTATACGAATGTCAGAGAATATCAACGTGACAATCAACGGATATAAGGATTCAAAACGTTATTTAATATTACCGTTGAGAAGGAAGCCTATAAATAGGTTAAGAGAGCAGCTGAGAAAACACACGAACTACCATTCTATTCAAGCTTGCTATTACTCTGCTGAAATCACAACTCACATTCTAATATCAAAGCTCACTCTTATCAGATTTATAAGTAGCAATTAAGGCTACCTTTACGAGCTTGTTAGCACTTTGAAATCTTCTGTTAAGATTCATTCAGTTGTGTTATATTCAGTCACGCACTGTAAAAGTTATTGTATACTAAGAGTTTCTGTTTTGGCAAGTGTTAAGTCCAAACTGAAGTGGGTCAGTACAAAGTTTGTATTCGATCAAAGTCTTTTAGTGGAAATCCTATCTTCGTGATAGAAGGGGTGACGTAGGAGTTATTTAATTCTCCGAACATCCAGAAACAAATCGTGTGCATTTA
Source organism: Primulina tabacum (assembly GCF_025594145.1). NCBI lineage: Eukaryota > Viridiplantae > Streptophyta > Magnoliopsida > Lamiales > Gesneriaceae > Primulina > Primulina tabacum. Next base: position 22,279,157 of record NC_134560.1, on the reverse strand, counting down.
ATTTCAGTTACTATCAGTTATTCTATCTTTCAGTCAGTTTACTCCCGCAACTGTTTTTTCAGTTAAACTGATGGTTATTGACCGAAGAGATACCAAGAGTCAGTTTGTCAATAAACTGAACTCAATATTTGAAAAGAATACAAAACTCGATGGTGTTTATTCAACCACCCCTTCTAAACACTTTCCACCTATTAACCGATCTCTTCAATAACCTTGTTTCCTTTGTTTTTCATGCAAAACATGTTCAAACAATTACTATGGTGTGATAGATGAGAAAAAGCGAAGAATATGACGTGCCTTTGCGTTTTTAATGCATGATTATTCGTTGACAATGGAAGAACGACGGCCCGAAGATCCTTGGCTTGAATTTTCTTGAAGGCTTACGAATTTATCTTTCAAATATGGTGTGTTTGTGCCGTTTGATTAGAGGGAGAGAGTGTTTGAATAATTTAAGGGTGTGGGGTGTGGGAATTGTGTGCATGGAGTAGGATTTTAGATTTTAAATATTGTTTAAAATCTTAATCTAACTCTAATTACTAGCTTAGGCCCATTAACCATGTTAATTAGGCCCAATTATCCCATTCGTGTTTAGTTCAAATATTTAAAATAATTTTGCTTAAATAAGTTTGTGAATTTATTAGCCGGGTTTCCAAAACATTTGCATTTTTGTTGAAAATCCAACACCGATAAAATTTATGTCCCGACGTATAAAATCACCTCAAAACTCCTTAATTTCAAAAATAATAAAAAGCATCAATCTTATTTTAAATAATTAAAAATAATTATTTAAAAAAAACATTTTCTATTTTTCACTCCTCGGTCTCTGTTCCTCAATCGCAACTCGAATAACCTTTAAAAATACATTTTAATGCAACCATGAAGAAAATATATTTTAAACATGTCAATATGCTCAACATAATTAATTAATGCAATTAAAAAAATTAATTGAAATACACAAGGAATTTAATAACTCGTATGCATGTGGTTCGCGTAGACCTTCGAATTTTCAGGGCGTTACAGCTTCGATACTTTGAAGCAAGCTCTTATTACAGCGGCAGTTTTAGCCATGCCATCAGAGCGGGGCAATTTTGTTTTGTACACCAATGCATCTAAGCTCGGTTTAGGCGCAGTATTGATGCAGCATGGTCGGGTTATAGCTTATGCCTCCATACAGTTGAAGGTGCATGAGAAGAACTACCCGACTCATGATCTCGAGTTAGTTGTTGTTGTCTTTGCTTTGAAGATATGGAGACACTATTAGTACGGTGAAAAATGTCAGATATCCACTGATCACAAGAGTCTCGAGTATTTTTTCACGCAGAAAGAGCTGAATATGAGACAAGACGGTGGTTGGAGTTGTAAAAGACTATGATTGTGAAATTAGCTACCATCCAGGGAAAGCTAATGTTGTGGCAGATAATTTGACCAGGAAAGTTGCAATCGTAGCACAACTGTCAGCACAGAGATCTCTTCAGGCAGAGATTTAGAGGTTTGGCTTAGAAGTTTATCCTAAGGACAGAGCTCCCAAGTTGTCTAATCTGACAGTTCAGTCTTCTTTGCTAGACCGAATCCGTGGAGATCATCCTTCAGATGATCAGCTACATAAATGGAGACAGAAGGATGAAGCCAAGGGCAGTGTCCAATGGTATCGTGAGGTACAGAGGAAGGATGTGGGTGCCTAGTGTTGTTTTAATCAGAGAGGATATTTTGACAGAGGCACATACATCTCCGAATTCCATCCATCCAGGAGGTACCAAAATGTACAATGACTTACAGATATTGTATTGGTGGCCAGGGATGAAGCGGGACATTCATCGATTAGTATCCGAGTGTCTCACTTGCCAGCAAGTGAAAGCAGAGAATCAAAGGCCTACAGGTATTCTTAAGCCACTACCTATTCCCGAGTGGAAATGGGAGAATATCAACATGGATTTCATTGTTGGACTGCCGAGGTCAGTCAGAGGATCTAATGCCATTTGAATTATAGTGGATCGACTTACTAAATCAGTACACTTCTTATCGGTGAAGACGACTTTCTCCATGACTGTTGCGACTTTGATTGTTGCACTCCCAAGAGCAGGTTGTCCACAAGTATTATAATTCGATCAATCCGAATATCGTATCCACAGGGAAGCTAAGGTAATTAAAAGTCCACTACAATGTCTTTTTGTTTTGTTTTTGTTTTTTTTTAATTGTTTGAATCTTTAACTGGTAATTTTTAATTGTTCAAATTTTAATTTAAGTAGTTGAGATTAAAGGATCCACTCTTGGTATTTTAATAAAGCTAACATTAATGAATATTATTGAAATCCACTTAATAAAATGGTTCCAATATATTAAATAATCATATTTATATTATGTTTTATATTATTATCTTATAAGTATATATATCAAAACTTATAAATGTTGTCAAGTATTTATTGTGCTATATATATATTTGTAAAAACTAAATTAAGGTTCTCAATTTAAATGATTGGTCAAACCAAACAAAAATTTAAATGATACCAAAAAATTAATATTATAATATATTCATATATAATAAATCAAGGCATCCACTTTAAATGGTTGGTAAACCAATAATGTAATGCCCGAGATTTATTATCGTGTTAAATTACGATTATTGATTTTAATCGAGACGATTATGAGAGGGGCTAACCGAGACACAAAAAGAGATTTTATGTAAGAATTGTTGGTGCGAGGACCGAAGGTCTCGCGCATATGCGCGAAGAGTAGGCGCGCATATGCGCGAGCTGTGCGGAAGCCATAATGAGAGACCGAGCATTGGACGCACATGCGCGACCTCAATACGCCCACATGCGCGAGAGGTCCAGAGAGTTGGGCGCACATGCGCGACTTAGATTCGCGCATATGCGCGAGATGTCGTGTAGACACGCGCCAGGGCTTATCGCCTCGCGCATATGCGCGGAGGAGGGTCGCGCATATGCGCGAGACGTGTTGCACGTAGAGTGAGCCATTTGCCTTGTTGCATGTACGTGTATGTATGTATATATATATATCAACATATACAATTTAAGCATCAAAAAATGGAAAGCAAAGGAAACGTTGTCAAAATTGTTTTTGAAATCGTGAAGTCACGATTGTGTACAATCCGTCCGTCCGAATTGTAATCGGACTTCAGTAATGCAAGCCTATCAACGTAGGCTACAACTGGACGTAATTTTTGCTACGTTTTGACATGTTTTGGAAATTTTTCTATTGTCAGAATTGAATAGGATTCATATATGATGTTCTTGTTATGTTAGACATCATAGAATCGAAGTCAAACTGAGAAACGGACAGATTATGGAATTGTTATGATTTTTTGATTATATAGATTTGAAATCGGACAGATTTGGATTATGAATGGGTTACAGACTATATCAGATATGAGTTATGATTTGTAATTGATGTCTGTTGATATGGTAGTGACGGGGATACTGAAATTGTGCCGTTATGCCGTGATTTGAATTGAATCCAGATTAATCAGATTCAATGTTGAATTGAGAATGGAATATTGATATTATGATTCTCAATATGTCGTTTCAGATTTACAGAGACAGTCTTGAGTTCAGAATTGATATTACTTCAGACCGAGACTACAAACGAAAGGTATAAGTCAATGTGGTATTGAGAGATCGACTTAAGTCGGTTTAGACTTGAGTTTCCCTAAATTATATATTTTACTTTATTGCATTGATATTTGCATTGATGTGATTGACGTACTTGTTCTCTTGATTTATAGATAGCAGGTATTAGACGAGTAATCTTGTGACAGAAGTGCTTGATAGTGGCGGGATCGCCACGGGCACATTGTACGATGTCACAAGATAGTGTATTGGCGATAGTGCCAAAGTCTGTCACCGGATGATTGGCTATCGATGTGGATAGAAATGTGGCTTCTTCTATTACTGGTTATCGGTACTGTATCGATGTGGATAGAATCGTAACTCTTCTATTACTTATGATCGATATCATGTCGATGTGGATAGAATCGGAGTTTCTTCTATTACTGGTGATTGATACTATATCGATGTGGATAGAATCAGAGCTTCTTCTATTACTGGTTATCGATACCATATCGATGTGGATAGAATCGGAATTTCTTCTATTACTGGTGATCGATATGGAATGCCAACTTCTGGAAACCGGGATCCCTAGACTAGGATTGAGTCTAGTCTGAATTGTAGAGTTACGAGCATTGTCGACAGTCTGATATTGATTATGTTTCATATTTTGATACATATTGCTGTTATCTGTTACATGCTTTATATTTGTTTATATGATTGCATGTTTCGTTGATTTATACTGGGATTATATTCTCACCGAAATTATCCGGCTGTTGTCTTGTTTGTATGTGTACATGACAATAGGTGGGACAGGATCAGGGTCCAGGAGATGAGGAGAGATCGTGATAGAGTGGAGACTTCAGGCTTTGATGTATATAGGGTTTTGGCACTTGATAATTAGATTCTGAACATTAGTTTTTACTGATTTGTAGACGGTACATGACTTGTACTTTATTTTATACTGAGTTGTATATTAGTTTGATTTCACTACATTCCGCATTAAAAAAGAAAAAATTTTATGACCCTAATTACTTGATTAGTAAATTGATCCTGATGACGATTAAGAACTGATTAGCGTCCGGGTCCCCACAGCAGGTGGTATCAGAGCAATAGATCCTTAAGATTGAGATAGGAGTTAGTGAGCGGGGTAAAATGTGTGTTCTTTCCTGCTTTTGATTGCTAGCATGGTTTACTGCTTTATAATGCATGTTTATCTGACTTGATTTGAAAACATGTGTTATTGAGAATGGATCAGCACCGATTCTGGATCAGCAGTAAGATGATCGGAGGAGGACTGAAACATATTTGTGTATTGGGATTACTAATCCTTTTGATTATTAGATATGCCTCCGAGAAGAGTACCTGAACAGGATAGTACTTCAAATCCTCCAATGGACGTTACAGCTACTCCAATGGAGACCTTGTTAAAGAGATTTCAGTCGTTCCATCCACCAACTCTGAAGGGTACGGAGAATTCAGTGGAATGCGAGAGTTGGTTAGATGATATCGAGATGTTGTTTGAGTCCTTGGACTATACTGATGAGAAGAGAGTGAAGCTGATAGGGCACCAATTACATGATGTGGCAAAGAACTGGTGGATTACCACAAAGCGGGCCTTGGAACAACGAGGTACGATTATCACCTGGAATGTCTTTAGAACTGAATTTTATCAAAGGTTATTTCCAGTGTCGTATAGAAAGGACAAGGGAGCCGAGTTTGCAAACTTGAGGCAGGGCCAGCTAAACATTGAGGAATATGTGGCCAAATTCTCTGCACTGCTCCGATTTGCTCCCCACGTAGCTGAACATGATGAGGCCGTTGCGGACCAGTTCATAAATGGCCTAAATCCTGAAATCTTTACCTTGGTGAATACCGGGAGGCCAAACAACTTTACTGATGCCTTGAACAGAGCCAAGGGAGCCGAAGCCGGTCTGATGAGACAGAAAGAGGCTTCGTTTGTGCCTGCAGCACCAAGATCAGAGATGTCTCCACCATTTTCTCGATATGAAAGCGGCAGTGGTAGTGGGAAGAAAGATTTCCTGAAAGCTAAGAGAAAGCAATTCAAGAAATCTGGAAGTAGCTCATCCAGTTCGAGTGGCTCAAGACAGACTGGTCAAGGCCAGAGTTATACAGGACCTTACTGTAGCACTTGTGGAGGGAAGCATTCCACAGAACAGTGCCGAGAAGTGTTCGGCAACTGCCGCATTTGTAAACAGCATGGACACTTTGCCCGAGTGTTTCCACAGCGAAGTACCCAAGGATCCCAGGCCGCTGAGTCATCTAGATCAGTGGCTCAGACAGGGAGACGATCTGCTGCTGTTCATTCCTTCCAGCCAGCACCGCCTACTCAGTCACAGCCGAGGCCAGGAGGGATCCAGACAGCGAGCCATCCTCCTAAACAGCAGTCCCGAGTGTTCGCTTTGACTGAGGAGCAGGCACAGGATGCACCTGATGATGTTGTTGCAGGTAACTGTTTTATTTCTAGTTATCTTGCTTATGTATTGATTGATACTGGTGCATCCCATACATTTATATCTGAGCGATTTGCTTTGATGCATTCTTTGCCTATTGAGTCATTATCGGCGGTAGTGTCTGTCTCTTCTCCTTTGGGAACGGGTTTGATATAAGCGAAATCTGTTAGATCGTGTATACTGAAGTATGATGGGCATGAAATTGAGTTAGACTGTATTGTGCTTGGGATATCTGACTTTGATTGTATTATCGGTAATGATACGTTGACCAAGTACAGGGCTACAGTCGATTGTTTCCACAAGATTGTTCGATTCAGACCTAAAATGGCTGAGGAGTGGAAATTTTATGGTAAGGGTTCTCGAGCTAGAATTCCTTTGATATCTGCAATAAATATGACTCGATTATTGCAGAAAAGAGCGGATGGATTCCTGGTATATTCAGTTGATTTACTGAAGTCGAGCCCATCATTGGCGGACTTGCCAGTGGTGTGTGAGTTTGCTGATGTCTTTCCAGATGAGATTCCTGGATTGCCTCCGATTCGAGAGATAGACTTCAGCATTGAGTTGATGCCAGGAACAGTTCCGATTTCGAGGGCTCCGTACAGGATGGCACCGATCGAGTTAAAAGAGTTGAAAGAACAGTTGGAGGATTTACTGGCCAAGGGGTATATCAGACCGAGTGTTTCTCCTTGGGGCGCTCCAGTACTGTTCGTGAGAAAGAAAGACGGTTCCATGAGACTTTGTATTGACTACCGGCAACTGAATAAGGCAACGATAAAGAATAAATATCCATTGCCTCATATTGATGATTTATTTGATCAGTTGCAGGGTTCTTCGATGTATTCCATGATCGATCTGAGATCTGGATGCCATCAACTGAGAGTCAGGGATTCTGATATATCAAAGACAGCATTCAGAACCAGATATGGACACTATGAATTTATTGTCATGCCATTTGGGTTGACGAATGCACCAGCGATATTTATGGGATTAATGAACCGTGTCTTTCAGAAATATCTCGATGATTTTGTGATTATTTTCATCGATGATATTTTGATCTATTCAAAGAATGTGATGGAGCATGCTGAACATTTATGAACTGTGTTGAGAATTTTGAGGGCGGAGAAATTATATGCTAAACTGTCGAAATGCGAGTTCTGGTTGAAACATGTGGTATTTTTGGGGCATATTATATCCAGAGACGGGATATCCGTTGATCCCAGTAAGGTTGGGGTAGTGATTTCTTGGCCGAGACCGACATTTGTACCAGAGATACGCAGCTTTATGGGTTTGGCAGGATATTACCGTCGATTCATCAAAGATTTTTCCAGTATTGCCAAACCGATTACACTGTTGACACAAAAGAATGCTCCATTTGTTTGGTCTGAGGAATGTGAGACCAGTTTTCTCGAATTGAAGAAAAGATTGACCAGTGCTCCATTGTTGACTATCCCGTCAGGTACTGGTGATTTTGTTGTTTATTGTGATGCATCTCACCGCGGATTGGGTTGTGTTTTGATGCAACGGGGGCATGTGATTGCTTATGCCTCGAGACAGCTGAAACCCCATGAATCTCGTTACCCAATTCATGATCTTGAATTGGCAGCCATCGTCTTTGCATTGAAGATATGGCGACGTTATCTGTACGGTGAGAAGTTTGAGATCTATTCTGATAAAAAAAGCTTGAAATATCTGTTTTCACAGTCTGAATTGAATATGAGACAGCGAAGATGGCTTGATTTGCTAAAGGATTTCGATTGTGAAATCAAATACTATCCAAGAAATTCTAATGCAGCAGCTGATGCACTGAGTCGAAAGGTATGTTCTCTATCCTTATCGACTATGGGTGTTTCGAATTTGATTGAAGACTGCTGTTTGTCATGATTAGCCTTTGAAACAGACTGTCAGCCTCTAAGATTATATGCGATTCAAGCTGAACCCGAGCTGATTTTGAGAATTAAAGCAGCTCAGAAAGTTGATCAGAATATACAGAAGTCGATTGCTATGATCAGAGCTGGACATCGATCGGAATATCAGGTTCAAAATGGTATTTTGTATGTGAATAATCGTCTTGTTGTGCCGAATGTTTCAGATTTGAGACAACGAATACTAGCAGAAGCGCACAACAGTCGTTTTAGCATTCATCCTGGTGGCAGGAAAATGTATAATGATTTAAAGACACAATATTGGTGGAAAGCAAATGAAATCAGATGTTACTGAATTTGTAGCCAAGTGTCTGAATTGCCAACAGGTGAAAGCGGAGAGGAAGAAACCAGGAGGATTGTTGCAGAGTTTGTCTATTCCTGAATGGAAATGGGATCACATTTCCATGGATTTTGTGACGCAGTTACCGAGATCCTCCAGAGGTTGTGATGCGATTTGGGTTGTGATTGATCGATTGACCAAATCTGCATGTTTTATTCCATACAAAATGATATACAGATATGACCAGATGACCGATATTTATGTCCTAGAAGTGGTTAGATTGCACGGAGTGCCGAAGTCGATTGTTTCAGACCGTGATTCTCGGTTTGCTTCGCACTTCTGGCAGAGCCTGCAGCAAGCTCTCGGTACGAAGTTACATCTAAGTACCGCATATCATCCACAGACTGACGGACAGTCAGAGCGGACGATTCAGACATTGGAAGATATGATGAGAGCTGTAGTGCTTGATTTTATCACTAACTGGCAAGATGCATTGCGTCTTTGTGAGTTTTCGTACAACAATAGCTATCAAACGAGTATTGAGATGGCGCCTTTTGAAGCGTTGTACGGAAAGAAATGTCGATCCTCTCTTTATTGGGATGATATCTCTGAAGTTCCTGAGACTGGACCTGACATGATCAGAGATATGACTGAAAAAGTGAAACTAATTCAGAAGAAAATGAAGGCAGCACAGGACCGACAAGCCAAATATGCCAACCTTCGACATAGACCGTTGGTATTTGAGACTGGCGATCGAGTATTTTTGAAGATTTCTCCATTCAGAGGTGTGGTTAGATTTGGGAAGAAAGGAAAATTGTCTCCACGATATGTTGGTCCTTATGAGATTCTCGAAAAGATAGGAGATCGTGCCTATCAACTCGCCTTGCCGCCTTCATTATCAGGGATACATGATGTCTTTCATGTATCTATGCTGCGGAAATATCTCCCTAATGGTTCTCACGTTATTCAACCAGACGAGACTGAGTTGGATGAGACATTGAGTTATGTCGAGAAATCGATTCGGATTATCGATCGTAAAGAAAAACAGCTCAGAACAAAGACAATTCCTCTTGTGAAAGTTCAATGGACTCGTCATGGCATTGAAGAAACTACTTGGGAAACTGAATCAGATATGAGACAAGAATTCCCAGCATTGTTTCACTATGTAAATGTTTATTCGGTTTTAATTACATGCCTTCTTAATGATATGATTTGACGATCTATGATTTCGAGGACGAAATCGTATCTTAGAGGGGGAAAAATGTAATGCCCGAGATTTAATATCGTGTTAAATTACGATTATTGATTTTAATCTAGACGATTATGAGAGGAGCTAACCGAGACACAAAAAGAGATTTTATGTGGAAATTGTTGGTGCGAGGACCGAAGGTCTCGCGCATATGCGCGAAGAGTAGGCGCGCATATGCGCGAGCTGTGCGGAAGCCATAATGAGAGACCGAGAATTGGGCGCACATGCGCGACCTCAATACGCGCACATGCGCTAGAGGTCCAGAGAGTTGGGCGCACATGCGCGACTTAGATTCGCGCATCTGCGTGAGATGCCATGTAGACACGCGCCAGGGCTTATCGCCTCGCGCATATGCGGGGAGGAAGGTCGCGCATATGCGCGAGACGTGTTGCACGTAGATTGAGCCATTTGCCTTGTTGCATGTACGTGTATGTATATATATATATATCAACATATACATTTTAAGCATCAGAAAAAGGAAAGCAAAGGAAACGTTGTCAAAATTGTTTTTGAAATAGTGAAGTCGCGATTGTGTACAATCCGTCCGTCCGAATTGTAATCGGACTTCAGTACTGCAATCCTATCGACGTAGGCTACAACTGGACGTAATTTTTGCTACATTTTGGCATGTTTTGGAAATTATGCTATTGTCAGAATTGAATAGGATTCATATATGATGTTCTTGTTATGTTACACATCATAGAATCGAAGTCAGACTGAGAAACGGACTGATTATGGAATTGTTATGATTTTCTGATTATATTGATTTGAAATCGGACAGATTTGGATTATGAATGGGTTACAGACTATATCAGATATGAGTTATGATTTGTAATTGATGTCTGTTGATATGGTAGTGATGGGGAAACTGAAATTGTGCCGTTATGCCGTGATTTGAATTGAATCCAGATTAATCAGATTCAATGTTGAATTGAGAATAGAATATTGATATTATGATTCTCAATATGTCGTTTCAGATTTACAGAGACAGTCTCGAGTTCAGAATTGATATTGCTTCAGACCGAGACTACAAACGAAAGGTATAAGTCAATGTGGTATTGGGAGATCGTCTTAAGTCGGTTTAGACTTGAGTTTTCCTAAATCACATACTTTACTTTATTGCATTGATATTTGTATTGATGTGATTGACGTACTTGTTCTCTTGATTTATAGATAGCAGGTATTAGACGAGTAATCTTGTGACAGAAGTGCCTGATAGTGGCGGGATCGCCACGGGCACATTGCACGATGTCACAAGATAGTGTATTGGCGATAGTGCCAAAGTCTGTCACCGGATGATTGGCTATCGATGTGGATAGAAATGTGGCTTCTTCTATTACTGGTTATCGGTACTGTATCGATGTGGATAGAATCGTAACTCTTCTATTACTTATGATCGATATCATGTCGATGTGGATAGAATCGGAGTTTCTTCTATTACTGGTGATTGATACTATATCGATGTGGATAGAATCAGAGCTTCTTCTATTACTGGTGATCGATACCATATCGATGTGGATAGAATCGGAATTTCTTCTATTACTGGTAATCGATATCGAATGCCAACTTCTGGAAACCAGGATCCCTAGACTAGGATTGAGTCTAGTCTGAATTGTAGAGTTACGAGCATTGTCGACAGTCTGATATTGATTATGTTTCAGATTTTAATACATATTGCTGTTATCTGTTACATGCTTTATATTTGTTTATATGATTGCATGTTTCGTTGATTTATACTGGGATTATATTCTCACTCGAATTATCCGGCTGTTGTCTTGTTTGTATGTGTACATGACAACAGGTGGGACAAGATCAGGGTCCAGGAGATGAGGAGAGATCGTGATAGAGTGGAGACTTCGGACTTTGATGTATATAGGGTTTTGGCACTTGATAATTAGATGTTGAACCTTAGTTTTTACTGATTTGTAGACGGTACAGGACTTGTACTTTATTTTATACTGAGTTGTATATTAGTTTGATTTCACTACATTTCGCATTAAAAAGGAAAAAATTTTATGACCCTAATTACTTGATTAGTAAATTGATCCTGATGACGATTAAGAACTGATTAGCGTCCAGGTCCCCACAAATAAACATTTAAATTGTACCAAGATATTAATATTATGATATATTCATATATAATAAATCAAGGCATCAACTTTAAATGGTTGGTAATACCAAACTAACATTTAAATTGTTCCAAAAATTTTGAGTAACATATAGCAACAATAAATCAAAACTCCCACTTATAAGTAGGGTATAATAATACTTATATAAATAAATATAACATAAAAAATAAATAATGATTAAATAATATAAAACATAGATTCTTACCTTTTAATAACTTTATTATCATGCCAAGAGTTTCATCTTTTCATCTCAACTTTGGGAAGTTAGCTACTCATTATTCAAAGTGTAAAACTTTGAATATGAAATTAACCTGCTAATTATATTTAAACGAAAAAATAAAGGAAAAACAAATAGAGAAATATTATGAACTCAAAGGTTTGTTCATAAAATGAGGGATATCTCAATACATTACAATGCACCCCTATTTAAAGCCAAATTTGGGGAGATAATCACAAATAAAATATTATTTTTTTACATGTAGTCTTCATTGGTGTTCCAAGAAATTATATTTTAACACACATTACTTTTGAAAATCTTCCCATCCGAATTTTCTTTTCCACATGAAAAAAAACATGTAAATAATTGAGTTGTTTGAATTGTGGTATTTTTTTTAACCATTTGATCAAGTAATTTGAGAGATATGGTCAAAATGCTAGAGCATGATAAAATTGTCACTTCTTTGGTAACTTTATTTGTTGCTTAATTTGATCCCACTTGTGAGAAGATTTTTATCTCATTCTTTTCACCAATATTGTAGATATTAACATCAAATTTCTACAGGTCTAAGAATCATCTTAATCCCATTTGCAACGCCAATGTTATTCTTGTTTTATCGAACCTGTAAATAGTAAAAACTTATAATTACACAACAACTTATATTTTATACAATTTATTATAAAAACATATAATATTTAAACATTTAATAAAACAAAAACTATAAATTTATATAATAAAATATTTAATTAGTATACAATTTTTATGTTTACCACACCCTCAACCAGCTTATTGCTAGTCCCTAGCAATTTAAACGTTAATAGTAACACAAAACATATTGATTAATTGAAATAGAAATGTAATCGAAACTATCCAAGTGTTTAAATTAAATTTGAAAACTGTCAAAGTTATATCAAGATCACTATAATTATAATTTATAAAATAATCTGAACTGATCAATTCAAAGCTTATTTTCAGGTAGTTAAATGTACATGACCTTCATAAATTCCTAGTAAGAGTCTCAACTCCATATCCTCACAGGTTAATAAATGTTTCAATTTATAGGAACGATTTCTCTCATGGAGTTGGAATACAGATAAATGCTCAGGAAAATGGTTTACAGAATGCAGACAGACAAACGAGCCTAACTAATAAAAAGAGAGGAAATCCATTGATTCAAAATCTAGTTGTTCTTATTATATATTTTTTCCTTATCTCTTTTTTTTAACATCATGGAATCAGACTAAGTTTATGCTTCTTGACCACATATTTATTTAATTTGTACAATATATTTCTCTCTTTTTTTATTATTTTTTTTATTTTAATGAGAGATAAATGGGTCATAGCATATAACCTAAAAATTACATAGATCTTCAACATCTTTTTTTTTCTTTTTTTTCTCTTTTTTTTCAGGAAATATCATTTTTTTTTCAAAATAAGAACTCAAGATCTAAACAATTGATAGTCTCTCCGATGATCAATAAAGTCTCGTAAGATGTTTTCTCAATACTCTTCACTTACTAACAAAATATGTTCGAATTTAAAATTTTAGGCACTCTTATAAGATATATCTTGGGCCATATACTTTAATACATGATCTTATCACAATGGTTAATCACTCAAAAAGATTTTATAAATCATATTTTTATAGATATCAGAATATTAAAATTGACTTTTTTTTTCAAATAAAAATTTAAATATCCTTAGATAGATTATTAAATTTTCTAATTTAAACCTTTCAAACATGTTTTATTTTAAAATAATTTTTTTATAAGTTTGTTCTCCCACCAATCCAGAATATGACATTGTCCCTAATGTCAAAATAACTATTAATAAAGAGTACATAATGAAAGAGATATCACATGAAATTTTATTGAAGATAACAAACTGAAACAAACGCAAACCAATCCACGACTTTTGAATCAGTGATCCAACTTTTTTTTCTTACTGCTTGATTGCGACCAATTGATCTTTGTTATCATCGGATCAGGCTTATGAACAAAAGCTTCCAAATTATCAATTAATTGGTCGGCAGTCGAAGCACAGATGAGCATCCGTTGTGAATTTTCTGAATGAAATTATGTTCCACGGCTTTATCAAAAAATGTCAACAAATTGTCATAATAATTATTGATATTCAACAAGCACACATGTTAATTATGGATATGAAACGTCTGCTTAATCGTTTTCTTAAAAGGTACTAGAACTTTTTTTCTTTCAAACCTCACATAGCATTCGGCCGAACCATAAACATTTTTTTTAACATCATTTTAAAATAAATCAACCGACTATAATTTGAAAACCAAAGGAAATAGCCCATACTATAACCTCTCAAAAACCACTCATAAATAATTAAAAGTCATGAAAATATTTTAACATTACTTAAAATCATAAATCATAACTAGTGCGAAAAACTAGCGTTGGTCCTCGGGTTATGTGCACCTTCAGTCCAGCAAAATCATCCATCAAGACCTCCATTATCATATTCATAATCAGTATCACCTGCATCAATCACACCTAGTGAGTCTAAAGACTCAACACATCATATTCTTGATAACGAGTACTACATAATACAGTTAACATATAACAGTGAAAAATACTTGTACTTAAAATATCGTTTTCATGACGATGCATAAACTTTAAACATAACCATTTTCATAAACAATTTCATGATGCATAAACTTTAAAAACATTTTCATAATCCTTTTTCATAAACATATTCATATCATCCTCAACATATTCATATTCATATTATCATCAATATATACGTATTCCTTTTTCCTTTCATTGAATTCAGATCGTTAATTGTGACTTTCGTGTTCATCTACGTCTATGTCTACGTGTTGGGCGATGGATCCATCTACATGTAACCACAGTACTGGGCGGCGGGGGACACGAGCAACACTCTCACCGGTCAACTGGGCCCTGGCTTTACGTATTAACATATCATCGTATACATATACATATACATATTCATATCCGTATCCAAGGAAACATGATCGTCGGGCTCCTACTGTGACCATAACCCTCACGAAATTTTCAACATGTCATCGTATTAGTCACAATTACTTTACTTCCTTCAACGTTTCATATTATCATCACTTAATAAAATTTAAACATGAATGTAACGTTTTTCTTTTAAACCAAGCATGCAACATGTCTTTTAAATGTCCATAATTAAACCATAAAAATCCTTGAACATTTAAAAATCACATTTTAACATATAAAAATTCATAAACATTTTAAATAAACATTTCAACATCATAAACATAATATTTTAAATCATAAACATTTAAAATAAATCTTTCGTCATAAAAACCCTAAACATATAAAATTCCATCAACATTTAAAATAATCATTTTAACATATAAAATCCCATAAACATCCATAACCATTGAAAATAATCATATTAGCATATAAAACAACATTCAGGAAACTGCCATGACGTTTACTAATTTTTAGGTGTAAAAAGACCGTTTTACCTCTGGACGTAAAATTTCACAATTTTGACTTTTTCTTAATTTCATTAACTCTAACATGTCCCAAATAATTATTTAAGCTTACATGAATTTTGTCATATTTTTTATTTGGCTCAAATCGAGGATTTTTAATTAATCTTTAAATGTGATGTATTAATGTGTTTTAATCCCGAATCAAAACAAATCTTAATATAAAATTCCTAAATTAAAAACTTAAACTTTTAATAATTATTTAAGCTTAAATATAATTTTTCATAATTTTATAAAGCTTAAAACTAGGCGTTTCAATTAACTCGTTAATTAGCGTTTTGTGTGGCGATTAAATCCCGAATAAATCCAAAACTCATTATTTTGATCCAAAATTTTAAACATAGCATTTTTAGTATTTATTCTACCCTTTCAAGTTATGAGCCACTCCCATGGACCCTTGGATCAATTTTTCCTTCTTTAATTTTCGTTTTTGACCCTTCGACGAACACACCGAGCCATGTCCCAATTTACTCGAGCCACACCCGATCCCTCTAGAGCCAAAACCTAGCCAACCCATCTAGGGACCATACTGTGCAAGCCCAGCCTGTAAAACAATCCCTAGCCCTGACCAAAACAATTCTGAAACTTGACCCAATATCTGCCCCAGTGTGTGCGTGTGTTTCCTTGAGCAATAGGACTCCTAATTGAACTAGGACTCCCCTGGCAAAACCACAACCGAGCCCACCTATCCCTAACCATACCTAGACCAAGCCCAGCCCCAGCCCAGACCAGCCCAGCCACCAAAACCCCAAGCCCGAAGCACCTGAACCACGCATCAACCTGCGCGTTCATGTTCTTCCGTATGGTTCCCTAGTTTTGTTCGAGCCACCAGCGAGCCCACCACTCCAGCCCCTAGCCCGACCCCTTCCCATCATCCTAGGACCCTGATGAACCACCTAGCCCAGCCCCAAACTGAGCCACCCCCAGGAAATCCCGAACAGCACCTGCGCGTGCCTTGGGGGAGAGTCCCACTTCACGTGGACTATTCCCCAGCCCAAGGCTCGCGCCCTAGCCCTCCTAGGACCCTTCCTAGGACCTAACAATGACCCCTAGGACCCAACCACCAGACCTGGTCGAGCCCTCTTGCCCCATGTGTTGGATCCCGGTTTTCTACACGCTCAAACGCAACGGAAGTTTTAAAATTTTTTTTTTATTTTTTGACAATGAAAATATGTTTATGTTTGGGCGCTCGTATAGTTTATCATAAACATGGATAGGGTGTTAGAAAATTATATCTTTGTGAATTAATCATGTGGCTCCAACTAATCCAGTATAAACGGATTAGCTCTTGATGAATCCCTACGAACTTTCTTCAAGAGACTCCTTTCTTTCCTTCTAATTAGGTTGATAGGATTGATTAACATATCAAGGGTGTTTAGAAGGGGGGGTTGAATAAACACTCACAATTAAAACTGATCTTTTCGAATTTTGAGTTCAGTTTGGTGACAAACTGATTCTCGGAATCTTGTTGGTCAATGACAATCAGTTAAACTAAAGTAGTTGCGGAAAATAACTGACTGAAAGATAGAATACGAAACTGAAATAAAATAGGCAAGGGTTGTTTCTGGATGTTCGGAGAATTTAATTACTCCTACGTCACCCCTTCTAACTCAAGGATAGGATATCCACTAAAAGACTTTGATCAAATACAAGAATTGTACCGACCCACTTCAGTTTGGACTTAACACTGCCAAAAACTGAAACTCTTAGTATTACATAATGTTCTCAGTGCGTAACTTATCTTAGCACTATCAAATTTCAACGATTATTACAACTTGCTAATGAGCTCAAATTGTAGCCTTAACTGCTACGAATATATCAAGTAAGATTGAGCTGAGATTTTGACAGAGTGACATCAAGCTTTTTGAATAGTGTTGACTTTCTCTTTTCTTCAGCTGTTCTTCTATCATATTTATAAGCTTCTATTCTCCAACGGTAACTTGAGATGAATTTGAATCTTTGTATCCGTTGATTTCTACTTGATTATTCCTTGGACATTGTTTGCTTCATTTATTGTGATGCGGCGTCTTAATTGCTTTCGCCGAAATGCATTTTTCTAAGCTGTATTGATTGAAG
The DNA here is from genome assembly GCF_025594145.1 of Primulina tabacum. NCBI lineage: Eukaryota > Viridiplantae > Streptophyta > Magnoliopsida > Lamiales > Gesneriaceae > Primulina > Primulina tabacum. The sequence goes on along the minus strand of NC_134560.1, from coordinate 22,261,739 downwards.
TGCGGCGTTGCAATCTTCTATGTCTCTTGACGGTTGATTGTTCTTTCCCGAGATATGTTCAGTTGAAGGGTGCTTAGCATACGGCTGAATATATCAACTGATCAGTTTCCAACTGATCAGTCAGTTGATCAGTTTCCAATTGATCAGTCAGTTGATTTCAGTTATTAAGTCCAGTTGCTGAGTTCAGTTTACTCGATCAGGTTGTTCGTATTTTCAGTTGATTCATATTTTGTCAAACGCCGGAATTTAGTTTCCAACAATTTCCCCCTTTATGGTGTTTGACAAAACTAAGTAAGTAATAACTGAACATCTGAGCTCATTGTAGATAAAATGAGAGATTGAATTTCTTGAACTGAAAGAGATCTTGATTTAATAACAGCTGAATCTAATAATCTGATTAACTGCTTCTGCTGTTTTCTGCTGTTTTTCAAGATGCTCTTTGATCTTTGATTTCTTTCCCCTTTTTGTCACAAATCCATCTTCTCAGATTATTTTCGAACGTCAGTGGAGAGAATTTTGACATCTGCAGAGATACTTGAGACAGTAGTTTGTAAACAAGTCTGCAGCAATTCCATTTTATTAGAAACAGAAGTTTCCAATCGCTCAACTCGTTGACTGATTATATCCTGAGTTGTATAGAGACTTTAAGCTAGACCTCTGTTATTTTTCATCTCAAGTACAGTTCGGTTAAGAGACTCCATGTTTTCTTGAATGGCTTTCAGTTTTGCGGAGTCATATTCAATTGAAGAATCCAATTTAACAGTATGAGAGAATTGTGTGGATTGAATTTTCTTGATTTCAGTAATCATCTGCTGCATATTGTGCTGCATATTCTGGATTTCTTCAAGAACAAGATCCATTTCTTTGGATTGAAGAGGAGGTGACTGATTAGATGTTCTTGGTTCATGTGAGACTTGATCAAAGACCACCATGGTTCTATCAGATAATATCGTTTCAGAGACAGTCTGTGCTGGAACATCAGTTTCAGTTACTGCTACTTGGACTGGAGGAGATGAAGATTGATGTTGATCAACAATTGGGCTTTCCTGCTGAATAAGATTTGCAGTGAAAGGGTCATGAACTGCCTCCATATTTTCAGCAATCTGTTTATTTGGTGATTGAGTAGGCACCACTGTTTGCTCCTTTAGTTCAGAAACAGCAGGCTGAACTGGTGCTTCTGTTGAGATAGAAACCTCTTGAGTGATTTAATCAGTTGAGTGATCAACTTCTTTAGAAATGGTTTCATTATTCATAGATTCTGTCACCTTGAATTATTTCATCAATGTTGGCAAAATTCAACTCGGCTTCAGAGTACAGCTGATGTTCCACAGCAGATGATTGTGGCACATCCTGAACTGGTTCTTCAGTTGTAACAATAGTTTGTTCTGAGGATGGCTCTTTCTGCTGAGAGGAGCGGTCTTCTTCTTCATCTTCAGAGGCTTCCTCAGGAAGAACTAACTCCTGATCCATTTCCTGTTAGAGTAGGTGCCCGTCGAGCCAAGTGTTGGCCTAGTGTTCACAATGAAACTCTATGTATAAGCAATCTTTATTTTAATAATATTTGAAATTATTATTGGCACATCTTTATCTGAATACCAATGCTAGTTGCATAGATAAAGCCCTTGAATATACAAATAGTAGAAAGAATATGAGATGCTCATATGATGAGTATAATGAAACTCATATTTGGAATACTGTATATTCTAAACAGTTCCTAGTCGATTCAGCCGCCGCTAAGAAGGATATAGGCCGCTCGAGTTCGAGACTAGTATCTGCGATGTAAGTACCATGTTTCATTGGTAGAGGACATTGTGATGTCCGAGCATGCCGATAGGTGCTCCTGGTAGAGTGCACTGAACAACCCTCCATAAAAGACTTTTCAAGTGGTTCTCACTTATCGAGTGGAAACGTCCTAGTTTATGGTTGTACACCATTAGTCCTTATGACCCGGGATAACATTGAGACTCTATGCGCTAGAATTACACTTTGACTTGTTTACCGACTCTCATGGGGTCATCAGGTGGCAAGGTTGGGTGTTCTGTCGAAACATATAGGAGTCGATGCATTGTAGTCGGGGATTCACCGCTTACCTTCGGGTATGGATATCCTATGTGTATGTAGTATGAAATCTCTGATCAGAGTATGGTGGTAATTATGAAAGGGGTTTCATAGATTACACCATCGATGCAACTACAACATGACACATAGTATCGATTCATTGACAACTCTCGATAAACCAATGGTTGTCGAATCGGTCGGGATATATGAGTTGAAGGGACCGTACTGTACGCTAACCATAATTGAATGGTTCTTGCAGGCACTATCATTTGATACCTAGGGAATCATGTAAGCGATGCTGCTAGGCATTTAACATGATTGGTTGAGTACTATCAGACTTGAGTTCTGACGTTCTTGTTATCAAGGAGTTGATAAGTAAGAATGGAGCAATTGGGGTATGCTCATATAAGAACATGTTTAGTCCGAATCACATGGAGATGTGAACACACGGCTAGTTGTATCAATGAACCATTGAGGGCCACACAAGTACTAGTTTTCTGATCCCGTTGAGAAGTAAAATAGTTCAATGTGTTGAACGGCTTATAAATGAGTTTATAAGCGTAAAGAAAAATAGAAGTATGAGGGAAATGTAATTTTTAATTTATGAATGTGTTCTTAAATTAAAAATAGGCCAAGTGAATAATGTATTTGAAAATTGTGATTTTCATAAACATTATTATGGACTAAGTTAAATTAATTCAAGTTTTGAATTAATTAAAGACTAGTGGGCCTAGTAGAGTCCAAATAATTAAATAATTCAAGTGTTGAATTAATTAAATAACATTGGGCCTTGTAGAGCCCAATTGGAAATAATTATTTAACTAGTGGACTTGAGTAAAACCAAGTAAAATTTAATTGGGCTTAAATATGTTTGAGACAATTAAATTAAAAGGTCCATGGGCCCTTTGTAAATATTACAAGCCCACTAGGTTTTGCATGCTTGGGAGGTGAAGAGTTGGGGATTATTTTTTATTAAAATATTGGCATGGCATGCACATGCTTCCATGAGCTTTTCCCACAACCAAGACAAGTCTCCCTCCCCTTCATTCCATGAGAGATGGCCGAAATTTGCAAGCTTTTCTCCCTCATTTTTCTCTCCATTTATTTTCTTCAATTGTTGAAGAAAGAAAATACTTGTCAAAGAAAAATCCTCATATTTTTCTAGTGCAAAATATGAGGGGATCTATCTAGTTGGTGGTGGGCCTAATTTTGGAGAAAGGAAGCTTGTAGAAGGTCTTGCCATTGAAGATCTTAGTTGTATATCAACTAAGTTGGAGCCAACATCAATCTTTTAAGATTGATTGGTATATTTTCTAAACACACTATGAATGTCATTTTGGTGTTTTTGTATTTGCTACACATCTTAGTAGAGGTGTTCGAATTTTTCTTCTTGAAAAACAAATTTTGAAACTTCCGTTGCGCATTAGAACACCTAAAATCGATCCCTTTCAAGTGGTGTCACAGCTATGGATACTATTTTGTGTAGCATTTGCATGATATTATATTGAGGTCGATTTTTAACCGCATGAGATGATTTGTTGCAACGATTCAAGGCCGGATTTGGGGCGGCTTTTGGGCAGCAAGTTGCTGCCCATTTCGGGCAGCTTGGGCTTCCCGAGGGGCTGCCCGAAACGGGCAGCAAGGCAGCCCCTTGGGCTGCCCGAACAGCCCTTGATTTTAAATAAAAGAAATTTTTTTTTTTTGGTAAGTTGGCCGGAATCCGGCGACGGTGATGACGACTAGGGTTTTCAAAAGGTGTTTTGAAATATCAAAGTGTCATGGGCCTTGAGTTTTTGGGCCATTGGATGGCTAACATATTTGTAAAATTTAAATGGGCCAAAATATTTTTGGTGAAAAATGATTTTTTGGGCCCTTAAGTTTAAATTTACAAAAGTTGCAAATATTTTCTCATGAAATAAGTAATTGAAGTTGGACTTTAATTATTTATAGTAAATGGTGATTTACAAGAAATTCGGTTATAAATAAATTAATTAGAAAGTAGACAAAGGAGTTTGTATACTTTGTTAATTTAGTTTATAATCGTGGCGGTTAGTGATTTGATCAAGATATATAATATTGGATCAATTAATTATTGTGATAATTAATTGATGGTGTATGATATGTGATATTATGCATGAAGGATGATCAAAAGCCCAAGCCCAATTTGCTTGGTGTATGCTAGGATATTTTGTGTTGAATGATTGGAATAATTATCAAATTTAAAGTGGGCTTGGTTTATGGCCCGTTTCCACCCCATGAGAAGTATCCCTATTTGTCATAGATATTTATTTGTAAATATTAGTATAGTGGATGATCAAGATTGGAATATGGTGGCCATGATGATTATGAAGATCGAAGACATGTAAATATTGGAAGCTAATGTAATAGTTGCATTTGCATCCCTTGCATTACCCTAGGATTGGACCTAGGCCCGTGTTTAGCTCACACGGGCCATTAGTATTGGGGCGATTGATCATCCTTGTTTGTTTACTGTTTATAATATATGCATGATATGTTATAAATAATGAGTATGTGCGTTATTATTATGATAATAACAAAGTTGCATGAATCCGGCAAACATACGATCAAACATGGCGAGCTTTTAAATAAAATTAATGATGAGACCTTTCAAAATTAAAAACCCTCATTTTGAATAAGATTCAAAATTAATATCAAGCCCGAAAAGAGGAATTATAAATTTGTTTATAATTTCCATTTCTTCCATCGACAATGGGTGCATGATGAACGCTACCCGTGCTCGGGGCTCGGCTCATATTATTGGGGGGCCCTGGGTGCCGGAAAGCTGTGACATCCATTGACATGGTGATGTGAGCTAAGCGGAACTCCCATGATTTCGGCTCATATTATTGAGGGAACTCATGGCGACCGTCCATTAAGGTTCAACATCGATGGGTAAGGCTTGACATGTGAAGATGAATGACGTCATATTATTGGGTCCTAATCAAACGTGAGACAAAAGTTTACGTAGAGGGTTGCATTGTGATGCAATTTGAAACTACCTTTCAGAAATTGTGATTGGCTGATATTATTCGGGATCATGATTCGCTAATTGGACCTTGCGTACCTACTGAGGAAAGGAGTTTCCCGTTTTCACTAGAGGGTAGTGAAAGATGTTAAAACAGTGGGAGTAAACATTTATAAAGTAAAAGTCCATACTTTATATCTTACTAAATATTTTAAAATAGTCATTAACATTAATCTGTTATACTTTTCAGTACAATTTTTGACAATGTCTTCGATTCGCAATCTGCTATCTACAATACTCGACAAACACGTATTAACCGGACCTAATTACCTCACTTGGCTAAGAAACCTAAAAATTATCTTGAATTCGGAAAGGATAGCATATACACTGACTGAGTCGCCCCCTGTTGAGGCTCCGACTGACTGCAGTCCTGAGGAATTGCAGACTTACAAGGAATGGTGTGACCATGACTTGAAAGCCAGATGTTATATGCAGGCTTCTATGAATGATGAGCTGCAGAGGCGTTTTGAGGATGCAAAGAGTGCTGCTGACATTCATTTGCATCTCAAGGAGCTGTTTGGTGAGCAAACACGGCCTTTTAGGCATGCTACCGTCAAGGAGCTGATCACTTTGCGCATGCGAGATGGGGCCTCGGTCCATGAGCATGGCCTGAAGTTGATTGGGCTCGTGGACAAGCTCGTTGGCATGGATCTGATGTTGCCTTTGGAGTTGACCACCGACGTGTTGCTCTTATCGCTGCCTAGCTCATTTGATCCTTTTGTGGTGAACTTCAACATGAACAAGATGGAGCCGACCCTTGAGGAGTTGGTGAACATGCTTGTGACCTTTGAGTCCACTATCAAGAAAGAAAAGCTGGTTCTTTATGTGGGTTCTTCATCTGGTACGAAGATTGATCCACATGGGAAGGGAAAGAAGCGTTCTTTCCAACGCCCCAAGAATAACGCGCCCTTGTTGAGGCAATCTCCGAATCCCGTCGTGGCAGCCACACCAGTTAAGGCTGACAAGACTAGTGATGTTTGTCATCACTGCAAGAAGACTGGACATTGGAGGCGTAATTGCAAAGAATATCTTGCGCAGAAAAGTTCTGAAAATGGTATGTTCTACATTGAAGTAAACATTTCAATTAACTCTACTTCTTGGGTATTGGATACCGGCTGTGGCTCACATCTTTGTAATGAGTTATAGGTGATGGGAAGAATTAGGAAGCTTAGGGAAGGTGTGACCTTCTTGAGGATGGGCAATGGAGCAAGAGTTGCTGCCAAGGCTGTTGAAGATGTTTACTTATTGTAGAACAATAGTTTTAAGTTAATTATATGAGATGTTTTGTTTGTACCTGAATTGGTGAAAAACATTGTTTCCATTTCTATGCTAGATAAATATGGATATTCTTGTTTATTTAGCAAAGGTGTTTGCAACATTTACAAGAAAGAATGTTTAATTGGTACTGGAGAACTTGAAAACGATCTCTATAACTTAAAATTGAAAGATATTCCACTAAATGTCCATTCAAAGGCCGACACCATATGAGATATGGATGAGTAAGCCTCCCAAGTATTCTTATCTTAGAATATGGGGGTGCCTTGCTTATATGAAGCGGGCAGTGGGAGATAAATTGGATAGTCGATCAATTTTATGCTACTTTGTGGGATATCCAAGGAATTCAGTTGGATATAATTTCTATCATCCCCAAGAAACAAAGGTGTTTGTTTCTAGGAATGCAACATTTTTGGAAAATGAATTTCTATTGGATAGAAAAAGGGGAGATGATAGAACTCGAAGAGGTTCGAGAGACACCCACAATTATAGAACCCACACCTGAAGAGCCAAGAGAGGAGATACAAGCTCTTAGAAGATCCGAGAGAGTCTCGAGACCACCTATGAGGTATGATCTGCTTCTTGAAGAGGGCCATGATGAGCCTAACCATGGATGTGATCCAAGGACCTTCAAGGAAGCCTTATCTGATGCCGATTCATCCAAGTGGCTTGAAGCGATGGAATCTGAGATGAATTTCTTGCATTCGAACCAAGTGTGGAATCTCGTGGATCCACCTGAGGGAATTGTTCCTATAGGGTGTAAATGGATTTACAAGAGGAAACTTGGGGCAGATGGGAAGATATTGACCTTCAAGGCGCGATTGGTGGCAAAAGGATATACTCAAAGACAAGGAGTTGAGTTTGAGGAAACCTTTTTTCCAGTTGCAATGTTCAAGTCCATAAGGATATTGCTAGCCATAGCTGCATGGTATGACTATGAGATATGGCAGATGGATGTCAAGACAGTCTTTCTTAATGGGGATATTAAGGAAGAGATTTACATGTCTCAACCTGAAGGGTTTACATCTGTCCCAAGTGAGCATATGGTATGCAAACTTCATAGATCTATTTATGGTCTAAAGCAGGCATTTAGGAGTTGGAACCTTAGATTCGATAGTACAATCGAAGAGTTTGGTTTTACTAAGAATCCTGAGGAACCCTGTGTGTATAAGAAGGTCAGTGGGAGTGCTGTGACATTCCTTGTGCTTTATGTTGATGACATTCTACTCATTGGGAATGATGTAGGGATGTTGCAATCAACTAAGATATGGTTAGCGAGTAAGTTCTCGATGCAGGACTTGGGTGATGCATCTTTTGTATTGGGAATACAGATCTATAGAGATAGATCAAGAAGATTGCTTGGTCTCACCCAGTCCACATACATTGATACCATTGTGAAGCGGTTCTCGATGGATGAGTACAAGAGAGGACATCTACCAATGTGTCATGGCGTGTCCCTATCCAAGTCTATGTCTCCCAAGACTGATGCAGAGATAGCGGCGATGACAAGCATTCCTTATGCATCTGCGATTGGTAGCATCATGTATGGGATGATATCTACACGTCCTGACGTGGCTTTTGCACTAAGTGTAGTGAGTAGATATCAATCCAACCCTGGTCTTCCACACGGATAGTTGTGAAAGACATCCTCAAGTATTTGAAAAGGACCAATAAGTTGTTCTTGGTCTATGGGGTGGAGAACTGAAATTGGAAGGCTATACCGACTCTAGCTTCCAAAGCGATATTGATGACTCGAAGTCAACCTCTAGATATATATTCATGCTGAATGGTGCTGCTGTCTCTTGGAAGAGTTCCAAGCAAGACAGTACAGCGGATTCCACCACTAAGGCTGAATATATTGCTGCATCAGATGCAGCAAAGGAGGCTGTTTGAATAAAGAATTTCGCCCAAGAGTTTGACGTCATTCCTAATAGAGTTGCTCCTGTCCCGGTGTTGTCTGACAACACGGGAGCTATAGCTCAAGCAAATGAGCCAAGGTCTCATCAGAAATCCAAACACGTATTGAGAAAGTACCACATCCTCTGAGAGATTGTGAAAAGAGGAGAAGTGTCGATTGACAAAGTCGGCTCCGCAGATTATGTTGTTGATCCACTAGCTAAGCCTTTACCTAAACCATTATTCGAGATGCATCGCGAATCAATGGGTTTGAAGCATTTGGGTAGTTGGCTCTAGTGCAAGTAGGAGATTGTTAGAGTATGTGCCCGTCGAGCCAAGTGTTGGTCGAGTGTTCACAATGAAACTCTATGTATAAGCAATCTTTATTTTAATAATATTTGAAAATATTATTGGCACATCTTTATCTGAATACCCATGCTAGTTGCATAGATAAAGCCCTTGAATATACAAATAGTAGAAAGAATATGAGATGCTCATATGATGAGTATCATGAAACTCATATTTAGAATACTCTATATTCTAAACAGTTCCTAGTCGATTCAGCCGCCGCTAAGAAGGATATAGGCCGCTCGAGTTCGAGACTAGTATCTGCGATGTAAGTACCATGTTTCATTGGCAGGGGACATTGTGATGTCCGAGCATGCAGATAGGTGCTCCTGGTAGAGTGCACTGAAAAACCCTCCATAAAGGACTTTCCAAGTGGTTCTCACTTATCGAGTGGAAACATCCTAGTTTATGGTTGTACACCATTAGTCCTTATGACACGGGACAACATTGAGACTCTATGTGCTAGAATTACACTTTGACTTGTTTACCGACTCTCATGGGGTCATCAGGTGGCAAGGTTGGGTGTTCTGTCGAAACATATAGGAGTCGATGCATTGTAGTCGGGGATTCACCGCTTACCTTCGGGTATGGATATCCTATGTGTATATAGTATAAATTCTCAGATCAGAGTATGGTGGTAATTATGAAAGGGTTTCATAGATTACACCATCGATGCAACTACAACATGACACATAGTATTGATTCATTGACAACTCTCGATAAACCAATGGTTGTCGAATTGGTCGGGATATATGAGTTGAAGGGACCGTACTGTACGCTAACCATAATTGAATGGTTCTTGCAGGCACTATCATTTGATACCTAGGGAATCATGTAAGCGATGCTGCTAGGCGTTTAACATGATTGGTTGGGTACTATCAGACTTGAGTTCTGACGTTCTTGTTATCAAGGAGTTGATAAGTAAGAATGGAGCAATTGGGGTATGTTCATATAAGGACATGTTTAGTCCGAATCACATGGAGATGTGAACCCACGGCTAGTTGTATCAATGAACCATTGAGGGCCACACAAGTACTAGCTTTGTAGATCCCGTTGAGAAGTAAAAATAGTTCAATGTGTTGAACGGCTTATAAATGAGTTTATAAGCGTTGAGAAAAATAGAAGTATGATTTCTATGAGAGAAATGTAATTTTTTAATTTATGAATGTGTTCCTAAATTAAAAATAGGCCAAGTAAATAATGTATTTGAAAATTGTGATTTTCATAAACCTTATTATGGACTAAATTAAATTAATTCAAGTGTTGAATTAATTAAACACTAGTGGGCCTAGTAGAGTCCAAATAATTAAATTAATTCAAGTGTTGAATTAATTAAATAACATTGGGCCTTGTAGAGCCCAATTGGAAATAATTATTTAACTAGTGGACTTGAATAAAACCAATTAAAGTTTAATTGGGCTCAAATATGTTTGAGACAATTAAATTAAAAGGTCCATGGGTCCTTTGTAAATATTACAAGCCCACTAGGTTTTGCATGCTTGGGAGGTGAAAAGTTGGAGATTATTTTTGATTAAAATATTGGCATGGCATGCACATCCTCCCATGAGCTTTTCCCACAACCAAGACAAATCACCCTCCCCTTCATTCCATGAGAGATGGCCGAAATTTGCAAGCTTTTCTCCCTCATTTTTCTCTCCATTTATTTTCTTCAATTGTTGAAGAAAGAAAATACTTGTCAAAGAAAAATCCTCATATTTTTCTAGTGCAAAATATGAGGGGATCTATCTAGTTGGTGGTGGGGCTAATTTTTGAGAAAGGAAGCTTATAGAAGGTCTTGCCATTGAAGAGCTTAGTTATATATCAACTAAGTTGGAGCCAACATTAATCTTTTAAGATTGATAGGTATATTTTCTAAACACACTATGAATGTCATTTTGGTGTTTTTGTATTTGCTACACATCTTAGTAGAGGTTTTCGAATTTTTCTTCTTGAAAAACAAATTTTGAAACTTCTGTTGCGCATTAGAACATCTAAAATCGATCCCTTTCATTTCCCACATTTTTATCTGAGCTTGCAAGCTAGTAAGATCTGTATCTAGCTGAGTGATCACAGTTCGATCATTATAGGCAGTTGGATTGGTGGGAATGTAGTTTGCCTTTAATTTCTCAAGCAGTTGAGATAGCTTCTTAGCTCGAATTTGATCAAAAAAATATATTTTTTCTCTCCAAAGCCTGAACAATTGTAGCAGCTTTGACCATCTTGAGGACAATTGCTTCCAGTTTGATAAATTTGTTCAGCTGGGATTTCTTTTTCAGCTGCTTAGTAAAAATTTAAGTTCTGTAGACGGTCCAGTCATCATAGATTTTAAGTTTTGATGCTGCAAAATTATTAACATGTTACCAAACAAGGTCAATATGAGTTTGAATTGAATTGGATGGCCTGGGCTCTTCAATCAATTTGCCTTTGCCTTTTTCAGTACTGAGGATGTGTGGAATTTCCAATTCAGTACGAGTAGTATCCACCAGTTCTATAATCTTTATACTTTTGGGTCTGGGTGGTGCTAGAACGGTAGGACGATTGATGTGGATTAGAGGAGCTTTGATTCTAACTTTTTCCTTTGTTGCACCAGCTGAGATTTCTGGTGGAATAACCTTCAGAGGAACTGCTTTGATAGGCTGTTGGGCATCTGAAGATATCAGTCTTTCAGTAGGAATTCATTCTACTGTGGTTGGTAATTTTGTCCTTTGTGTTCTTGGTTTCTTGGCAATTTTTGGAGAGGGCGTCTTCTCAAAATCGGATTCACTAATAATCAGTTTTCTTTTAACTGTCTTCAGTTGAGCCAATGTCTTCTCCTGTTTAACTGATTTGGGAGCAGCCTGTTGTGTCCCAATCTCCTTCTTGATCTTCACGAACTGATCAGGAGAGATATCTAGTTTAGTCTTGGGTGGCAGAATATTCTTTCCATTGAAAATTTTGAATTTTGATAATCGCTCCGAATCTTCAGCCACCAACCCTTTGACTTTCATCAAATAGCTTAGCGGCACTGCAAATTATTTGGATTGCTTGGTGGAGGAAAACATGTTCTTCAAGATACTAAAAATAAGTTGCTTCCAGTTGAATTTTCTTCCAGCCATAATGATCGTAATAGCTTGAAACTTCTCCAAAGTCAGGGCAGCATACGATCCTGCCTTGGCCAATAGCCCTTTGGCTACGATATTAGCCAGCAACTGAACCTCATGCTTCAGTTCCTTCTTAGGATCGGAAACTTTGATTTTCCGTCCATCAGCAGAGAGTGCAGTTTGCATTTCTTCAATATCTGATGCTTTAACATCAGCAAGGTGTACTAATCCATCAGAGGGTAATGAAAATATTTCTCCGAAAGAATCTTCAGAAATGGTCACCGACTGACCATTAATAGTGGCAATGATGTTTCCATCAGAGTTGATATATCCATTTGAGTAGAGGTCTTGGAGTTCTTTTGGGTAAATCTCCTGCGAGTATTGTCTCAAAAACATTCTGAGACCAGCAGATTCAATCTTCAGAAAGACGTTCTTAATTTCAGCTTCGTGAATTGATAGAACTGAGTCAAAATCAATGGCCATAGCGTTCAACATGTGAGCTGGGATTTGATTCGCCATTGCTGAGATTAAGGAAACCTGAAATTTTGCGAAATACAAGCTCTGAGTGTATGAGTTTGCTCTGAGAGATGATGTACGCGTAAGAAAGAAAGCTGAATTGAAGCGGGAAATTATTTATATGTATGTGACTGTTTAGATTTTGGACACGTGTCAGTCCATCAAAATTTTGAATAAAAACGTGTGTTCGTGTGCTATAAGCGTGTGTACAATTTAAACGGTTCAAATGCTTCCACGTTTTCAAAATGAGATTCATCATTAGATAATAGACAGTCACGTCACTTGATTTGGAATATAATATTTTTTAATTAGTTAACTTATATGAGAAGACTAGTGAAATACCCAACTGAACGATCAGTTGTAAGGCTGTGTCCTTTCAGTTGAGAGTTTACTAACAATTGTCTTCTCAGTTAACCTTTTAAAACCATTATTCCCCCTTAATTAGTACATAAAATAATTAAAGCGAATAAATTTAAAGGTCAGTAAAATTTTCGTTTGCTGAAACATTGAAGACCCTTCAACTTCTTTGATATTCTGCTATAAATAGAAGTAACAAGGTTAGTTTCAGTCATATTGGTGAAAATATTCAAGACGAAAGAATGGCAGATGCGAGTAGCTCGAGTGCTTCGCCATTTTCTATGGAAGCTAGGAAGGCTGTTATAGAAGACGAAGTCTTCTACAAGAGTCTTCCCTACTGAGAAAAGTTACAGGAGCTTGCGTTCCTGTATAATTCTGGAGAGGCTACCACTCCCGAACTAATGGCAGAGTTGAGAGAATTGCGGGAGCACTTGAATATAGCTGTGTGGGTGGACATCTTCAAGGATGGTCATATATATCAGTTGATGCTTCGAAAGGAGCTGGAGATCCTTACTCGCATAGCTTCTTTCCACAGCTTTCTCAAGACATCTACCTCACCTCTATCCGTTTGGTTGAAAATGTGGATAATTGATGTGGAAGAAAAATATGAAGATGTAATCCAAGCAAATATTTATGGTTGAATGAAACATTTATTTTGGATTAACTTTTTTTTTCTTTTTCTTGCAAATAATAAGTTTCATTAGTTATTATATATGAATTACGATCATAAACAGATGAACTGATGATTGGTTAAGCGTTAAGTAATAAATGTCAAACCGATATCAGTTGATAATGAACAACTGATAGTTAAGAAGCCTCGGTAAATGAGAAAGACGCTTCGGTTGATTTGAGTCTCTTCAGTTTCTTCAACATTTAAATTTCATCTGTCTTTAAATAAGATGATAGAATGTGAGACAATAACAGTTCAATATGTCGGATTCAAGTAACACTGATGCATGCAGTAGTTCGCATATTCAAGTTAATGAGCAATTAAGTCCTTATTTTGAAGAATTGAAGAAGAAAATGGAAGAATATGTCTTGATGAAAGTGATGTCAACATGGTCAAAGATTCATGATTTGCAGTAGGTAAGTAGTAATGGTGCTGTTCCTACTCGTGCTCAAGCAGCAACAGCAAGAAAATACATTGATCGTTTTGAAGTTAGGCATGTTACAGATCTGATTGATGACAAATGTCTATTAGAAGCAATGTTATGGAAGGAATGGCATGTGGTTGAGAAGATTTCTACAACTAGGTCATTTTCTAGAATCCAAATTTATGAGTTGAATGATTGGATTTGAGAATGGCAGGATTCAGTTGGTTCTATGATATCTTCTGTAAACTGGGATCGATGGTATTCTTAATTAAGTATTATTTTCAATTTGTTGTGTTCTTATTTTCTGCAGATAATTCTATTAGTAAAGCAACATTAGTAATAATTTTAAGACAGATCAATTAAACCAAGAATATTGCGAAAGTAAGAAAACTTAGCCTCGGGTAATGGTTTGGTGAAGATGTCAGCTGCTTGTTGCTCAGTTGATATATACTCCAGTCTGATGTCCTTCTTCAAAGCATGATCTCTAATCAAGTGGTGTCTGACATCTATATGCTTTGTCCTTGAGTGAAGAACTGGATTATAGGTGATGGCAATTGTACTCGTATTGTCACAAAATATGGGCGAATTATTTGTAATTACTCCATAATCTCTCAATTGTTGCTGGATCCAGATCAGTTGTGCACAGCAACTACCAGCAGCAAGGTATTCTGGTTCAGTTGTTGAGGTAGCTATAGATGTCTGCTTCTTGCTGAACCAAGAGATCAGCATGTCTCCTAGAAACTGACAAGATCAACTTGTACTTTTACGATCAAGCTTACATCCTGCATAATCTGCATCTGAATATCCAACTAAATTGAAATTAGAGTCTTTAGAGTACCATAACCCGACATTTTGTGTACCCTTAAGGTATTTCAAAATTCTTTTAGCAGCTGAGAAATGTGATTGCTTAGGATTTGCTTGAAATCTAGCACACATACACACAGCAAATACAATATCAGGGCGACTGGCAGTTAGGTATAACAATGACCCTATTAAAACCTCGATATAATGTCGCCTCAACTAATATTCCCCCTTGATCAGTGTCCAATTTTACTGATGAGCTCATGGGAGTATTTGCAGCTGAACATGATTCCATGTCAAATTTCTTCAGCAGCTCCTTTGTATATTTAGTCTGACTGATTAATGTACCAGTTTTCAGTTGCTTCACTTGTAGTCCAAGAAAGAATGTTAGTTCACCCATCATGCTCATTTCAAACTTATCCTGCATTAGCTTAGCAAATTTCTCGCATAATTTGGGGTTAGTTGACCCGAATATGATATCATCAATATAAATTTGAACTAATAAAATGTGATCATTCTTAGTAAATTTGAACAAGGTCTTATCAACTGATCCAACAGAAAAATCATGATCAGTTAGGAATTTTGAAAGAGTTTCGTACCAAGCTCTGGGAGCTTGTTTAAGACCATATAAAGCTTTGTTCAAATGATATACATTATCAGGAAAGTTGTGATTTACAAAACCTGGGGGTTGTTCAACATATACTTCCTCTTGTAGCTGGCCATTTAGGAATGCACTTTTGACATCCATTTGATGGACTTTGAAGTTCTTGTATGATGTATAAGCAAGAAACATTATGATTGCTTCCAGTCTTGCAACTGGAGCATATGTCTCATCATAGTCAATTCCTTCTTCTTGTCTGTATCCTTGTACTACTAATCTTACTTTGTTGCATCCAACTAAACCATCTTTGTTCAGTTTGTTCCTGAAAACCCATTTTGTACCTATAAAAGTTTTTGAAACTGGTCTTGGAACTATGTTCCAGACATTGTTATGAGTGAACTGATTTAGCTCTTCTTGCATTGCATTAACCCAGTTAGGATCAGCAAGAGCCTCATCAGTTTTCTATGGTTCTAGTTGCGATACAAAAGCTGAATGAATAAATAAATTTAGCATTTGATTGCGAGTTCTTACTGGATCAGATGGATTTCCTATTACCAGCTCAGGTGGATGTGATTTTCTCCATCTGTACTCAGTATTTGTTGTATCAGCAATTTCTTCAGTTGGTAACTGAACACTGTTTTCAGTCTCAGTTGGTGCTTCGTCAACTGGTATTAGAATGTTATCATTATGCTCTATCAACTGATCATTAGGAATGGCTTCTGGTTCAGCTGATTGATCTGACACTTCTGGTTCGGGTGTTTGGAGATTGTTTTGATAAATATGATTGTCTTTTTTATCATCATCCTCCAAACTGATATCTGTAAATCGATCAACTAGCTCAACTTGATCAGTTGGCTTATTAGTTAGTTCAGTTTCATCGAAATCAACATGAGCTGATTCTTCAACATTTAGGGTATTCTTGTTGAAGACTCTATAAGCTATACTAACTGATGAGTATCCAAGAAATATTCCCTCTGCAGATTTAGCATCAAACGCATTTAAATAATTTTTACCATTATCAAGGAAAAAACATCTGCAGCCGAATATTTTGAAATAAGTAATTATACTTTTTTTTCCATGCCAGATCTCATATGTTGTTTTCATATGATTCTTATTAATCATTGATCTGTTCTGAGTATAACACGCAGTGTTTACTGCCTCTGCCCAAAACCTTTGAGAAATACCAGAATCAGCAAGCATTGTTCAAGCAGCTTCTTTAAGGGTCCGATTTCTTCTCTCAGCTACACCATTTTGCTGAGGAGTTCTGACTGATGAGAGCTCATGCTTAATTCCAGCATTCTCTAGAAAATTTAAAAGAGTTTGATTGATGAATTCAGTTCCTCGATCTGATCTGATTCGATCAATTCCAACTGGTTTTTCATTTAAAAGTCTTTTGAAGAGCTATATCAGTTGTGAAGCAGTATGGTCTTTAGATTTGAGAAAAATAACCCAAGTGAATCTTGAAAAATCATCTACGACTACCAAGGTGTATTTCATTCCCCCTAAGCTCATGACTGGTATAGGACCAAAGAGATCCATGTGCAACAGTTCTAAGCATCGGGATGAAGATTTACAACCCTTGTTTTTAAAAGAAGATCGTACTTGTTTACCATACTAACAATGTTGAGCAAAGTTTTTCTTTTGAAAAGTCTATTTTGGGCAAACAAGTTACAAGTTCATGTTTACTCAGATAGGCAATGGTTTTAAAGTTTAAATGGTTTAGTCTCTTATGCCACAACCAGTTTTTAGATGATTTGGAAGCAATAAAACAAACTGGCGCATAAGTTTGATCATTCCAACTGACTTTATATGTGTTTCCATGACGTTTGCCAGTTAGTATGATTTCATCAGTTGAAGTTTTGACTGAACATGAGTTTTTGTCAAAATGTACTGAGAATCCACTGTCGCATAATTGACTCATGCTGATCAAGTTATACTTCAGGTTTTCTACTAATAGAACATCTTTAAAAGTAAAGTTACCATGGATAAGCTTATCCTTACCCACAGTTCTACCTTTAAAATTGTCCCCAAAACTGATATTTGGACCACTGTATTTGATCAGTTGAGATAGCACACTTGCATCTCCTGTCATATGTCGCGAACATCCACTGTCCAAATACCATATTGAGTTCTTGTTTGTACCTGTTACCTGCAGTCACACACATAATATAATTTGGTACCCATATCTATTTGGGTCCTGAACTGATTAGTCTTTTAGGAACCCATACTTGGATTAGTCTAACAGGCTTTCCAGTAGCTGTATTCCAAATGGTTTTTCTCGGGTTTTGTGTGCTTGTGTAGTGTACTAATGATACAATATGTGTTTTAACTTTATTCAACTGATTGTTCAGTCTATATCTCTTCTGAACTGGCTTGCAGTTACAGTAATTGGAATAGCCATTCGAATAGTTTTTGTAAAATCTCTTTGATGACTGACTTTGTGAATCAGTTGAGAATTTTTTACTATAACCAATCCCATATCTTCTAGCCTTGTTCATATTCTCAGTAGGTTGCTCAATCAGTTTACTAGGCTCAATTTGTTCTTGTATCACTGCTGATTTGACAAAGTAAAAGTATTTCCCTTTGTCTATTGTTAACTTTGGTAGAGTATCATTTGGATAAATTTCTCCTTGAGTGTTGAACCCTAAACCAGTTTTATCAGAAACTGATTTTTGTGAAATCTGCATTTCATTAAGTGCAGTAGATGATTTGTTCCAAGACTGAATAAGCTCAGTCTGCTTTGTGTTTTCAAGCATCAAATTCTGTATTAATGACTGATTTTTGTTTCTTTCTGCTTTTAACTCGGCAATTTCCCTTTTTAGACTCAACCCATCGACTGATTCATCAGTTTAGGTTTTATTGTCTGTGGTATCAGTTTGCTTTGCTTTGATTTCTTCAAATGATGATGCAAGCTTTTGATACTCATTTACCATGTCATGTAGTGTTAGAATGAGATCTTCTCGTGTGAAATCAGTTGAGCTGAAATCAAATAACTGTTGGCTAGATGATTCTTCTGCTGCATCATTAGCCATCAAGCACTTTACTTCCTCATCATCACTAGAACTGCATGAGCTTTCTGGTTCCGACTCTTCACTGTCAGTTTCTGCCCATTTAGATTTGTTTTCTTCAGCTAAGAGTACCTCATGTTTCTTTCTGAAGACCTTCTTATCTTCCTTGGGTCTTCTTTTGCGTTCATATGATTTCTTTCTTCTGTCAGTTGAGCCTTGACTGTCCTTCTTGGGTTTAGGACAATCAGCAATGAAGTGACCTGATTTGCCACAGTTATAGCAGGCATTTTGTTCATCTTTGGAATTGTTCCTTTGGTATGGCTTCTGGAAGTTCCCTTGATTCTTTTTCATGAACCTTCCGAATCTTTTGATGAATAATGACATAGCATCATTACTCAACTGATCAGCAGATTTTTCGACTGAACTGATTTGTTCAGTTCTGACAGCAGCTAGAGCAGTTGTGGCTGCAGAGGTAGATGGTTCTCCTTCTCTGGTCTGCAGCTCAAACTCATAAGCCTTTAAATCAGCAAACAAATCATGAAGTTCAATCTGATTCAGATCTTTGGACTCCCTCATTGCCATGGTCTTGACATCCCATTCCTTGGGAAGACTTCTCATTACTTTTAGTGCAATTTCTTTATTGGTATACACTTTTCCAAGTGCATTTAACTCATTGATGATACTGCTCACTCTTTCATCATACTCGTGCATTGATTCTCCTGCTTTAAATTTGATGTTATCAAACTTTTGAACAGTAACAGAAAGTTTATTTTCTTTGGTTTGATCATTTCCTTCACACAGCTGGATCAGCTTTTCCCAAATTTCTTTGGCTGTTTTACACATCTTTATTTTGCTGAAAGTTACTTTGTCCAGCGTTTTGTACAGAATGTCTTTAGCCACATTGTCAAGATTTGCTTTTCTTTTGTCTTCAGTTGTCCATTCATCTCTGGGCTTTTCTATTCTTTGTGGTGCCCCTTCTGTTATGGCAACTGCTGTATTTGCTTTTAGAATCTTCATGGGTCCATCAGTTATGACATACCACATGTCATCATCTTGTGCAGCCAAATGAGCCTGCATTCTGATTTTCCAATCATCAAATTCTTCTCTGGAGAACATCGGAATTTTGTTGAATGAAGTCATGCTGGCAAGTTTTTAGATCAAAAGTATTCAAGAACAAGACTCAACCGCTCTGATACCACTTGATAGGATCGATTAACGTATCAAGAGAGTTTAGAAGGGGGGTTGAATAAACACTCACAATTAAAACTGATCTTTTCGAATTTTGAGTTCAGTTTGGTGACAAACTGATTCTCGAAATCTTGTTGGTCAATGACAATAAGTTAAACTAAAGTAGTTGTGGAAAATAACTGACTGAAAGATAGAATACGAAACTGAAATAAAATAGGCAAGGGTTGTTTATGGATGTTCGGAGAATTTAATTACTCCTACGTCACCCCTTCTATCTCAAGGATAGGATATCCACTAAAAGACTTTGATCAAATACAAGAATTGTACTGACCCACTTCAGTTTGGACTTAAATCTGCCAAAAACTGAAACTCTTAGTATTACAGAATGTTCTGAGTGCGTAACTGATCTTAGCACTATCGAATTTCAACGATTATTACAACTTGCTAATGGGCTCAAATTGTAGCCTTAACTGCTACGAATATATCAAGTAAGATTGAGCTGAGATTTTGACAGAGTGACAGCAAGCTTTTTGAATAGTGTTGACTCTCTCTTTTCTTCAGCTGTTCTTCTATCATATTTATAAGCTTCTTTTCTCCAACGGTAACTTGAGATGAATTTGAATCTTTGTATCAATTGATTTCTACTTGACTATTCCTTGGACATTGTTTGCTTCATTTATTGTGATGCGGTGTCTTAATTGCTTTCGCCGAAATGCGTTTTCTAAGCTGTATTGATTGAAGTGCGGCGTTGCAATCTTCTATGTCTCTTGACGGTTGATTGTTCTTTCCCGAGATATGTTCAGTTGAAGGGTGCTTAGCATATGGCTGAATATATCAACTGATCAGTTTCCAACTGATCAGTCAGTTGATCAGTTTCCAACTTATCAGTCAGTTGATTTCAGTTATTAAGTCCAGTTGTTGAGTTCAGTTTACTCGATCAGTTGGTTCGTATTTTCAGTTGATTCATATTTTGTCAAACGCCGGAATTTAGTTTCCAACATAGGTCCACGACTGGATTGTTTGATCCTCTTCCAAATTGCACTAGAAATATTGAAAGATATTTTACGTAGGAGAAAAATATTTGAGAGACGGCTCAAAATTCTTTCTCAAGAGAGGTGGCCGATTTTTGAGAAGAAAGATGGAGGAATTTTTGAAAAACTCAAATGAGAGTGGAGGCTAGGGTTTTTCAAAAATTGTGAATGAATTATTCTTAACCTTAAGCCTAATACACATATATATAAACTCAAATTTTGAGCTTAATAAATTAAATCCTCAAATTTAATAAATTCAACTCCTTGAATTTATTCTCTCCAAGTTTTATAAATTCAACTTCTTGAATTTATTATCTTATAAATTCAACTCCTTGAATTTATTTTCTCAAAATTTAATTATCATAAATTCAACTTCTGAATTTACTATATCATAATATAAATTCAACTCCTTGAATTTATTCTCTCAAAATTTAATTATCATAAATTCAACTCCTTGAATTTATTCTCTGAACGGGAACAAACGATTCAGTGCTTGCGTGACAATCAATGGTTCAGGGATACAGCTAGCCATGGGTTCACAACTCTTTGTGATTCAGAATAATATTTATTCTTATTCGGGCTTACCCTAGTTAGCCCCATTCTTTTCATCAATACCTTGATTAAGAATGTCAGAACTCATTTCTGTTTGCACCCATCGGATCATGATAAGAGCGTCTAATAGCATCGCCTCATGATCCCCTAGGTATCACTGATAGTGACTGCAAGAACCAGTCGATTATGATTAGCGTACAGTACGGTCCCTTCAGCTCATATATCCCGATCGAATCTGCAACCATTGGTTCATCGAGGGTTGCATAATAATTCGATAACTATGTGACACATATAATAGTGGCATCGCGTGTACTATTGGAGAACTCCTTCTCCAACGTACATCTCATACTCTGGCCAGAGATTCCATGCACTATTATTACATCAGATCACATAGGATATCCACACCCGTAGGTGAGCGGTGAATCCCCGACTACAATGCACTGGTTCCTATATGTGTCGCAACTGTATCCAACCTCGCCACCTGATGACTCTCATGGAGCCGGTAAACGAGTCAAAGCACAACTCTAGCATATAGAGCCTCAGTGTAGTCCCGGGTTGTAAGGACTAATGGTGTACAATCATAACCACGGACTTATCATCTCGATGAATGATAACCACTTGAAAAGTTCGAGGGAGGGTTTTTCGGTATAATCATCATATGACTACCCATATGCATGTTTGGACATCTCCATGCCCTTACCAAGAAACGCAGTATACAACATCACAGATGCTAGTCTCGAGCTCAAGCGACCTTTATCGCTGTTTTAGGCGGCTGAATCGACTAGGAACGAATTTAGAATATGCAGTGTTTACAAATGAGTTTCAACATCGAATTACAATTCATTTGTATTAAAGCATAATCAAGAACTTTATATATGCTGTTTGCATGGGTATACAGATAAAGTATAACAAGATCATAAAAAGTAATATTATATTAAAATAAAGATTGTTTATTTCACTTGAGTCAATAAATTGTCTAGCCAACCGTTGGCTTGCAGGGCATCTACTCTAACACCATGCACACCCAACCGAAACTTGCACTTTAAAATTTCGAGCAAACCTTCGGCCTCTTATTCTGTTCTATTACTTTGGTTTCAGCCTTGTTTTCTTTATTATTTAACATATTTTTGGCTAAAAACCAACCCATATTAATACCCTATCCATGGCAGCCCCTTAATCAAAATAAAAACATGAATTTGGAAGCAAAAATCTTAAGTAATTCTCATGCATGTACATAGCTACGAAAATAACAATTTGTGTGTCATGTTTTCATTCAAAATAAGCTTAAACAATTACTATGGTGTGATAGATGTTTGAAGAAAAGAATATGGCGTGCCTTTGCGTTTTTAACGCACGAATAAACGTTGACGATTGCGAAGAACGGCGACGAGAAAACGACGGCTTGAAATCCTTGCACCTTTGATGTCTTTTTCCTTCAAAATTTTGTGTGTGTCGTGTATTTGATGTCGAGGGGAGAGTTTGTAAATTGTTGGGGTGTGTGGGCGTGAGTTTCTTGAGATTATGGGGTAGGTTTAGGCTTTAATAAGAATTAAAACACTAATCAAAAGTTTGGGCCCATTAGGAAAGTTAATTAGGCCCACATAGCCCATTAGTGTTTAATAAAAAATATTTTAAATTATTTTGAGTAGAAAAGTTTGTGAATTTATTAGCCGGGTTGCCAAAACGTTTGCATTTTTACTAAAAATCCAACACCGATAAAATTTACGTCTCGGTGTATAAAATAACCTAAAAACCCCTTATTTTCAAAAATAAGAAAAACCCACAATCATATTTTAAATAATTAAAAACAATTATTTAATAAAATCATTTTCCATTTTTCAGCCCTCAGTCTCCGTTCCTCGATCGCAACTCGAATAATCTTAAAAAATACATTTTAATGCAACCATGTATAAAATATAATTTAAACATACAAATATGCACAACATAATTAATTCGTGCAATTAAAACATTTAATTAAAATACAAAAAAATTTAATAATTGCATGCATGTGGTTTGCGTGGACCTTTAAATTTTTGGGGTGTTACAATCTTCCCCCCTTAAATTGAATTTCGTCCTCGAAATTTGCTTAATCTTAATAACCCAAAGTATAGACTTAGTTCTAGTAACCCAAAAATCCACGCTTCCGCTGCGCTACACTGATAAAACTTAAGTTCTAGAATGTCTTTACGTCTCCTTGATCACAAATAAATTTTCCTTCTAAATCCTTATTTTCAAATCGTAACTTAAAAGACCCATAATGACTTAGTGCTATTACTATTATAACCTCAAATTTCAATTTTTCTTACAATTCCCAATATTAAAATATGGATGACCATACTTATCGTATATCACTTTCCTTATTTTATACCCAAAATTTTCATCAACTTATCAAATTCCAATCTTAAAATCCCAAACGCGTCTGCTAACGCTTAGATTTTTCAAGCCTAATTTTTTTTATCCTTAAAACCCTTGATTAACATTTCTTATAAGTTTATAATCCAAGATATCCCAAGGTTCTAAATATCCTTAAAAGTCTAAATAATCGAAAATTCTTATCATTTAACACATTCACTTCTCGCTTATTGCTAAACTAGTCCCCAAATTCTTTAATAATTGCAAAATCAATTCTTAATTTCCTCAAAAATTATCCTAATTGGTCCTTAATTTCGAAAATCTTAAGATTAACCCATAAGTTCTTGGCATTCTTAATTTTCTTCTATAGGTTTCCCATAACAAAATTTCAAAAATTTTAAACTTATTTACCTAAAATCAATTCCTATAACCAATTTTACCTTTCATTAAAACTTAAAATCCCAATTTATACATTTTTATTTTCCCAAAGTCGTTGCAATTCTCGAATAATTATTACTTATGAGTAATTCCCAAAAAGTAGTTCAACTAGTAACCATGAATCATAAATATTTTCTTAGAAAATCTACGTAACCAAAAAAGCATTCATAATATTTATGATTAACTTATAGCCCAAAAAGTAAAACGTCAATACTAAAACCCAAAAAAATTAACATAGTTCAATTCCACCACAAAACCAACATGCGTTGAAATCAAATAATTTTTCATTTTATATCGTATCATGTATAAAAATTCTAAAACAAATAAAACATATAAAATCATAATGCTATTAAACATGTGACGTGAACACATAATTCATATAATTATGCAGTTAGCATCATAAAATCATATAAAGCATGTAAACTTACAATTGAGGCTTGACGGCTGATCTTTTCGGCGCTGATGGTGGCACAACCCTTTACAGGACCTTTGCTCTGATACCAACTGAAACGTCTGCTTAATCGTTTTCTTAAAAGGTACTAGAAATTTTTTTTTTCCAAACCTCACATAGCATTCGGTCGAACCATAAACTATTTTTTTAACATCATTTTAAAATAAATCAACCGACTATAATTTGAAAACCAAAGGAAATAGCCCATACTATAACCTCTCAAAAACCACTCATAAATAATTATCAAGACCTCCATTATCATATTCATAATCAGTATCACCTGCATCAATCACACCTAGTGAGTCTAAAGACTCAACACATCATATTCTTGATAACGAGTACTACATAATACAGTTAACATATAACAGCGAAAAATACTAGTACTTAAAATATCGTTTTCATGACGATGCATAAACTATAAACATAACCATTTTCATAAACATTTTCATGATGCATAAACTTTAAAAACATTTTCATAATCCTTTTTCATAAACATATTCATATCATCCTCAACATATTCATATTCATATTATCATCAACATATACGTATTCCTTTTTCCTTTCGTTGAATTCAGATCGTTAATTGTGACTTTCGTGTTCATCTACGTCTACGTCTACGTGTTGGACGATGGATCCATCTACATGTAACCACAGTACTAGGCGGCGGGGGACACCAGCAACACTGTCACCGGTCAACTGGGACCTGTCCTTACGTATTAACATATCATCGTATACATATACATATACATATTCATATCCGTATCCAAGGAAAACACGATCGTCGGGCTCCCACTGAGACCATAACCCTCACGAAATTTCCTACATGTCATCGTATTAGTCACAATTACTTCACTTCCTTCAACGTTTCATATTATCATCATTTTATTAAATATAAACATGCATGTAACGTTTTTCTTTTAAACCAAACATGCAACATGTCTTTTAAATGTCCATAATTAAACCATAAAAATCCTTGAACATTTAAAAATCACATTTTAAATAAACATTTCAACATCATAAACATAATATTTTAATATTTTAAATCATAAACATTTAAAATAAATCCTTCATCATAAAAACCCCTAAACATATAAAATTCCATCAACATTTAAAATAGTCATTTTAACAAATAAAATCCCATAAACATCCATAACCATTGAAAATAATCATATTAGCATATAAAACAACATTCAGGAAACTGCCATTACGTTTACTAATTTTTAGGTGTAAATAGATCATTTTACCCCTGGACGTAAAATTTCACGATTTTTATTTTTTCTTAATTTCATTGACTCTAACATGTCCCAAATAATTATTTAAGCTTACATGAATTTTCTCATATTTTTTATATGGCTCAAATCGAGGATTTTTAATTAATCTTTAAATGTGATGCATTAATATGTTTTAATCTCGAATAAAAACAAACCTTAATATAAAATTTCTAAATTAAAAACCTAGACTTTTAATAATTATTTAAGCTTAAATATAATTTTTCATAATTTTATAAAGATTAAAACTAGTCGTTTCAATTAACTCGTTAATTAGCGTTTCGTGCGGCGATTAAATCCCGAATAAATCCAAAACTCATTATTTTGATCCCAAATTTTAAACATAGCATTTTTAGTATTTATTCCATCCTTCCAAGTTATGAGCTACCCCCATGGACCCTTGGATCAATTTTTCCTTCTTTAATTTTTGTTTTTGACCTTTCGACGAACACACCGAGCCATCTCCCAATTTACTCGAGCCACGCCCAAGCCGCCTTGAGCCAAAACCTAGCCAACTCATCTAGGGACCCTACTGTGCAAGCCCAGCCCGTAAAACAATCCCTAGCCCGACCAAAACATTTCTGAAACTTGACCCAATATCTGCCCCTGTGTGTGCGTGTGTTTCCTTGAGCAATAAGACTCCTAATTGAATTTGGTCTCCCCCGGCCAAGTCACAACCGAGCCCACCTATCCCTAAACATCCCTTGACCAAGCCCAGCCCTAGCCCAGACCAGCCCAGCCACCAAAACCCCAAGCCCGAAGAACCTGAACCAGGCATCAACCTGCGCGTTCATGTGCTGCCGTATGGTTCCCTAGTTTTGTTCGAGCCAGCAGCGAGCCCACCACTCCAGCCCCTAGCCTGACCCCTTCCCATCATCCTAGAACCCTGATGAACCACCTAGCCCAGCCCAAACTGAGCCACCCCCTGGAAATCCCGAACAGCACCTGCGCGTGCCTTGGGGGAGACTCCCACTTCACGTGGACTCTTCCCCAGCCCAAGGCTCGCGCCCTAGCCCTCCTAGGAGCCTTCCTAGGACCTAACCATGACCCCTAGGACCCAACCACCAGACCTGGTCGAGCCCTCTTGCCCCATGCACACCCAACCGAAACTTGCACTTTAAAATTTCGAGCAAACCTTCGGCCCCTTATTCTGTTTCTATTCCTTTGGTTTCAGCCTTGTTTTCTTTATTATTTAACATGTTTTTGGCTAAAAACCAACCCATATTAATACCCTATCCATGGCAGCCATTTAATCAAAATAAAAACATGAATTTGGAAGCAAAAATCACAAGTAATTCTCATGCATGTACATAGCTACGAAAATAACAATATGTGTCTCATGTTTTCATTCAAAATATGCTTAAACAATTACTATAGTGTGATAGATGTTTGAAGAAAAGAATATGGCGTGCCTTTGCGTTTTTAACGCACGAATAAACGTTGACGATTGCGAAGAACGGCGACGAGAAAACGACGGCTTGAAATCCTTGCAACTTTAATGTCTTTTTCCTTCAAAATTTTGTGTGTGTCGTGTATTTGGTGTTGAGGGGAGAGTTTGTAAATTGTTGGGGTGTGTGGACGTGAGTTTTCTTGAGATTATGGGGTAGGTTTAAGTTTTAATAAGAATTAAAACACTAATCAAAAGTTTGGGCCCATTAGGAAACTTAATTAGGCCCACATAGCTTATTAATGTTTAATAAAAAATATTTTAAATTATTTTGAATAGAAAAGTTTGTGAATTTATTAGCCGGGTTGCCAAAACGTTTGCATTTTTACAAAAAATCCAACACCGATAAAATTTACGTCCCGGCGTATAAAATCACCTAAAAACCCCTTATTTTTAAAAATAAGAAAAACCCACAATCATATTTTAAATAATTAAAAATAATTATTTAATAAAATCATTTTCCATTTTTCAGTCATCGGTCTCCGTTCCTCGATCGCAACTCGAATAACCTTTAAAAATACATTTTAATGCAACCATGTATAAAATATAATTTAAACATACAAATATGCACAACATAATTAATTCATGCAATTAAAAAATTTAATTAAAATACAAAAGAATTTAATAATTGCATGCATGTGGTTTGCGTGGACCTTTAAATTTTTGGGGAGTTACAGGATATTAAGTTGTGCCCAAGAAACTGTGTGAAATTTTTTTTCTAATGTACCAAAACCACCTGGTAGTACAATAAAAGCATCAGAATTTTCAATAATTTGGGTGATTCTTTCATACATAGAAGAAAGTTTTAATTCCTCCCCAATCGTAATACCTATAATATTTCCTTAAGCTAAATCTGTAGAATAATACTCAAAACCTGACTACCTCCAAGATGAGCAGATGTGGAAACAAATGTGGGGACCCGGACGCTAATCATATTCTTAATCATCATTGGGACAATTTAATCAATTATAATAAACAGGGTCTAATTTTTTTTTCAAACACAGTATTAAATGCGGAACGTAATGGAATTAAATCTAATATACATATCCGTATAACAATACAACTCTTGTACAATACACATCAACTACAACTAGGGTTCAACAACTAATGTCAAGTGATGAATCCTATCTACCGCAACGTCAAAGTCCGTGGTCTCCACTCTAATCATGATCTCTAGTCATCTCCTCGACCCTGATCCTCTCCCACCTGTTGCCATGCACACATACAAACACGACAACAACCGGATAACTTCGGTGAGAATAAAATCCCAGTATAAATCAACGAAACATGCAATCATATAATCAATATAACACATGAAGTAGATATCAGTACGATGTATCAAAATCTGAAAATATAATCAATATAAAATCGTAAATAAGACTCGTGACTCCACGTCTCAGACTAGACTCAATCCTAGTCTAGGGATCCTGGTTTCCAGACGTTGGCATTCCTATATCGAACATCAGTAATAGAAAAAACTCCAATTCTATCCACTTCGATATAACCAAAAATCCGGTGTCTTGACCTTATCCGTCACAGACTTTGGCACTATCGCCAATCCACTATCTTGTGACAATGTGCAATGTGCCAGTGACGATTCCATCACTATCGGCACTTATGTCACAAGATTTCTCGTCTCATATTCGTCTAATACATGCTTCTATAAATCAATAGAACAAGCATATTAATTCAAATCAATGTAAATAATAACAATAAGTATGTGATTTAGGGAAACTCGAGTATATCCTACTCCAGTTGTTCTCCCGGTACCACATTGACTTATACCTTTCTTTTATTGCAGTTCTGATGTCGTTCCTGTCTGGAATTCAAAGTCTGTCAACCCTCAATCTGACAATGACAATATCAATAATATCATCTCAATATACTGCTCAAATCAATACCAATCTGATCAATCTGGATTCAACTCAAAATCAACGGCATAACGGAACAACCTCGATATCCCCGTCAATACCACATCAACATATATCAATTACAATCTCTAACCCATATCCCATATAATTTGAATCAATTAATAACTCAAATCTGTCCAATTTGAATAAATATAGTCTGAAAAATCATAACAATTCCATAATCAATTCGTTCTTCAATCTGACTTCGATTCTACGATGTCTAACATGTCAAGAACATCATATATGAATCATATCAGATTCTGACAATATCATAATTTCAAGAGATATAAGAACATAAGAAAACTTACGTCCAGTTGAAGTCTGCGTCGATAGGCACTCAGTACTAAAGTCAGATTCAAAATCTAACGGGCGGATCGAAATCTAAAGGCGTAAGAATTTCTGGAAGATTTCTCGTGCTTACTTTCTTCGTTTTCTTCTCCCTCATTTTCTGCTGAGGATGAAGCAACATATATATATATATATATATATATATATATATTCCATGTTGAGGCAACGTGTCAAACCTTTCTTCAATCTTGTTTGGCGCTCGGGCGGTCATATATTTCCGCCCGGGCGCTTGTTCGGCGCTCGGGCGGTTGAAACTTACCGCCCGGGCGCGAGGTGTTCTGCCTCCCGATTATTCATTGGCGCTCGGGCGGTCAAAAACTACCGCCCGGGCGCCACATCTTCTGTCCAAAGCATACCTTATTGAACATTGGCGCTCGGGCGGTCACTTTCTACCGCTCGGGCGCCAGTAGTTCTGTCCAAAACTTGTACAATTCCTATACTTTGCCCAATCTGGTCTCGGAATGACCCGACTATAATCACATCAGTTCAAAATCAATAATTTCAGATTAACAGAATTAAAATCTCAGGCATTACATTTCTCCCCCCTAAGATACGATTTCGTCCCCGAAATCACAGGCAATCAAATCATATCAAAAGGAAACGTATATCAGAGAATACTGAATAGAAAACTCACATCAGTTGAATAATGCTGGGAATTCCTATCTCATATCTGATTCACTCTCCCAAGTAGCTTCTTCAGTGCCTTGACGAGTCCATTGAACTTTTACAAGAGGAAAAGTCTTCGTTCTAAGTTGCTTTTCCTTGCGATCAATAATCTGGATCGGTTTTTCAACATAACTTAGGCTTTCATCAAGTTCTGCCTCGTCTGGCTGAATAATGTGAGAATCATCAGGGAGATATTTCCGTAGCATAGATACATGAAAGACGTCATGTATTCCTGATAATGAAGGCGGTAATGCGAGTCGATAGGCACGATCTCCTATCTTCTCGAGAATCTCATATGGACCAACGTATCGTGGAGACAATTTCCCTTTCTTGCCAAATCTGACAACTCCTCTGAAAGGTGAAATTTCAAAAATACTCTGTCTCCTGCCTCAAATACCAACGGTCTACGTCGAATGTTGGCATATTTGTCTTGTCTGTCCTGTGCTGCCTTCATTCTTTTCTGAATCAGTTTCACTTTTTCAGTCATATCTCTGACATATCAGGTCCAATCTCAAGAACCTCAGAGATATCATCCCAATACAAAGGGGATCGACATTTCTTTCCGTACAATGCTTCAAAAGGCGCCATCTCAATACTCGTCTGATAGCTGTTGTTGTACGAAAACTCACATTGGCAATGCATCTTGCCAATTAGTGCTAAAATCAAGCACTACAGCTCTCAGCATATCTTCCAATGTCTGGATAGTCCGCTGTGACTGTCCGTCGGTCTGTGGATGATATACGGTACTCAGATGTAACTTCGTACCTAGAGCCTGCTGCAAACTCTGCGAGAAGTGCGAAGTAAACCGAGGATCACGGTCCGAAACAATCGACTTCGGCACTCCATGCAATCTGACCACCTCTCTGACATTAATATCAGCCATCTGGTCATATCTGTACGTCATTTTGTATGGAATAAAGCATGCAGATTTGGTCAATCGATCAATATCCAAATCGCATCGAAACCTCTGGAGGATCTTGGTAACTGCGTCACAAAATCCATGGAAATGTGATCCCATTTTCATTCAGGAATGGACAAACTCTGTAACAATCCTCCTGGTTTCTTCCTCTCGGCCTTTACCTGTTGTCAATTCAGACACTTGGCTACAAATTCAGTAACATCAGATTTCATCTGTTTCCATCAATATTGTGTCTTTAAATCATTATACATTTTCCTGCCACCAGGTTGAATGCTAAAACGACTGTTGTGCGCTTATGTCAGTATCCGTTGTCTCATATTCAACTCGGACTTTGAAAACAGATAATTCAAGCTCTTATGATCAGAATATATCTCAAACTTCTCGCCGTACAGATAATGTCGCCATATCTTCAATGCAAAGACAATGGCAGCCAATTCAAGATAATGAATTGGGTAGCGAGTCTCGTGTGTCTTCTCAACTGTCTCGAAGCATAAGCGATAACATGGACTCGTTGCATCAATACGCATCCATATCCCCTGTGAGAAGCGTCACAATATAAACAAAATCACCAGTACCTGAGGGGATAGTCAGTATCGAAGCACTGGTCAGTCTCTTTTTTAACTCCAGAAAACTGGACTCACAGTCTTCTGACCATACAAACGGAGCATTTTTCTGAGTCAACTGAGTAATCGGTTTAGCAATACTCGAGAAATCTTTAATGAATCGACGATAGTAACCGGCAAAAACTGCGTATCTCTTGTACTGATGTCGGTCTCGGCCAAGAAATCACAGCTTCAACCTTACTAGGATCAACAAAAATACCGTCTCCGGATATAATATGACCCAAAAATACAACCTGTATCAGCCAAAATTCACATTTCGACAGTTTTGCATACAATTTCTCAGCCCTTAGAATTCGCAACACAGTTCTCAAATGCTCGGCATGTTCAACCATATTCTTCGAATAAATCAAGATATCATCAATGAATATAATAACAAAATCAGTAAGATACCTCTGAAAAACACGGTTCATTAATCCCATAAATACAGCCGGTGCATTCGTCAACCCAAACGGCATGACAATAAACTCAAAATGTCCATACCTGGTTCTGAATGCAGTCTTCGAGATATCAGAATCCCTGACTCTCAGCTGATGGTATCCAGATCTCAGATCGATCTTGGAATATACGGAAGAACCCTGCAACTGATCAAACAAATCATCAATATGAGGCAAAGGGTATTTGTTCTTTACCATAGCCTTGTTCAGTTGCCGGTAGTCAATACAGAGTCTCATAGAACCGTCTTTCTTCCTCACAAATAGTACTGGAGCACCCCAAGGAGACACACTCGGTCTGATATACCCCTTGGCTAGTAAATCCTCCAACTGTTCTTTCAACTCTTTCAATTCAATCGGTGTCATTCTGTACGGAGCCCTCGAAATCGGAACTGTACTTGGCATCAACTCAATGCTGAAGTCGATCTCTCGAATCGGAGGCAAACCAGGAATCTCATCTGGGAAGACATCAGCAAATTCGCAAACCACTAGCAAATCGGCCAATGATGGACTCGATTTCAGTAAATCAACTGAATAGATAAGGAATCCCTCCGCTCCTTTCTGCAATAATCGAGTCATAGACAATATGGATATCAAAGGAATTCTAGATCGAGAACCCTTACCGTAGAATTTCCACTCATCAGCCATATTCGGTCTGAATCTTGCAATCTTGTGGAAACAATCGACAGTAGCTCTGTACTTGGTCAACATATCGATACCGATAATACAGTCAAAATCAGACAACCCAAGCACAATACAGTCTAACTCAATCTCATGCCCGTCATACTGTAGTATACAATGTTTCACAGAATTTACCGATATCAAACCTGTCCCCAAAGGAGAAGAGACAGACACTACAGACGTTAATGACTCAATAGGCAATGCATGACTCAATGCAAATTTCTCAAAAATAAACGTATGAGAAGCACTAGTATCAATCAATACATAAGCAGGGTAACCACATAAAGAATAGTTACCTGCAACGACGTCATCTGGTGCTTCCTGAGCTTGCTCCTCTGTCAAAGAAAATACTCGGGCCTGCTGTCTAGGAGGCTGGCTCAATGTCTAGCTATCTTCTGGCCTCTGCTATGACTGAGATGGTGCTGGCTGGAATGAATGCACAGCGGCTGATCGTCTGTCAGTCTGTGATGCTGATCCAGATGATTCGGCACCCTGAGATCTCTGAAAATCTCTCTGGGGACAAACTCGAGCAAAATGTCCCTGCTACCTACAGATACGGCAAATGTCGAACACTCCTCGGCACTGCTCAGTGGAATGCTTCCCTCCACATGTGCTACAGTAAGATCCTGTATAACTCTGGCCCTGACCAGTCTGTCTCGAGCCACTAGAACTGGATAAACTACTTCCAGATCTCTTAAACTGTTTCCCCTTAGCTTTCAGGAAATCTTTCTTTCCACTCCCACTGCCACTCTCAAATCTAAGAGATGGTGGAGGCATCTGTGGTCTCGGTGCTGGTGGCACAAATGAAGCTCATCTCTATCTTATCAGACCGGCTTCGGCCCCCTTGGCTCGGTTCAGGGCATCAGTGAAATTATTTGGTCGCCCTGTGTTCACCAATGTAAAGATTTCGGGATTCAACCCGTTGATGAACTGATCAGCAATTGCTTCCTCATTCTCGGCCACATGTGGAGCAAATCGTAGCAATGTAGAGAACTTGGTAACATATTCCTCGATGTTTAGCTGACCCCGTCTCAAGTTTGCAAATTCCGCTCCCTTATCCTTCCTGTATGACACTGGAAGGAATCTCTGATAAAATTCAGTTCTAAATACATTCAAGGTAATAGTCGTACCTCGATGCTCTAATGCTCTTTTTGTTGTAATCCACCAGTTCTTGGCAACCTCATGCAACTGGTGTCCTATCAGTCGAACTCGTCGCTCATCTGTATAATCCAACGAATCAAATAGCATTTTTATGTCATCTAACCAGCTCTCACAGTCAACAGAAGTCTCTGTTCCTTTCAGGATTGGCGGTTTGAACGATAGAAACCTTTTTAACAGTGTTTCCATCGGAGTTGCTGTCACATCCATCGGAGGATTCGAAGTGCTACCCTGTTCTGGTATTCTTCGAGGAGGCATATCTGATTATCAAAAGGATTAGTAACCAAATATAACAAACCTGTTTCAGCCCTCCTCTGATCATCTTACTGCTGATCAAGAATCGGTTCTGATTCATTCTCAATAACACACGTTACCAAATCAAATCAGATAAACAGGCAAACATGCATTTTAAAGCAGTAACACATGCTAGCAATCAAAAGCAAGGAAATAAAACTCATTTTACCCCGCTCACTAGCTCCTATCTCAATCTAAAGGATCTATCGCTCTGATACCACCTAATGTGGGGACCCGGACGCTAATCATATTCTTAATCATCATTGGGACAATTTAATAAATTATAATAAACAGGGTCTAATTTTTTTTTTCAAATACAGTATTAAATGCGGAACGTAATGGAATTCAATCTAATATACATATCCGTATAACAGTACAAGTCTTGTACAATACACATCAACTCAAACTAGGGTTCAACAACTAATGTCAAGTGATGAATCCTATCTACTGCAACGCCAAAGTCCATGGTCTCCACTCTAATCATGATCTCTACTCATCTCCTCGACCCTGACCCTATCCCACCTGTTGCCATACACACATACAAACACGACAACAGCCGGATAACTCCGGTGAGAATAAAATCCCAGTATAAATCAATGAAACATGCAATCATATAATCAATATAACGCATGAAGTAGATATCATTACGATGTATCAAAATCTGAAAATATAATCAATATAAAATCGTAAATCAGACTCGTGACTTCATGTCTCAGACTAGACTCAATCCTAGTCTAGGGATCCCGGTTTCTAGATGTTTGCATTCCTATATCGAACATCAGTAATAGAAGAAACTCCAATTCAATCCACTTCGATATAACCAAACATCCGGTGTCTTGACCTATCTGTCACAGACTTTGGCACTATCGCCAATCCACTATCTTGTGACAATGTAAAATGTGCCAGTGAGGATTCCATCACTATCGGCACTTATGTCACAAGATTATTCGTCTCATATTCGTCTAATACATGCTTCTATAAATCAATAGAACAAGCATATTAATTAAAATCAATGTAAATAATAACAATAATATGTGATTTAGGGAAACTCGAGTATATCCTACTCGAGTCGTTCTCCCAATACCACATTGACTTATACCTGTCTTTTATTGCAGTTCTGATGTCGTTCCTGTCTGGAACTCAAAGTCTGTCAACCCTTAATCTGGCGATGACAATATCAATAATATAATCTCAATATACTACTCAAATCAATACCAATCTGATCAATCTGGATTCAACTCAAAATCAACGGCATAACGGAACAACCTCGATATCTCCGTCAATACCACATCAACATATATCAATTACAATCTATAACCCATATCCCATATAATTTGAATCAATTAATAACTCAAATCTGTCCAATTTGAATAAATATAGTCTGAAAAATCATAACAATTCCATAATCAATTCGTTCTTCAATCTGACTTCGATTCTACGATGTCTAACATGTCAAGAACATCATATATGAATCATATCAGATTTTGACAATATCATAATTTCAATACATATCAGAACATAAGAAAACTTACGTCCAGTTGAAGCTTGCGTCGATAGGCACTCAGTACTAAAGTCAGATTCAAAATCTAACGGGCGGATCGAAATCTAAAGGCGTAAGAATTTCTGGAAGATTTCTCGTGCTTTCTTTCTTCGTTTTCTTCTCCCTCGTTTTCTGCTGAGGATGAAGCAACATATATATATATATATATTGCATGCTGAGGCAACGTGTCAAACTTTTCTTCAATCTTGGTTGGCGCTCGGGCGGTCATATATTTCCGCCCGGGCGCTTGCTCGGCGCTCGGGCGGTTGAAACTTACCGCCCGGGCGCGAGGTGTTCTGCCTCCCGATTATTCATTGGCGCTAGGGCGGTCAAAAACTACCGCTCGGGCGCCTCATCTTCTCTCTGAAGCATACCTTATTGAACATTGGCGCTCGGGCGGTCAATTTCTACCGTCAGGCGCCAATAGTTCTGTCCAAAACTTGTACAATTCCTATGCTTTGCCCAATCTGGTCTCGGAATGGCCCGGCTATAATCATATCAGTTCAAAATCAATAATTTCAGATTAACAGAATTAAAATCTCGGGCATTACAACAAATCTCATTAACCCAATATTACCTCCCCCATAACCAAGTGAATTTTTATCTCAGCCAATATATTTCCGAGATTATTCGTTGCTTCTACAAACACTTCATTTTTTCCATGACTCGACCCACAAAATACACAAATATTTTTCAATGTTTGTGCAGAGTATCCAGCCATGTTTTTAATTTCTTTTTGGTCTGCGAAAATAGAGAGAAAGATGAGAGATTTTATAGGGGTAATATGTTATCATGACAAAACTATGGGTCACAGCTGTAAGAAGAATAAACAATAAAAAAAATAATGACACACATGCATATAAATAGTAGTGTGATTGTGGCTCACAATTTTCCTCTGGTTTTACGTCCAGAAATGGCTTCAACACCTTCTATGAGTCTAGGATATGCTTCCCATCCAATTTTCTTATAAATTGGCAAACATGGTCTTTTTTAGTCGGATTCCCAAGAGTATTAAGATTACGCTCATCTTGAAATTGTTTCCATAAACGGAGAAGTTCAATATGCATGTGTCCACTAGAATGCATCTCAAGAGTCAATAATATGTTATCTAAAGACTCCTTACTCAACAAATTCTTAATGAAACCAATTTTATCTTCTCTGTTATTGGAAACATATCCCAAGTATCTGCATCATTTGTCACAAGTCCATCTTGCACGGTTATTACAAACCCCTAACCTTTTGGCCCTTCGTTTTTCGAATAAGTTCTTTTTCATAATCCACGAAAATACCGAATAAGCAATGATTGTGGAACTTCTCCTCCTAATCGAACCTTAGCTTCTATTACAAGACGAATATCTTCTGGAATTCCTTTTTGCATTAGCAATCTCAATCTTTTCGCACCTATCTGCATAAATTTTTCTTAGAACATTTTCAGAAATAGAGGGAAAATATTTACAAATTTTTTAGATAATTTCATCCATTATGAAAAGAAAAAAATGATTTTATTTTTAATTTTTGAATCAACAATTATGGGAAACTTATTTAACCGACTATGAGAGTCACGAAGTACCGTTATCCGTCATTTAACGGGGAAAATAAAAAGATTATGGAAACTTCAAATAAAAACAAACAAAATTAAATACAACACACAAAAAAAATCAAGAATCGGAAAGGGAAACAAATTCTTCTTGAAAGATTTAATTTTCTAAAAATGGTTTAAGCCTTTGTACATTTACTTTAAAAACATCATCATTTTTAGGATTTTCAATGTCCACAGTTCCATAAGGATACACATTCTTTACAACATCTGGACCTCTCCATCTTGATCGTAATTTTCTTGGGAATATGTGAAGTCAAGAATTATAAAGCAAAACTTTTTTACCAATCTCAAAAGATTTTCTAAGAATTGTTTTATCATGAAACTATTTGATTTTTTCTTTATAAATCCTTAAATTCTCATACGCGTCATTTCTAAGTTCATCAAGTTCATTAGGTTGTAATTTACGCAATTTTTTGCAATCATCCATGCTTGAATTAAAAGTTTTGATTGCCCAATAAGCTTTATGTTCCAATTCCACAGGCAAATGACAATATTTTCCGTAAACCAACCTATAGGAAAACATATTCAATGATGTTTTAAAAGATATTCGATATGCCTAAAGTGCATCATTCAGTCACATAGACCAATCTTTTCTATTTGGGTTAATATTTTTTTCCAAAATTTGCTTTATCTCCGTATTATCTAATTCAACTTGTCCATTTGTCTTGAAGATGATAAGGAGTAGTTACTTTGTGAGTAATACCATATTTTTTCATTAATGAAGCAAATTTTTTATTAACAAAGTGAGTTCGCCCATCACTTATCGTGGCTCGAGGAATTCCAAATCTACTAAAAATATTTTCTTTCAAAAAATTGATGACTATTTTATGATCATTTGTTCGACATGGAATTGTCTATATCCATTTGAAAACATAATCAACTGCAACTAAAATATACAAGTATCCAAACGACGGTGGAAAAGGTCCCATAAAATCAATTCCCCAACAGTCAAAGATTTCGATTTCAATGATAGGATTCAAAGGCATCATGTTTTTTTTTTTTTGAAATCGCACCCAATTTTTGACAATGTTCACATATCTTACAGATTTTGTTGGTGTCTTTAAACAAAGTGGGCCAATAAAATCTACACTGCAAGATTTTTGCAGCCGTTTTCTTTGAAGAAAAATGTCCTCCGCATGCTTCAGAATGACAAAATTTAATGACACTTCTTACCTCATTGTCGGGTATGCAACGTGGAAAATTTGATCAGCAGAATACTTGAAATGATACGGATCATCCCAATAAAAGTTTTTTACCTCATTCAAAAATTTTCTTTTATCTTGAGAACTCCATGGTGGTGGCATTTTTCCTGTCACAAAAAAATTTACAATGTTAGCAAACCAAGGTGTAGTAGTAACTTAAAATAGATTTTCATCTGGAATATTATCGTTAATTGGTGTCATTTCACAAGATGATCATGTTACTAGTCTCGATAAATGATCGGCTACGACATTCTCGGTTCCTTTTTATCTTTGATCACAATGTCAAATTCTTGGAGCAACAAAATCCATCGTATCAGTCGGGGCTTTGCATCCTGTTTGGTCAATAAATATCTAATCGCAGAATGATTAGTAAACACAATAGTCGTTGATCCAATCAAATAAGAACGAAATTTATCTAATGCAAATATTACAGCAAGTAGTTCTTTTTCAGTTGTGGAGTAATTCATTTGAGCATTGTTTAAAGTTCTACTTGCATAATATATCACATAAGGCTTACCATTTCTTCTTTGACCCAATACTTCACCGACTGCATAATCACTCGCGTCGCACATGATTTCAAATGCTAAAGACCAATCAGGAGGTTTCATGATATGAGCTGATGTTAAATGTTGAATGATTTTATCAAAAGCATTTTGACATTTTTGAGTCTACTCAAATGCAGTGTCTTTGGTTAAGATGTTACAAATGGGTTTAGAGATTAAATTAAAGTCCTTTATAAACCTCCTATAAAATCCAGCATGTCCCAAAAATGAGCGAATTTCTTTAATAGTTTTTGGAGGGGGTAAATTTGCAATGACACAAACTTTTTCTTTATCAACTTCAATTCCATGAGATGACGTGACATGTCCCAAAACAATCCCAGAAGTAATAATGTAATGACATTTTTTCCAATTTAAAATAAGATCTTTTTCCTCACATCTTTTTAAAACTTTTTCCAAATTTTCAAGAAAATTATCAAATGTATTACCAAAAACAGTTAAATCATCCATGAAAATCTCCAAACAATTTTCAACCATGTCGCTAAAAATTTTTAGCATACATCTTTGAAATGTTGCTGGGGCATTGCATAATCCAAATGGCATCCTTCTAAATGCAAGTGTTCCAAAAAGACATGTGAATGTAGTTTCATATTGATCTTTGTGTCCAATGGGAATTTGATAATAGCCTGAATATCCGTCAAGAAATCAATAGTGTGGGGACCCGGACGCTAATCATCTTCTTAATCATCTTTGGGATTTAATTATCAATTAAGATAAACAGGGTCTAAAAATTTTTCTTTTAAAATGCGGAAGGTAATGGAATCAATCTATTATACAAACCATTATAATAATACAAATCTTACACAACATGCTTCTAATTCAAACTAGTCTAAGGCTTAACTACTAAATTCAAGTATTAAACCAAGTCTACATCCAAGTCCGGAATCACCACTCTAATCTCGATCTCTCATCATCTTCTTAACCCCGATCCTGTCCCACCTGTTGTCATGCACACATACAAAACAAGACAACAGCCGGATACTCCGGTGAGAATAAATCCCAGTATAAAACATGTATACATGCATATACACAATATAACTCATAAAGCATATTATCATGCGTAAAATTCATAACAATTGATTTCATAGTCTAGAAAACCAAATCAAAACAAGCATGCAGTAACAATGGATTCCATAATCTCTGAAATCAAAATAAAATAAGCATGCAACTCAATTCAATTCATATCTTAACTCGACTCGACTCTAACTCTAGGGATCCCGGTGTGAATAAGACGTCACTGTCTGTCACCTACCCTCCCAATCGGGGTAACTGTACGTCTTATTCCTAGACTTCGGTCCTGTCTGTATCGAATGTCTACAATCGGATTGAATCTGATCCGAAGCGTCGATACCACCGAACGTCTAGTTTAGCAAGTCTGCCAAAGACTCTCCTATTTCAATGCTTGAATATAAATCTATAAACAAGACATAATCATAATCAAATATATATAATAAATCTAGTATGTGATTTAGGGAAACTCCAACCAAGTCTGATTCGAGTCGTATCTCCCGAATTCACATGAATTATACCTTTGTCTTCCCGGTCTGACGAAGACGAAGTCTTGTATTCCAATCTGTCCATAACCAGTCTGGCAACGACAATTGCATAAATACAATATCAGTATATAATTCGATTCAAAACCTGTTCTGATCAATACTCAATTCAGTATATAATCTGATCCATATCTGAACAAGGTACAATCTAATTCATATAAACGATATCACGATACACTCGAGATCATTACTGAATCTGATCAATCTAAATCAACTAATGTTTCAACGGCATAACAATGAAATCTCGATAATCCCGTCAATCCCAACATCACAAATATAGTACCAGAATTCATAATCAATACCAGCACAACTCATAATTTCAATATCGGTATATTCAAAATCAGTAACAACACTACTCTGATTTCAAATCTCAATCAATATCTTTCGAAAATCATAACAATTGCATAATCAATCTATTCTTTAATATGACTTCAATTATACAATGTCTACTGTAGCATAAACATCATATCTGATTCGTATTCAATTCTGACAATATCATAAATTCAAATCATGTCTAAATATAACAAAACTTACGTCCAGTTGTAGCCTGCGTCGATAAGAACACAGTACTGAAATCGGATTAAAATTCTAACGGGCTGATCTTTCACAATCACAAATCTACAAAGGCGTAAGGATTTTTCTCTCAAAGCTTCGACCCTTTTCTGAATTTGGTGAAGGAAAAGCGTGCAATTCTTATATATATACTGCATGCAACACCAGGAAACGTGGCTTATTTTCCATGCTGCACGTCGCACCGCGGGTGCGCTCATTCCATAACCGCGGGTGCGCTCAGTGTAATGATATACATTACCTTTTCCGAAAGCTTCGACCGCGGGTGCGCTTAGTCCTGTAACGCGGGTGCGCTGACCTTACTATAGCAGAACTGCGGGTGCGCTGCTTTTGGACCGCGGGTGCGGTGACCCAACTGTAAAAATGGCCAACTTTCTGTCCATGCACCGCGGGTGCGGTGCTTCTCTAGGCGCGGGTGCGCTAATGCTACTGTAATTCTTCCACAATTCATGAGCTCAACCGCGGGTGCTGTAGAACCCGTATATCAGTAGACGTATAAGCCATGCATAATTCTAGATTTTTAAATTTAATTGACTTCATTGCATGATTATTTTAAATGCATTTGTTTGAAGTTAATTATTTTATTATTTCAGTTCAGTAGTTTGATCTTTAGCATTTCAGTTATTTCAGTGAGGCCGGACCGGAGTTGGAGTTTTGAGATAGAATTTAAGATTCGAGAAATATTTCCAGAAGTTAATTTAGCTAGCAACCAAGTTCATTTAAGTTAGAAAGGGAGGTTTGAGGATTTAATTTAATTATTTGAGGTGATTAAGAAATGAACTCATTTAAGTTATTTAATTAAGGGGTTAGCTCACTAAAATTATTTAAGGGATTAGTAGGGCTTTCAAGGATTATTAGTTGACTAGATAATCAACATTTCCCTTTATTTTATCATGCATTTTTCGGCCACCCTTAGTGCTAGAAGATTCATTTTCCAACTCATCAACTTTGACCAATTCTTTGCATGTAATTAGTAGGATAATTCTAGGATTTTTGGGAGCACAATTTAATTAATTAATGGACATATCCTAGACTAGAAAATAAGCAAAATTTCGGCCACTACCTCCTAGAAGCATCCACCAACTCATTTGATATCAATTCAAAATTTAAAATTCAAAATGAGAAGACTTGGTCTTGATTCTTTCCTTATATCTTGTACCCACTTCCCTCACCCTCCTAACCATCATTCCCCCTCCCTTAGTCACGAAATTCAGAGTGTTTTTGAGAGAGGAAAACCGTGGGAATTCAGTAGGAAGCAAGGGAAGAAAAATCGAGAGCAAGAAAGGTAAACAAGAGAAGCGCTCCACCTCCTCCGTGCCGCGTCGTCGTTGTTTCGTTCGTTTTCTTTCAAAACGAAACCAGGCATGTCTAGATTTCTTTCAAACCTCAATCAATTCATATTATCATTTATTTTTCAGTACATGATCATGTTTATTCAAGTAAAAATCGAGATCCATGTCAAAACATTTTGAAACCACACATGCAGAATTTTCGATTTCCTTGGAAAGCTTCACGGTTTCCTTTGTTTTGTGAGTTTCAGGTATTGGATCGACTCCAGGCTCCCAAGGCGGCTTGTATACATGTAGTAGGATGCATTAGGACCATGTTGGTCCATTCAAACAAGCCCCATGCTTGCTGGAAATTCAGAATGACAGCAAGTCCCCATAGGTGCAGAAAATGTTGTTCGAAAATTCAGTTTCTTGTCATGGAGGAAGGATCTGATCTTGGCTGCCCTAAGGGCTTTAGCCATGGTTGGATCACTCCCGTAGCATTTCTAAGACGTGACTAAGTTGCCCTTTTGGTGGCTTGGTCCATGGTTCATCGGTTTTTAATAAAAAGATCAAAACAGCCCCTTTCCCCATTCGGCTTCTTCCTTTGTTCAGCATATGGTTTCGGTTTGTGTTTGCTTGGTGTGGATCTTGGTTGGCCTATGGCCCTTAGCCACGGTTCATATCATGCTCCTTGATGTCTAGATCATGTCATGGTCAATCAAATGGCCACTGGGACGACGCAAGACATCGATCTAAGCAAAACACTACACACGCATGCACGTTGCTCTCGGTTGGACCCTTCGGTTGAGTTTTGGTGTGATGCGGATTGTGGCTGGCCTAGGGCCCTTAGCCATGGTTCAAATCATTCTTTGGGATGTTGGTAAGAGTTTCTGGTCGGTGGTTCACGCCCCTAATGGCCGATAGTCTCGAAACCAACGCAAGTCTTGTAGTTGCGCAGCTGCTGGAAATTACAGCAAGTTGCTGTGTCGGTTCGGAGGCTCGTTCGAGTTCTTGGTTGGCTTTTAGCCCATGGCCTTGGACTGGACAGTGCCTCATTGAGTTAGGAAGGTCATGTTTTCGACCGTTTGTCATTTGGATCATTTTTGAGGTCGTACGAGAATTTACGGTGCAATGTGCCAAATTGACTCTCGAAAGAGCGTTTCGTGTTTTGGCCTCCATTCCACCTAGATTTCGACCCTATCATTTTAGGAGCATTATTTTATGATTTTTCAGCATATTTTAATCATGACTATACGTCGGTTCGGTGTCGGTTCAGGTTGGCTCGGAGTCATGATTAAATGCGAAGTCATTAGGCGTCATAGTCGCATCTTTTGAATGTAAATTGCATAGTTGGTCAACTTTAAGCTATTGCATATCTTTCATGGCACAGTTAGGTTGCAACAAGCCTGGGGACGATCCAATCCAATCCAGTTGGTAAAATTACAGGAATTTTCACTACACCAGTTAATTATTTTACGTGCATTAAACAGAAAATGATTATTTTTGAGATTTATGCGATATGGCTTGTGGTTCATTCACTATGTGGGAGTGTTATTTTATACGGTCGCCAGTGACCGATCAGTTCAGTATGGTACCACCCGGTCGCCAGTGACCGGCCAGCTCAGTTCAGTTTCAGCCTCCTCGGTAGCCAGTTACCGATCAGTTCAGCTTAGTGCAGTGGCCACAGGCGTAAAACATAATCTCAACAGAAAATTTTACCAGTTATTTCAGTACAGGCTCCCAGGAGCAAATATTTTTACTGTGATTATCAGTTCAGTTATGCACGTATTATAATTGCTCAGTACAAATTATTTTCAGTATGCCTCAGGACATGATATTTTACCCCATGCATATTTTAAATTCAGATTTTTACTCGTTAGATGCGATTTATGCATGCTGAGTCTTTAGGCTCACTAGACTTGATTGTTGTAGGTACTGATGAGGCCAGGGCCGAGGGCGGGGACCAGTGAGCCAGCTTGGGTCGGCAGTAGTGGCACCCGAGGACCTCAGTGCAGCAGTTGTTATTTTATTCCCCAAACAATTTTTATCAGTCGTTGGATAATTTTTAAATTCTTATTGTTGGCAAAACTTTATTTTCTTCCGCTGCTATTATTTTAAACATTGAACTTGATTCCCAGTGATTTTATGAATGAGGCCATTTAAGTTCTTTTAAAAAGAAAATTTTTAATTTTCCGCAAATTTCAAGAAAGGAGTTTTAGGCCCTCCACAGTTGGTATCAGAGCGGTGGTTCTGTATAGGGTTTCACTACTACTGACCGCGAGAAGCTCACGAAGCCACGCCTTTGGTCTGTAAGTTTTTCAGTTCAGCATTTTGTTCAGCATTTTAGTTAAAGCATGAATTAGTTTGTCAGCATGCTTCTAGATTTTCAGTATTTCAGAGTTCATTTAAAATAAATTATGGAATTATGCATGTTAGTTACGTATGGGTTATGTTGGAACAGTATGCCCCCTAGACGCATTTTAGAGTGCAACAGAGAGGAGGAGCCTCGCCGAGAGGACAGGGAGGAACGTAGACCGGAGTGAGACCTACCACCTCCTCCACCGCCCCCACCGGACATGAGTGCCCAGATGTTAGCTGAGATGGCACAGTTCTTCGCACAGTTTGCGGGGGGCAATGCCG
The DNA here is from genome assembly GCF_025594145.1 of Primulina tabacum. Classification (NCBI taxonomy): domain Eukaryota; kingdom Viridiplantae; phylum Streptophyta; class Magnoliopsida; order Lamiales; family Gesneriaceae; genus Primulina; species Primulina tabacum. The sequence continues at coordinate 22,216,966 of NC_134560.1, read as the reverse complement.
CAGCCGTAGCCGCAGCCGCAGCCAGGCCGACAGGGCCCGAGGCTGTGTATGAGCGATTCATGAAGATGCGCCCGAAGGAATTCTCTGGGACATCTTACCCCATGGTTGTTGAGGGATGGATCAAATCCCTCGAGGTTATCTTCAAGTTCATGGAGCTGGGGGACGCAGACCGAGTCCGATGTGCCACCTACTTGTTCACTGGAGACGCCCGCTTATGGTGGGAAGGAGCTTCGGTAGCCCTGACCTTGGCTACACTTTCTTGGACCCGCTTTACGGAGGTTTTCTACTCCAAGTATTTTGCTGAGGAGGTTCGCACCAGGCTGACCACCGAGTTCATGAGCCTGAGACAGGGGGATATGACGGTTGCGGAGTTTATCCGTAAGTTCGAGAGGGGCTGTCACTTTGTGCCCCTGATCACGAATGATGCCAAAGCCAAGCTGATGCACTTCCTGGTGGGTTTACGGCCGATCTTGCGCCGGGATGTTAGGGTATCTGACCCTGCTACTTATGAGATTGCCGTCTCCAAGGCCTTAGCCGCAGAGCAGGATCTGCGGGATATCGAGAGGGATCGCCAGGGCAAGCGCCCAGTCCAGGCACCGCACCGCCCTCCTCCTCATCAGCATCAGCAGCAGAATAAGAGGACTTTTCATGGACCGCCCAGGAACCGAGGCCAGCAGCAGCAGCAGCAGCAGCAGCGGAGACGCCCAGCCCCGAGGACTCAGGAGCACCCAGTTTGTCCCAGGTGCTCACGTCGCCATCCTGGAGCATGTATGGCTGGCTCAGGAAAGTGTTTTAAGTGTGGCAGTCCAGACCACATGTCGCTGCAGTGCCCTCAGAGGAATCTGCCTACCCAAGGCAGAGTTTTTGCTCTCCATGCCGCGGAAACCAACCCGGAGACTATGTTGTTGACAGGGAGAATTTTTATATCTGGTTCCGCTACCAAGGCCTTGATAGATTCAGGGGCCACTCACTCGTTTATTTCGGAGGTCTTTGCAAACTTTCTCAAGATCCAGACCATTGGGCTAGATACAGCCTTTTCAGTAGTGTTGCCGGCAGGCGAGGAGATGGCAACCACCAATGTTATCCGAGATATAGACCTTGAGCTGCACGGTAATCTTGTTTATGCGGATCTGATTGTGCTACCGATGCCGGAATTTGACATCATCCTAGGGATGGACTAGCTATTGAGGAACAGAGTGTTGATAGACTTCCAGCGGAGATCCGTTCTTGTCCGACCGCCTGGAATGGAGCAGTTCGTATTTGAGCCGGACAGGTACTTTCCTTTACCGCGCATTATTCCTTATGTTCAGGCTAGGAAACTCATGCATAGAGGGTGTCGGGCATTTCTAGCGACCTTTTTATCTGTCCCCGAGGAACCCAGCCAGTCAGCCTCAGATGTTCCGATTGTCAGAGATTTCTTAGACGTTTCTCCCGAAGACGTCTCTGGTATGCCACCTGAGAGAGAGGTGGAGTTTTCCATTGAGCTTATGCCAGGTACGGCTCCGATATCCAAAGCGCCATACCGACTAGCACCGACAGAGATGGCAGAGCTTAAGAAGCAGATCCAGGAACTTCTCGACAAGGAGTTCATTCGCCCGAGCTTTTCTCCATGGGGCGCGCCAGTCTTATTCGTGAAAAAGAAGGATGGCACGATGAGGCTTTGCATTGACTACCGGGAGTTGAACAGGGCTACAGTGAAGAATAAATACCCACTGCCGAGGATTGAGGATCTGTTTGACCAGTTGCAGGGAGCTTCGATTTTCTCAAAGATAGATCTGCGTTCTGGTTATCACCAGTTGAGGGTGAGAGGTGCTGATGTTTCGAAGACAGCTTTCAGGACTCGTTATGGTCACTACGAGTTCCTTGTGATGCCGTTCGGTCTGACGAATGCGCCAGCGATCTTCATGGATCTCATGAATCGCGTATTTCAGCCGTACCTCGACCAGTTTGTGATAGTGTTCATAGATGACATTCTCGTCTACTCCAAGAGTCGGGAGGAGCACAGCAGGCATCTGACCACAGTGTTGCAGACATTGCAGAAACATAAACTATTCGCAAAGTTCAGTAAGTGCGAATTCTGGTTAGAGAAGGTGGCGTTCTTGGGCCACATTGTTTCTAGCAGTGGCATTGAGGTAGACCCGGCGAAAGTTGTAGCAGTCAGAGATTGGGTTGTGCCTCAGAATGCATCCGAGATCCGCAGTTTCCTTGGGCTAGCAGGATATTACAGAAAATTCATTCAAGGATTCTCATCCATTGCCGTTCCACTCACAGCACTGACCAAGAAAAATGTAAAGTTTGTGTGGAGCGAGGAGTGTCAGAAGAGCTTCGATACTTTGAAGCAAGCTCTTATCTCAGCACCCGTTTTGGCTGTACCGTCAGGATCCGGCGAGTTTGTCCTTTATACCGATGCTTCGAAGCTTGGTTTAGGTGCAGTTTTGATGCAGCATGGGAGAGTGATAGCGTATGCTTCTCGACAGCTGAAAATCCACGAGAAGAATTACCCTACCCATGATCTGGAGTTAGCGGCCGTAGTATTTGCTTTGAAGATTTGGAGGCACTATCTGTATGGAGAGAAGTGCCAGATCTTTACCGACCATAAGAGCCTCAAGTATTTCTTTACGCAGAAGGAGCTGAACATGCGTCAGAGGCGTTGGTTGGAGCTTGTGAAAGACTACGATTGTGACATTAGCTACCACCCGGGTAAAGCTAATGTAGTTGCGGATGCTTTGAGCAGGAAAGTCGCAGTGATGGCTCATTTGACGATGCAGAAACCTCTTCAGATTGAGATGCAGAGGTTTGATCTTGAGACTTACCCTCGAGGTAGAGTTCCACGTTTATCTACCTTGACTATCCAGTCCTCTCTTATTGACCGTATCCGCAGCGGTCAGGCAGCAGATGAGCAGTTGGCACAGTGGAAGAAGAGAGATGAAGCCAAGGGCAGTGTTTTGTATTCAGTCAGCAACGGTATTGTGAGATACCGAGATAGGATATGGGTTCCCAGCAGTGATTCTATCCGAGCAGACATCTTATCAGAGGCCCATACGTCCCCGTACTCCATTCACCCTGGGAGTACGAAGATGTACAAAGATCTGCAGCTATTGTATTGGTGGCCAGGAATGAAGAACGACATCAGGCGTTTTGTATCCGAGTGCCTGACTTGCCAGTTAGTGAAGGCCGAGCATCAGAGACCAGCAGGTTTGCTCAAGCCTCTCCCTATTCCCGAGTGGAAGTGGGAGAATGTTACCATGGACTTTGTGACCGGATTGCCGAGGTCAGCCAGAGGATCGAATGCCATCTGGGTGATTGTAGATCGTCTTACCAAATCAGCGCACTTCTTGCCTATTAAGACGACTTTCACCATGGTTCAGTATGCAGAGCTGTATATCCGAGAGATAGTCCGACTCCATGGTATTCCAGTTTCTATCGTATCCGACAGAGATCCCAGATTCACTTCCTCATTTTGGAAGAGTTTGCATTCGACTTTGGGTACGAAGTTGCTGTTTAGCACAGCTTTCCATCCGCAGACGGATGGGCAGTCAGAGCGAGTTATTCAGATTTTGGAGGATCTTCTTCGCGCTTGCGTCATTGATTTCTCTGGGAGTTGGGAGTTGAACTTACCATTGGTAGAGTTCACCTATAACAACAGTTTCCAGTCGTCTATAGGTATGGCTCCGTATGAAGCACTGTATGGCCGCAAGTGTAGATCTCCTGTTCATTGGGATGAAGTAGGAGAGAGAGCAGAGTTGGGTCCAGAGATTTTTCAGCAGGAAGCAGATGTAGTAGTCAAGATCCGTGATAGGATGAGGACTGCTCAGAGCCGACAAAAGAGTTATGCCGATCAGCGGAGGAGAGAGTTAGAGTTTGCAGTGGGCGATCATGTCTTCGTGAAAGTGGCACCTATGAAGGGTGTCATGAGATTTGGCAAGAAAGGGAAGCTCAGTCCGAGATTCATTGGACCGTTTGAGATCCTCGACAGAGTTGGGACGCTAGCGTATCGTGTGGCTCTTCCGCCGAATCTGGCCGGAGTACACAATGTCTTTCACGTCTCCATGCTGAGGAAGTATGTGGCAAATCCTTCGCATGTGCTGAATTTCGAGCCGTTGCAGCTTACTCCGAACTTATCTTATGAGGAGAGACCCGTGCAGATCCTAGACAGACAGGAGAAGAAACTTCGGAACAAGTTGGTTAAGCGAGTCAAAGTCAAATGGCTCAACCATTCAGAGGAAGAAGCTACGTGGGAGTCTGAGCCGGAGATGAGAAGTCGATACCCTGAGTTATTCGGTGAGTTCTAATTTTATTTAAGGGGGGAAGGATTGTAGAACCCGTATATCAGTAGACGTATAAGCCATGCATAATTCTACATTTTTAAATTTAATTGACTTCATTGCATGATTATTTTAAATGCATTTGTTTGAAGTTAATTATTTTATTATTTCAGTTCAGTAGTTTGATCTTTAGCATTTCAGTTATTTCAGTGAGGCCGGACCGGAGTTGGAGTTTTGAGATAGAATTTAAGATTCGAGAAATATTTCCAGAAGTTAATTTAGCTAGCAACCAAGTTCATTTAAGTTAGAAAGGGAGGTTTGAGGATTTAATTTAATTATTTGAGGTGATTAAGAAATGAACTCATTTAAGTTATTTAATTAAGGGGTTAGCTCACTAAAATTATTTAAGGGATTAGTAAGGCTTTCAAGGATTATTAGTTGACTAGATAATCAACATTTCCATTTATTTTATCATGCATTTTTCGGCCACCCTTAGTGCTAGAAGATTCATTTTCCAACTCATCAACTTTGACCAATTCTTTGCATGTAATTAGTAGGATAATTCTAGGATTTTTGGGAGCACAATTTAATTAATTAATGGACATATCCTAGACTAAAAAATAAGCAAAATTTCGGCCACTACCTCCTAGAAGCATCCACCAACTCATTTGATATCAATTCAAAATTTAAAATTCAAAATGAGAAGACTTGGTCTTGATTCTTTCCTTATATCTTGCACCCACTTCCCTCACCCTCCTAACCATCATTCCCCCTCCCTTAGTCACGAAATTCAGAGTGTTTTTGAGAGAGGAAAACCGTTGGAATTCAGTAGGAAGCAAGGGAAGAAAAATCGAGAGCAAGAAAGGTAAACAAGAGAAGCGCTCCACCTCCTCCGTGCCGCGTCGTCGTTGTTTCGTTCGTTTTCTTTCAAAACGAAACCAGGCATGTCTAGATTTCTTTCAAACCTCAATCAAGTCATATCATCATTTATTTTTCAGTACATGATCATGTTTATTCAAGTAAAAATCGAGATCCATGTCAAAACATTTTGAAACCACACATGCAGAATTTTCGATTTCCTTGGCAAGCTTCACGGTTTCCTTTGTTTTGTGAGTTTCAGGTATTGGATCGACTCCAGGATCCCAAGGCGGCTTGTATACATGTAGTAGGATGCATTAGGACCATGTTGGTCCATTCAAACCAGCCCCATGCTTGCTGGAAATTCAGAATGACAGCAAGTACCCATAGGTGCAGAAAATGTTGTTCGAAAATTCAGTTTCTTGTCATGGAGGAAGGATCTGATCTTGGCTGCACTAAGGGCTCTTAGCCATGGTTGGATCACTCCCCTAGAATTTCTAAGACGTGACTAAGTTGCCCTTTTGGTGGCTTGGTCCATGGTTCATCGGTTTTTAATAAAAAGATCAAAACAGCCCCTTTCCCCATTCGGCTTCTTCCTTTGTTCAGCATATGGTTTCGGTTTGTGTTTGCTTGGTGTGGATCTTGGTTGGCCTATGGCCCTTAGCCACGGTTCATATCATGCTCCTAGATGTCTAGATCGTGTCATGGTCAATCAAATGGCCACTGGGACGACGCAAGACATCGATCTAAGCAAAACACTACACACGCATGCACGTTGCTCTCGGTTGGACCCTTCGGTTGAGTTTTGGTGTGATGCGGATTGTGGCTGGCCTAAGGCCCTTAGCCATGGTTCAAATCATTCCTTGGGATGTTGGTAAGAGTCTCTGGTCGGTGGTTCACGCCCCTAATGGCCGATAGTCTCGAAACCAACGCAAGTCTTGTAGTTGCGCAGCTGCTGGAAATTACAGCAAGTTGCTGTGTCGGTTCAGAGGCTCATTCGAGTTCTTGGTTGGCTTTTAGCCCATGGCCTTGGACTGGACAGTGCCTCATTGAGTTAGGAAGGTCATGTTTTCGACCGTTTGTCATTTGGATCATTTTTGAGGTCGTACGAGAATTTACGGTGCAATGTGCCAAATTGACTCTCGAAAGAGAGTTTCGTGTTTTGGCCTCCATTCCACCTAGATTTCGACCCTATCATTTCAGAAGCATTATTTTATGATTTTTCAGCGTATTTTAATCATGACTATACGTCGGTTCGGTGTCAGTTCAGGTTGGCTCGGAGTCATGATTAAATGCGAAGTCATTAGGCGTCATAGTCGCATCTTTTGAATGTAAATTGCATAGTTGGTCAACTTTAAGCTATTGCATATCTTTCATGGCACAGTTAGGTTGCAGCGAGCCTGGGGACGATCCAATCCAATCCAGTTGGTAAAATTACAGGAATTTTCATTACGCCAGTTAATTATTTTACGTGCATTAAACAGAAAATGATTATTTTTGAGATTTATGCGATATGGCTTGTGGTTCATTCACTATGTGGGAGTGTTATTTTATACGGTCGTCAGTGACCGATCAGTTCAGTATAGTACCACCCGGTCGCTAGTGACCGGCCAGCTCAGTTCAGTTTCAGCCTCCCCGGTAGCCAGTTACCGACCAGTTCAGCTTAGTGCAGTGGCCACAGGCGTAAAACATAATCTCAACAGAAAACTTTACCAGTTATTTCAGTACAGGCTCCCAGGAGCAAATATTTTTACTGTGATTATCAGTTCAGTTATGCACGTATTATAATTGCTCAGTACAGATTATTTTCAGTATGCCTCAGGACATGATATTTTACCCCATGCATATTTTAAATTCAGATTTTTACTCGTTAGATGCGATTTATGCATGCTGAGTCTTTAGGCTCACTAGACTTGATTGTTGTAGGTACTGATGAGGCCAGGGCCGAGGGCGGGGACCAGTGAGCCAGCTTGGGTCGGCAGTAGTGGCACCCGAGGACCTCAGTGCAGCAGTTGTTATTTTATTCCCCAAACAATTTTTATCAGTCGTTGGATAATTTTTAAATTGTTATTGTTGGCAAAACTTTATTTTCTTCCGCTGCTATTATTTTAAACATTGAACTTGATTCCCCAGTGATTTTATGAATGAGGCCATTTAAGTTCTTTTAAAAAGAAAATTTTTAATTTTCCGCAAATTTCAAGAAAGGAGTTTTAGGCCCTCCACAGGTGCGGTCCTTTTCTTACCGCGGGTGCGGTCTATATTTCATGCACAACTTCATAATCTCATTTAGTGCTTCTCATTACATGTCATGCATACTCATATCTTCCGAATATCACATCAATGAAGACTAATAAATCTCGAGCCTTACAAGTAGTAAGGATTGTAATGCCCGAGAATTAATCACTGTTAATTAACGATTATTGAGTTATAATTCAATTGATTATTAAAGGATTAACCGAGACACGATTTGAGATAACGTGTGAAAAGATATATGTGCGAGGATGAACTCTCGCGCATATGCGCGATCCAGCCGGGCGCATATGCGCGAGATGTCCAGAGAGCCTCGCGCATATACGCGACGTGTATCCGCGCATATGCGCGAGGGTACCCGAGAGTTGGGTAAAATGAACAATGGCCTCGCGCATATGCGCCGAGTAGGGGCGCGCATATGCGCGAGGTGCTGTGCATGTACGCGCCGAGAATTAAGTCTCGGGCATATGCGCGAGGAAGGTACGCACATATGCGCGAGAGGCTTTGGATGAATTTTAAGGAAGACACGTATCAATTACATGCAATATATATATATATAACTTTCTTCTCCGAATTGTTAAGATATCAACAGCCAAAAATCGAAAATTCCCGCAAAAACTTCACTGTGGTTTCAATTTGGAATTTTGGAAAATCCGTCCGTTAGATTTTGAATCTGACTTCGGTACCTTGTTCCTATCAACGCAGACTACAACTGGACGTAAGTTTTACTACGTTTTGACATGCTTTGAAATTAAGATGTTGTCAGAATTGAATGGAATTCATATATGATGTTCTTGACATGTTAGACATCATAGAATCGAAGTCAGATTAAGAAACGGACTGATTATGGAATTGTTATGATTTTCTGAAGTTAATTGACTGAGATATAATATCAGATTGTATCGATATTGAGTATGAGTTGAGGGAATTATTATCTGGTGATGTTGTATTGACGGGGATATCGAGATTGTGCGGTTATACCGTTGATTTTGAATTAAATCGAGATTAATCAGATTCAGTGTTGAATTGAGAATAGAACATTGATATTATGATTCTCGATATGTCGTTTCAGATTTACAAAGACAGTCTTGAGTTCAGAACTGATATTACTTCAGACCGAGACAACAAACGAAAGGTATAAGTCAATGTGGTACCGGGAGATCGACTCGAGTATAGTATGATATACTTGAGTTTCCCAAAATCACATGCTTATTATTATGTTTTATCATTGTGTTCATTGATTTGATTTGAAATGCCTGTTCTATTGATTTATAGGACCATGCATTAGATGAGTAATCTTGTGACAGAAGTACTTGATAGTGGCGGGATCGCCACGAGCACATTGCACGATGTCACAAGATAGTGTGTTGGCGATAGGACCACAGTCTATGACGGATAGGTCAGGACACTGGATGTTGGTTATATCGACGTGGATAGAATTGGATTCTCTTCTATTAGTGTTGGTCGATATAGGAATACCCACATCTGGAAACCGGGATCCCTAGACTAGGATTGAGTCTAGTCTGAGTAGTGGAGTCACGAGCATTGTCGACAGTTTGATATTAATTATGTTTCAGATTTTGATACATATTGTTGTTATCTGTTCATTCTTTTATGTTTATCATATGATGGCATGTTTCGTTGATTTATACCGGGATTATATTCTCATCGGAATTATCCGGCTGTTGTCTTGTTTGTATGTGTACATGACAACAGGTGGGACAAGATCAGGGTCGAGGAGATGAGGAGAGATCGTGATAGAGTGGAGACTGCGGACTTGGATTGTAAATAGGGTTTGAAAACTTGATAGTAGAGGTTGAACCTTAGTCTTTATATCGGATGTATGTTGTACAGGACTTGTACCTTCCTTTATACTGATATGTATACTAGTATGATTTCCATTACATTCTGCAATTTAAAAAAAAAAATTAGGCCCTGTTTTATAATTTATTAATTAGTCCCAATGATGATTAAGAACATTATTAGCGTCTGGGTCCCCACAACAGGTGGTATCAGAGCGTTAGATTCTATAGATTGAGATAGGAGCTAGTGAGCGGGGTAGATTGAGTTTTCTTTCCTGCTTTTGATTGCTAGCATGATTTACTGCTTTAATACATGTTACTTGAATTATCTGAATTGATTAGTGATATGTATTATTGCATATGGATCAGAACCGATTCTTGATCAGAGGTAAGATGATCAGAAAGAGGCTGAGACATATTGTTATGTGATTGCTAACCCTTTTGATATTCAGATATGCCTCCGAGAAGATGATACAAACACGGGAGGTCAAGCTCTAAGAAAGGCATGGGATCCTTTGCAGTTGCCGGAGGGACCAGTCACGAGGGGACGCCTAAAGAAGTTCAAGGAGGCACTACAGGGAGTCATGAGCAAGCATGAAGGGGTCGTGATGCATGGGAGTACGTCGGGAGGCCAAAGGAATATCATTCAAGCATTGTTGGAGACGGCCGAGACTCCACGGACCTGTAAACGGGGTCCGTGCCCTTTACAGCCAAGGATGAAGAATTCCAGTGTCTACATGGACCCGAGCACGCACCAGTACACGGGGTCCGTGTCCTATGACATTTGCGAAGGCCGTGTGTACACGGACCTGTACACGGAGGTGGACACGAGGTTCGTGCCCCTTGTTTCCAGCTGAAGATGATTTTCCTGAGAGTACACGGACCCGTACACGGAGATGTACACGGGGTCTGTGTCTGAGACGACTGCGCGAGAATATTTTCCTTTCTAGAGTTTTAATTATTTTAAAGAACTAGATTTTTGATATCTTTTGTTTTATTAAAACATGTTGGACGAAATATGGGGCCAATTCAGATTATCATTGATATTTTATCAAAGTTTAGAGTTTTTCTCTCAAGCTTTTCAGAGCTTTTGCTTTGTGTTCATTCAAAAATCAAACTTATCAAGATTCGTTCTTGTGGCGTTTGTCGATTGATATCATACGGATTGTCAGGGGCAAGTTCCTTGAAGGTTCGTCTGTTTCTCAATTGTTTAATCCGTGAATATTTATTGCTAAGTTTTTATAATTTAGGGGTGAATATCACACTTTCAAACTTGATTCAAAAGATCGGGACAACAACGACTCTTTGTTCGTTATTGAATTGAGGGCGCAATTCGATTTTAATCGTGTTTGCTATTCGTTCGTACAAAGTTTCATATCATTTGGTATCAGAGCTTTGGCTCATTGAATTCAAGTAAGTTTACCCTTCGTTCTGTTATCAGATCTAAATTTTCTTTCGTTCCGCTTTCAGATCTGATTTGTTCTATTATTCTTCGTCATTCGTGAATCTGTGATACACGAAATTTTATGTTTTTTTTTCTTTGAATTTTCGAAATTCATAGAGAGAGAGAGAGAGAGAGAAAAAAAAGATTACCAAAAATCCGAAAATTCCCTATTATTTCTTTGTGGTATTTTGTTCTATTTCCTTTATAGAGTCATATTCAATTGCCTCTCACAGTAAAAAAAAACATTTAATTATCTTCAAATTGCTTGTCTACGCAGTCCAAGTGAGTCGATCACATTTGTTCACGAGTTGGAACTTGATTGCTTGATATACTCAAATACAAAGCTTGAGCACCTAGAGAGAACTATTGAATTTGAGTGACATTACTTGAGTGCGAGTGAATTTTCCTTGGAGTGAATGGTGAGTATTTGCTGTGAGCAAAAAAAAAATAAGAGAGGAGAGACGAGTGAATTTATTTTTTTTTTTTTGGAGTGATCGTGAGCATTTGGGTGAGGATCATTTTGTTTTATACTAACGTTTTCTTGCAGGTACAAATTTGAAATTAAATAGAGAGGGAGATAGGAGATAGTTCGAACCCGGGGTTGTTTAAGGTTCAAATGGAGGCGTTGTTTGGGCATTTTAGTAGGATGATGAGAAATGAATTAGAGCCCTTACATGAGAGGTTGGATAAACTGAGGTTAGTACTAGCGGGAGTAAGCCTAAACCTAAGGATGTGGGTAGAGGAGAAGAAGAGGAAGAATATGATTTGGGAGGAGATGAGGAAAGTCAAAATGAGAATTGGGGTAGGAATGGAAGAGGTAGAGGATTTGGGAGAGGAAGAAGAGAAGTCATACGGGGTAGATATGATGGGAATAGGGAGGATGGTAAATGGGTAGTATTAAGATGAAAATTCCTGCATTCCATGGGAAATCTAACCCGGAGGCATACTTAGAATAGGAAAAGAGGGTAGAGTTTGTATTTGAGTGTCACCACTACTCCGGACAAAAGAAGGTGAGGTTGGCGGTGGTGGAATTCTTAGACTATGCTCTCATTTGGTAGGATCAATTAGTGACCACTAGAAGGAGGTACAATGAGAGGCCCATAGAAACTTGGGATGAGATGAAGAGAGTGATGAGAAAAAGGTTTGTGCCTAATCACTATTATAGGGAGATGTTCAAGAGGCTACAAACTTTAAGGCAAGGGGTGAAGAGTGTTGAGGACTACTATAAGGAGATGGAAGTAGTCATGATTAGGGCCAATGTTGAGGAAGATAGTGAGGCGACCATGGCTCGTTTTTTTTGTGGTTTGAACAGGAAAATTCAAGATCAAGTGGAGCTTCGGCACTACCTGGATGTAGACGAGATGGTGAAAATGGCCATAAAAGTGGAGCAACAACTCAAAAGGCGTGGAGTTGGCCGCACCAATCAAAGTGTGGGTTCATCATCTTCTTGGCGGTCAAATGGGGTGAAACGTGAGGAGAATAAGGTGGTGACCAAGCCCAAGATTGATACCAAACCAGAGGCGCCTAAACAAGGAGTGCAAGGTAAATCTGAAACTCCTTCTAATCGATCTAGGGATTTTAGATGTTTTAGGTGTCAAGGATTAGGGCATATTTCTAGTAAATGTCCTAATAAAAGGGTGATGATTTTAAATGATTATGGTGAGTATGAGTCGCATAGTGAGGATGATGATGATGATGAGATGCCTGCATTAGAGGATCCTGATGAGGGATATGAGGCGGTGGTAGGTGAATCACTAGTGACTAGGAGAATCATGAGTGCCCAAGTCAAGGAGAAGGAGACTAACCAACGAGAGAACTTGTTCCATACTAGGTGTTTTGTAAATCAAAAAGTTAGCAATCTAATCATAGATGGTGGGAGTTGTACTAATGTGGCTAGTGTTGAGATGGTGGAAAAATTGGGTTTACCTACATTGAAGCATCCTCAACCATATAGGCTTCAATGGTTGAATGATTGTGCGGAAGTGAAGGTCACAAAGAAAGTGCTAGTGCCTTTTTCTATTGGGAAGTATGTGGATGAGGTCTTGTTGATGTAGTACCCATGCATGCTTGTCATATCTTGTTGAAAGGGGATCGGTTACGGTGACCGGAAGCGCAACGGAAGTTAAAAATTTTGATAAATAAACAGTAAACAAACAAGGATGATCAATCGCCCCAATACTAATGGCCCGTGTGAGCTAAACACGGGCCTAGGTCCAATCCTAGGGAAATACAAGGGATGCAAATGCAACTATTAAATTAGCTTCCAATATTTACATGTATTCGATCTTCATAATCATCATGGCCACCATCTTCCATTCTTGATCTTCCACTATACTAATATTTACAAATAAATATCCATGGCAAATAGGGAGACATCTCATGGGGGTGGGAACGGGCCATAAACCAAGCCCACTTTATAAATTGATAATTATTACAATCATTCAACACAAAATATCCTAGCATACACCTAGCAAATTGGGCTTGGGGTTTTGATCATCCTTCATGCATAATATCACATATCATACACCATAAATTAATTATCACAATAATTAATTCATCCAATATTATATATCTTGATCCAATCACTAACCGCCACGATTATAAACTAAATTAACAAAGTATACAAACACATTTGTCTACTTTCAAATTAATTTATTTATAACCGAATTTCTTGTAAATCAACATTTACTATAAATATTTAAAGTCCAACTTAAAATATTTATTTCATTAGAAAATATTTGCAACTTTTGTAATTTTAAACTTAAGGGCCCAAAAACTCATTTTTCACCAAAAACATTTTGGCCCATTTAAAATTCACAAATATGTTAACCATCTAATGACCCAACAACATCAAGGCCCATGACACTTTGATTATCCAAAACACTTTTGGAAACCCTAGTTGTCATCGCCGTCGCCGGAGCTCCGTCGCCGGATTCCGGCCAACTTACCAAATTTTTTTTTTTTTTATTTAAAACATGGGGCTGTTCGGGCAGCCCCTCGGGCAGCCCAAGCTGCCCGAAATGTTGCTGCCCAAAATTCCCCCAAAACCGGCCTTGATTCGATGCAAAATATTAGTCTAATGCGGTTAGAAATCATTCTCAATATAATATCTTCTAATTGCTACACAAAATCGTAACCATAGCTCGGATACCACTTGAAAGGGGATCGGTTACGGTGACCGGAAGCGCAACGGAAGTTAAAAATTTTGATTTTTATCAAGAAATTTCTGCCACCTCATATTATGTAACAAATATAACAAACTCCAAATATCATACATAGGGTGTTGAGAAAATCGTTACCTATCAACCTCTTGAGGTTGATGATGGCACCAACTAATGTGTAAACACTTTAGCTCTTGAGTGGATGACAAATCTTCAAGCTTCCAACCTTCAAAATTAGGCCCACCACCAACTAGGTAAATCCCCTCTTAATTTGCACTAGAAAATTAAGAGGATTTTTCAAGGAGAAGAATATTTCTTCCTCAACACTTGAAGAAGAAAAGAAGAGAAAAAACTTGGAGAGAAAAATCCCTCAAAATTTCGGCCAAGGTGATCAAAAAATGAGGGAGGGAAGAGTTGTCTTGGTAGTGCAAAAAGTTGATCCAAAAAGGTTGCATGTCATGCATTATTTTAGTCAAAAGTATTCCCCAACTCTTCACCTCCCAAGCATGCAATGTGACTTGGGCTTGTAACTATTACAAAGCTCATGGACAATTTAAATTGTCTCAAACATATTTGAGCTCAATTAGACTTTACTTGATTTTATTCAAGCCCACTAGTTAAATAATTATTTCCAATTGGGCTCTACAAGGCCCAATGTTATTTAATTAATTCAACACTTGAATTAATTTAATTATTTGGACTCTACTAGGCCCACTAGTGTTTAATTAATTCAACACTTGAATTAATTTATTTAGTCCATAATAATGTTTATGAAAATCACAATTTTCAAATACATTATTTACTTGGCCTATTTTTAATTGAGGAACACATTCATAAATTAAAAAATTACAATTCTCTCATAGAAGTCATACTTCTATTTTTCTCAACGCATATAAACTCATTTATAAGTCGTTCAACACATTGAACTATTTTTACTTCTCAACGGGATCTAGAAAGCTAGTACTTGTGTGGCCCTCAATGGTTCATTGATACAACTAGCCGTGGGTTCACATCTCCATGTGATTCGGACTAAACATGTCCTTATATGAGCATACCCCAATTGCTCCATTCTTACTTATCAACTCCTTGATAACAAGAACGTCAGAACTCAAGTCTTATAGTACCCAACCAATCATGTTAAACGTCTAGCAGCATCGCTTACATGATTCCCTAGGTATCAAATGATATTGCCTGCAAGAACCATTCAATTATGGTTAGCGTATAGTACGGTCCCTTCAACTCATATATCCCGATCGATTCGACAACCATTGGTTTATCGAGAGTTTTCAATGAATCGATACTATGTGTCATGTCGTAGTTGCATCGATTGTGTAATCTATGAAACCCCTTTCATAATTACCACCATACTCTGATCAGATATTTCAACCTACATACACATGAGAACACATAGGATATCCATACCCGAAGGTAAGCGGTGAATCGCCGACTACAATGCATCGACTCCTATATGTTTCGACAGAACACCCAACCTTGCCACCTGATGACCCCATGAGAGTCGGTAAACAAGTCAAAGTGTAATTCTAGCACATAGACTCTCAATGTTGTCCCGGGTCATAAGGACTAATGGTGTACAACCATAAACTAGGAATTTTCCACTCGATAAGTGATAACCACTTGGAAGGTCCTTTATGGAGGGTTGTTCAGTGCACTATACCAGGAGCACCTATCTGCATGCTCGGACATCACAATTTCCCCTACCAATGAAACATGGTACTCACATCGCAGATACTAGTCTCGAACTCTAGCGGCCTATATCCTTCTTATCGGCGGTTAAATCGACTAGGAACTGTTTAGAATATACAGTATTCCAAATATGAGTTTCATGATACTCATCATATGAGCATCTCATATTCTTTCTACTATTTGTATATTCAAGGGCTTTATCTATGCAACTAGCATGGGTATATAGATAAAGATTTGCCAAAACAATAATTTCAAATATTATTAAAATAAAGATTGCTTATACATAGAGTTTCATTGTGAACACTCGGCCAACACTTGGCTCGACGGGCACCTACTCTAACAATCTCCCATTTGCACTAGAGCCAACTACCCATATGCTTCAAACCCATTGATTCGCGATGCATCTCGAATAATGGTCCAGGAAAAGGCTTAGCTAGTGGATAAGCAACATTATCTGCGGAGCCGACTATGTCAATCGACACTTCTCCTCTTTCCACAATCTCTCTGAGGATGTGGTACTTTCTCAATACATGTTTGGACTTCTGATGATACCTCGGCTCCTTTGCTTGAGCAATGGCTCCCGTGTTGTCACAAAACACCGGGACAGGAGCAACTCCATTAGGAATGACGCCCAACTCTTGGACGAAATTCCTTATCCAAACTGCCTCCCTTGCTGCATCTGATGCAGCAATGTATTCGGCCTCTGTGCTGGAATCCGCAGTATTATCTTGCTTGGAACTCTTCCAAGAGACAGCAGCACCATTGAGCATGAATACAAACCCAGAGGTTGATTTCGAGTCATCGATATCGCTTTGGAAGCTAGAGTCGGTATAGCCTTCCAATTTCAGTTTTCCACCCCATAGACCTAGAACAATTTATTGGTCCTTCTCAACTACTTGAGGATGTCTTTCACAGCTTTCCAGTGTGGAAGACCAGGGTTCGATTAATACCTACTCACTACACTTAGTGCGAAAGCCACGTCAGGACGTGTAGATATCATCCCATACATGATGCTACCAATCACAGATGCATAAGGAATGCTTGTCAACGCCGCTATCTCTGCATCAGTCTTGGGAGACATAGACTTGGATAGGGACACGCCATGACACATTGGTAGATGTCCTCTCTTAGACTCATCCATCGAGAACCGCTTCACGATGATATCAATGTATGTGGACTGGGTGAGACCAAGCAATCCTTTTTGATCTATCTCTATAGATCTGTATTCCCAATACAAAAGATGCTTCACCCAAGTCCTGCATCGAGAACTTACTTGCTAACCATATATTAGTTGATTGCAACATTCCTACATCATTCCCAATGAGTAGAATGTCATCTACATAAAGCACAAGGAATGTCACAGCACTCCCACTGACCTTCTTATATACACAGGGTTCCTCAGGATTCTTAGCAAAACCAAACTCTTTGATTGTACTATCGAATCTGAGGTTCCAACTCCTAGATGCCTGCTTTAGACCATAAATAGATCTTCGAAGTTTGCATACCATATGCTCACTTCCGATAGATGTAAATCTTTCGGGTTGAGACATGTAAATCTCTTCCTTAATATTCCCATTAAGAAAGGCTGTCTTAACATCCATCTGCCATATCTCATAGTCATACCATGCAGCTATGGCTAGCAAAATCCTTATGGACTTGAACATTGCAACTGGAGAAAAGGTTTCCTCAAAGTCAACTCCTTGTCTTTGAGTATATCCTTTTCCCACCAATCGCGCCTTGAAGGTCAATACCTTCCCATCCGCCCCAAGTTTCCTCTTGTAAATCCATTTAAACCCTATGGGAACAATTCCCTCAGGTGGATCCACGAGATTCCACACTTGGTTCGAGAATGGATGGAATTCATCTCAGATTCCATCGCTTCAAGCCACTTGGATGAATCGGCATCAGATAATGCTTCCTTGAAGGTCCTTGGATCACATCCATGGTTAGGCTCATCATGGCCCTCTTCAAGAAGCAGACCATACCTCATAGGTGGTCTCGAGACTCTCTCGAATCTTCTAGGAGCTTGTATCTCCTCTCTTGGCTCTTCGGGTGTGGGTTCTACAATTGTGGGTGTCTCTCGAACCTCTTCGAGTTCTATCATCTCGCCTTTTCTATCTAATAGAAATTCCTTTTCTAAAAAGGTTGCATTCCTAGAAACAAACACCTTTGTTTCTTGGGGATGATAGAAGTAGTATCCAACCGAATTCCTTGGATATCCCACAAAGTAACATAAAATAGATCGACAATCCAATTTATCTCCCACTACCTGCTTCACATAAGCAGGGCACCCCATATTCTAAGACAAGAATATTTGGGTGGCTTACCCTTCCATATCTGATATGGTGTCTGCCTTTGAATGGACATTTAATGGAATATCTTTCAATTTTAAGTTATAGAGATCGTTTTCAAGTTCACCAGTACCAATCAAACATTCATTCATGTAAATGTTGCAAATATCTTTGCTAAATAAACAAGAATATCCATCTTTATCAACATAGAAATGGAAACAATGTTTTTCACAAAATTAGGTACAAACAAAACATCTCATAAAATTAACTTAAAACTATTGTTCAACAATAAGTAAACATCTTCAACAGCCTTGGCAGCAACTCTTGCTCCATTGCCCATCCTTAAGAAGGTCACACCTTCCATAAGCTTTCTACTTCTTCTCATCGCCTGCAAATCATTACAGAGATGTGAGCCACATCCGGTATCCAATACCCAAGAAGTAGAGTTAATTGAAATGTTTACTTCGATATAGAACATACCGTTTCCAGAACTCTTCTGGGCCAGATATTCCTTGCAGTTACGCCTCCAATGTCCAGGCATCTTGCAGTGATGACATACATCATCAGTCTTGTCAGCCTTAACTGGTCTAGCTGCCTCAACGGGATTCGGAGATTGCCTAATCAAGGGCACATTCTTCTTGGGACGTTGGAAAGAACGCTTCTTTCCATTCCCATGTGGATCAATCTTCGTACCAGATGAAGAACCCACATAAAGAACCAACTTCTCTTTCTTGATGGTTGATTCAAACGTAACAAGCATATTCACCAACTCCTCAAGGGTCGGCTCCATCTTGTTCATGTTGAAGTTCACCACAAAAGGATCAAATGAGCTAGACAATGATAACAGCAACACGTCAGTGGTCAACTCCGAAGGCAAGATCAAATCCATGCCAACGAGCTTGTCCACGAGCCCAATCAACTTCAGGCCATGCTCATGGACCGAGGCCCCATCTCGCATGCGCAAAGTGATCAGCTCCTTGATGGTAGCATGCCTAAGAGGCCGTGTTTGCTCACCAAAGAGCTCCTTGAGATGCAAATGAATGTCAGCAGCACTCTTTGTATCCTCAAAACGCCTCTGCAGCTCATCATTCATAGAAGTCAGCATATAACATCTGGCTATCAAGTCATGGTCACACCATTCCTTGTAAGCCTGCAATTCCTCAGGAGTGCAGTCAGTCGGAGCCTCAACAGGGGGTGACTCAGTCAGTGTATATGCTACTCTTTCCGAATTCAAGAAGATTTTTAGGTTTCTTAGCCAAGTGAGGTAATTAGGTCCAGTTAATATGTGTTTGTCGAGTATTACTGATATCAAATTGCGAATCAAAGACATTGTCAATTTGTACTGAAAAGTAAAAACAGATAAATGTTGAAGACTATTTAAAATATTTAGTAAGATATGAAGTTTGGACTTTTACTTCATAAATATTTGCTCCCACTGTTTTTACATCTTTCACTACCCTCTAGTAGAAACGGGAAACTTCTTTCCTCAGTAGGTACGTAAAGTCCAATTAGCGAATTATGATCCCGAATAATATCAGCCAATCACAATTCCTAAAAGGTAGTTTCAAATTGCATCACAATGCAACCCTCTAAGTAAAATTTTGTCTCACGTTTGATTATGACCCAATAATATGACGTCGTTCATCTTCACGTGTCAAGCCTTACCCATCGATATTGAACCTTGATGGACGGTCGCCATGAGTTCCCCCAATAATATGAGCCGAAATCATGGGAGTTCCACGTAGTTCACATCACCATGTCAATGGATGTCACAGCTTTCCGGCACCCAGGGCCCCCCAATAATATGAGCCGAGCCCCGAGTACAGGTAGCGTTCATCAAGCACCCATTGTCGATGGAAGACATGGAAATTATAAACAAATTTATAATTCCCCTATTCGGGCTTGAAATTAATTTTGAATCTTATTCAAAATGAGGGTTTTTAATTTTGAAAGGTCTCATCATTAATTTTATTTAAAAGCTCGCCATGTTTGATCGTATGTTTGCCGGATTAATGCAACTTTGTTATTATCATAATAATAACGCTTATACTCATTATTTATAACATATCATGCATATATTATAAACAATAAACAAACAAGGATGATCAATCGCCCCAGTACTAATGGCCCGTGTGAGCTAAACATGGGCCTAGGTCCAATCCTAGGGAAATGCAAGGGATGCAAATGCAACTATTACATTAGCTTCCAATATTTACATGTCTTCGTTCTTCATAATCATCATGGCCACCATCTTCCATTCTTGATCTTCCACTATACTAATATTTACAAATAAATATCCATGGCAAATAGGGATACATCTCATGGGGGTGGGAACGGGCCATAAACCAAGCCCACTTTATAAATCGATAATTATTACAATAATTCAACACAAAATATCCTAGCATACACCTAGCAAATTGGGCTTGGGCTTTTGATCATCCTTCATGCATAATATCACATATCATACACCATCAATTAATTATCACAATAATTAATCGATCCAATATTATATATCTTCATCCAATCACTAACCGCCACGATTATAAACTAAATTAACAAAGTATACAAACACCTTTGTCTACTTTCAAATTAATTTATTTATAACGAATTTCTTGTAAATCACCATTTACTATAAATATTTAAAGTCCAACTTAAAATATTTATTTCATGAGAAAATATTTGCAACTTTTGTAAATTTAAACCTAAGGGCCCAAAAACTCATTTTTCACCAAAAACATTTTGGCCCATTTAAAATTCACAAATATGTTAACCATCTAATGGCCCAAAAACATCAAGGCCCATGACACTTTGATTATCCAAAACACTTTTGGAAACCCTAGTCGTCATCGCCGTCGCCGGAGCTCCGTCGCCGGATTCCGGCCAGCTTACCAAAAAATTTTTTTTTATTTATTTAAAACATGGGGCTGTTCGGGCAGCCCAAGATGCCCAAAATGGGCAGCAACTTGCTGCCCAAAATTCACCCGAAACCGGCCTTGATTCGGTGCAAAATATTAGTCTCATGCGGTTAGAAATCAATCTCAATATAATATCTTGTAATTGCTACACAAAATCGTAATCATAGCTCGGATACCACTTGAAAGGGGATCGGTTACGGTGACCGAAAGCGCAATGGAAGTTAAAAATTTTGATTTTCATCAAGAAATTTTGGCCGCCTCATATTATGTAGCAAATACAACAAACACCAAATATCATACATAGAGTGTTGAGAAAATCGTTACCTATCAACCTCTTGAGGTTGATGATGGCACCAACTAAAGTGTAAACACTTTAGCTCTTGAGTGGATGACAAATCTTCAAGCTTCCAACCTCCAAAATTAGGCCCACCACAAACTACGTAAATCCCCTCTTAATTTGCACTAGAAAATTAAGAGGATTTTTCAAGGAGAAGAATATTTCTTCCTCAACACTTGAAGAAGAAAAGAAGAGAAAAAACTTGGAGAGAAAAATCCCTCAAAATTTCGGCCAAGGTGATCAAAAAATGAGGGAGGGAAGAGTTGTCTTGGTAGTGCAAAAAGTTGATCCAAAAAGGTTGCATGCCATTCATTATTTTAGTCAAAAGTATTCCCCAACTCTTCACCTCCCAAGCATGCAATGTGACTTGGGCTTGTAACTATTACAAGGCCTTGTCTCAAACATATTTGAGCTCAATTAGACTTTACTTGATTTTACTCAAGCCCACTAGTTAAATAATTATTTTCAATTGGGCTCTACAAGGCCCAATGTTATTTAATTAATTCAACACTTGAATTATTTTAATTATTTGGACTCTACTAGGCCCACTAGTGTTTAATTAATTCAACACTTGAATTAATTTAATTTAGTCCATAATAATGTTTATGAAAATCACAATTTTCAAATACATTATTTACATGGCCTATTTTTAATTTAGGAACACATTCATAAATTAAAAAATTACATTTCTCTCATAGAAGTCGTACTTCTATTTTTCTCAACGCTTATAAACTCATTTATAAGCCGTTCAACACATTGAACTATTTTTACTTCTCAACGGGATCTAGAAAGCTAGTACTTGTGTGGCCCTCAATGGTTCATTGATACAACTAGCCGTGGGTTCACATCTCCATGTGATTCGCACTAAACATGTCCTTATATGAGCATACCCCAATTGCTCCATTCTTACTTATCAACTCCTTGATAACAAGAACGTCAGATCTCAAGTCTGATAATACCCAACCAATCATGTTAAACGCCTAGCAGCATCGCTTACATGATTCCCTAGGTATCAAATGATAGTGCCTGCAAGAACCATTCAATTATGGTTAGCGTACAGTACGGTCCCTTCAACTCATATATCTCGATCGATTCGACAACCATTGGTTTATCGAGAGTTGTCAATGAATCGATACTATGTGTCATGTTGTAGTTGCATCGATGGTGTAATCTATGAAACCCCTTTCATAATTACCACCATACTCTGATCAGAGATTTCAACCTACATACACATGAGAACACATAGGATATCCATACCCGAAGGTAAGCGGTGAATCCCCGACTACAATGCATCGACTCCTATATGTTTCGACAGAACACCCAACCTTGCCACCTGATGACCCCATGAGAGTCGGTAAACAAGTCAAAGTGTAATTCTAGCACATAGAGTCTCAATGTTGTCCCGGGTCATAAGGACTAATGGTGTACAACCATAAACTAGGACTTTTCTACTCGATAAGTGAGAACCACTTGGAAGGTCCTTATGGAGGGTTGTTCAGTGCACTCTACCAGGAGCACCTATCTGCATGCTCGGACATCACAATGTCCCCTACCAATGAAACATGGTATTCATATCGCAGATACTAGTCTCGAACTCTAGCGGCCTATATCCTTCTTAGCGGCGACTGAATCGACTAGGAACTGTTTAGAATATACAGTATTCCAAATATGAGTTTCATGATACTCATCATATGAGCATCTCATATTCTTTCTACTATTTGTATATTCAAGGGCTTTATCTATGCAACTAGCATGGGTATATAGATAAAGATTTGCCAAAACAATAATTTCAAATATTATTAAAATAAAGATTGCTTATACATAGAGTTTCATTGTGAACACTTGGCCAACACTTGGCTCGACGGGCACCTACTCTAACACTTGTTGGGTAGACCGTGGCAATACGACAGAAAGGTGACTCATGATGGGTTCAAGAATAGATATTCATTTGTGTTGAAGATGGAATCCATTGTTTTACTCCCTTTGTCCCCAAAGCAAGTGTTGGAGGACCAATTTAAAAAAAAAGAAGAGAGATGAGGCCGAAAAAAAGAGTGAATTAAAAAGTGAGATGGCCTTTGAAAATAAAAATGAAATGGATGAAAAAAAGAGTGACAAAAAAGGTGAGATAGCCATACAAAAGAAAAAAGAGAGGAAAGAAAATAAGGGGAAAGAAAATGAGAGGAAAGAGGCCAAAAAAAAATCATATATGGCCCAAAAAAGTGAGTTGAAGCAATTGATGCACACACATGAACCACTTGTGTTGATTCTTTACAAGGAGATCCTCCTTAACACAAGTGATATAGCCGGGTCGCTTCCGAGCATTGTTGTTTCACTCTTGCAGGAATTTGAAGATGTATTCCCGGAGGAGCTACCTTAAGGGTTACCACCATTGAGGGGGATTGAGCACCAAATTGATTTGGTACCCGGAAGTGCATTCCAAATCGTCCAGCTTATAGAAGCAATCCGGAGGAGACCAAGGAGCTTCAACGGCAGGTAAGTGAGTTGTTAGATAGGGGTTTTGTGCGTGAGTCTATGTCTCCTTGTGCTGTACCTGTTTTACTAGTTCCTAAGAAAGATGGCTCATGGCGTATGTGTGTAGATTTTAGGGCAAACAATAACATAACCATTATGTATAAGCATCCCATACCTAGACTAGATGATATGTTAGATGATTTGCATGGTGATTGTATTTTTAGCAAGATTGACTTGAAAAGTGGTTATCACCAAATTAGGATGAGGGAAGGAGATGAGTGGAAGACTGCTTTTAAAACCAAATACGGGTTATAGGAGTGGATGGTAATGCCTTTTGGCTTAACTAACGCTCCTAGCACCTTTAGGAGGTTAATGAACCATGTTTTGCGTGCACACATAGGGAAATTTGTTGTGGTCTACTTTGATGATATCCTAGTGTATAGCAAAAATTTGGAAGAGCATGTTATAATCACTTAAGACTTGTGCTAATCACACTAAGGGCTGAAAATTTGTATGCTAACTTAAAGAAATGTGATTTTTGTACAAGAAAACTTGTCTTTCTTGGTTTTGTGGTAAGTTCACAGTGTATACAAGTTGATGAAGACAAGGTAAGTGCTATTCAAGATTGGCCAACGCCTACTACTGTTGGTCAAGTTCGAAGTTTTCATGGTCTTGCAAGATTCTATAGGAGGTTTGTAAAGGATTTTAGCACACTGGCAGCACCAATGACGGCGGTGATCAAGAAAAATGTTCCATTCCAATGGGGCGAGGAGCAAGAGAAGTCTTTCAATCTTATGAAGCAAAAGTTAATTAATGCTCCTTTACTTGTTTTACCTGACTTTGCTTATACTTTTGAAATTGAATGTGATGCTTCAGATGTAGGTATTGGTGGAGTGGTAATGCAAGGAGGGCGGCCGGTGGCATATTTTAGTGAAAAGCTTAATGGAGCAGCGCTTAACTATTCAACAAATGACAAAGAGCTCTATGCACTTGTGAGGACTTTAGAGATGTGGCAACACTATTTGAGGCCTAAGGAGTTTGTGATCCACACGGATCATGAGTCTCTAAAGCACCTTAAGGGCCAACAGAAGTTAAACAAGCGGCATGCCAAGTGGGTGGCATTCATTGAAACATTCCCCTACATCATCAAATACAAACAAGGTAAGGAAAATGTACTGGCCGACGCACTATCACGGAGGTACGTACTAATCTCTACCTTGGAGTCAAAAATTTTGGGGTTTGAACATGTTAAAGAGTTATATGTGTTAGATGATGATTTTAAGAGTGAATTTGAAACTTGTATGCATGGTCTACATGACAAATTTTATTTGCATCATGGGTTCTTGTTTAGAGAAGATAAATTGTGCATTCCCAAGTCATCAATTCGTGAATTAGGCACATGGGAGTGGTTTAACGGGGCACTTTGGGGTGGCTAAAACTTTAGGCGCATTGCATGAGCATTTTTATTAACCACATATGAAACGTGATGTTGAGCGTGTGTGTGATAAGTGCATAACTTGTAAGCAAGCTAAGTCTAGAACACAACCGCATGGATGTTATACACCACTTCCTGTTCCTATTGAGCCTTGGATTTACATTTTTATGGACTTTATTTTGGGGTTGCCTAGGACTAAGAAGGGGAGGGATTCTATTTTTGTTGTTGTGGATAGATTCTCTAAGATGGCACATTTTATAGCTTGTCATAAAACCGATGATGCTTCAAACATTGCAGATTTGTTCTTTAGAGAAGTCGTTAGGTTGCATGGCATGCCTAGGACTATTGTTTCTGATCGCGATGTTAAATTCTTGAGTTACTTTTGGAAGACTTTATGGGCTAAACTTGGCACATAATTGTTGTTTTCTACTACTTGTCATCCTCAAACGGATGGACAAACTGAAGTTGTCAATAGAACTTTAGGAACACTTTTGCGTGCTATTCTTAAAAAGAACTTAAAGAATTGGAGGAATTGTTTGCCATTTGTTGAGTTTGCTTATAATCGCAGTGTGCATTCTACAACAAATTTTTCGCCATTTGAGATTGTTTATGGTTTTAATCCTTTGACTCCGTTGGATTTGATGTCTTTACCTGTGAGTGAAAGGTTAAACATGGATGGAAAAAAGAAGGCTGAATTTGTTAGGAACTTGCATGAAAAGGTCAGGGCCAACATTGAGAAGAGAAATGAGCAATATGCCAAGCAAGCCAACAAAGGGAAGAAGAAGGTGATATTTGACAAGGGAGATTGGGTGTGGCTACACTTGAGGAAGGAAAGGTTCCCCGAGAAGAGACGTTCAAAGCTATTACCTGGGGGTGATGAACCATTTCAAGTCCTTGAAAGGATTAATGACAACGCCTACAGACTCGATCTACCAGGTGAGTATAACGTGAGTTCTACTTTTAATGTTAGTGATTTGTCGTTGTTTGATGTAGGTGACGAGCAAGATTTGAGGACAAATCCTTTTCAACAAGGGGAGGATGATACGAACACGGGTGGTCAAGCTCTAAGAAAGGCACGGGATCTTTTGCAGTTGCCGGAGGGACCAGTCACGAGGGGACGCCTAAAGAAGTTCAAGGAGGCACTACAGGGAGTCATGAGCAAGCATGAAGGGGTCGTGATGCATGGGAGTACGTCGGGAGGCCAAAGGAATATCGTTCAAGCATTGTTGGAAACGGCCCAGACTCCACGGACCTGTAAACGGGGTCCGTGCCCTTTACAGCCGAGGATGAAGAATTCCAGTGTCTACACGGACCCGAGCACGCACCAGTACACGGGGTACGTGTCCTATGACATTTGCGAAGGCCGTGTGTACACGGACCTGTACACGGAGGTGGACACGGGGTCCGTGCCCCTTGTTTCTAGTTGAAGATGATTTTCCCGAGAGTACACGGACCCGTACACGGAGGTCTATACGGGGTCCGTGTCTGACACAGCTGCGCGAGAATATTTTCCTTTCTAGAGTTTTAATTATTTTGGAGACTAGATTTTTGATATCTTTTGTTTTATTAAAACATGTTCGACGAAATATGGGGCCAATTCAGATTATCATTGATATTTTATCAAAGTTTATAGTTTTTTTCTCAAGCTTTTCAGAGCTTTTGCTTTGTGTTCATTCAAAAATCAAACTTATCAAGATTCGTTCCTGTGGCGTTTGTCGATTGATATCATACGGATTGTCAGGGGCAAGTTCCTTGAAGGTTCGTCTGTTTCTCAATTGTTTAATCCGTGAATATTTATTGCTAAATTTTTATAATTTAGAGGTGAATATCACACATTCAAACTTGATTCAAAAGATCGGGACAACAACGATTCTTTGTTCGTTATTGAATTGAGGGCGCGATTCGATTTTAATCGAGTTTGCTATTCGTTCGTACAAAGTTTCATATCAGAAGAGTACCGGAACAGGGTAGCACCTCAAATTCTCCAATGGACGTGACAGCTACTCCAATGGAGACATTATTGAAAAGATTTCAGTCATTTCATCCACCGACTTTGAAGGGAACGGAGACTTCTGCGGACCGTGAGAATTGGCTGGATGATATTGAAATGTTGTTTGAGTCCTTGGAGTATACTGATGAGCGGAAAGTAAAACTAACAGGACACCAGTTACACGACGATGCAAAGAACTGGTGGATCACAACAAAGCGGACATTGGAACACTGAGGTACGACTATTACCTGGAATGTGTTTAGAACTGAATTCTATCAGAGGTTCTTTCCAGTGTCATACAGGAAAGACAAGGGAGCCGAGTTTGCAAACTTGAGACAGGGCCAGCTTAATATTGAGGAATACGTGGCCAAGTTCTCTTCACTATTGCGATTTGCTCCCCACGTCGCTGAACATGATGAGGTCGTGGCGGATCAGTTCATTAACGGCCTGAATCCTGAAATCTTTACCCTGGTGAATACTGGGAGACCGAACAATTTTACCGACGCCTTGAACAGAGCCAAAGGAGCCGAAGCCGGTCTGATGAGACAGAGAGGAGCTTCGTTTGTGCTTCTAGCACCGGGACCACAGCCACCACCTCCCCGATTTTAAATTGGTAGCGGTAGTGGCGGAAAGAAGGACTTCTTGAAGGCTAGAGGGAAGCAATTCAAGAAGTCGGGAAGCAGTTCTTCTAGCTCTGGGAGTCCTCGACAAAGCCAGAGCTATACCAGACCTATTTGCAATACTTGTGGAGGGAAGCATTCCACTGAGTAGTGCCGAGGAGTGTTTGACAGCTGCCGTATCTGCAAACAACAGGGACACTTTGCCTGATTTTGTCCCCAGAGAGGTGCCCAGGGATCCTAGGCAGCTGAGTCATCTGGATCAGTGGCTCAGACAGGGAGATGACCATCTGCCATTCATTCTTTTCATCCAGCACCAGCTCATTCACAGCATAGGCCAGGAGGAAGCCAGACCGTCAGCCAACCTCCTAGACAGCAGGCCCGAGTGTTCGCTTTAACTGAGGAGCAGGCACATGATGCACCTGACGATATGGTGGCAGGTAACTGTTTTATTTCTGGTTATTCTGCATACGTGTTGATAGATACTGGTGCATCACATACATTTATTTCTGAGAGGTTTGCATTGAGTCATGCATTACCTATTGAGTCATTGTCTGCGATAATGTCTGTCTCTTCTCCGTTAGGGACATGTTTGATATTGGTGAAGTCTGTGAAATCTTGTAGATTGCAGTACGATAGGCATGAGATTGAGATAGACTGTATTGTGCTTGGGATATCTGATTTTGACTGTATTATCGGTATCGATATGTTAACCAAGTACAGAGCTACAGTTCATTGTTTCCACAAGATTGTGCAATTCAGACCTGAATGGCTGAGGAGTGGAAATTTTATGGTAAGGGTTCTCGAGCCAGAATTCCTTTGATATCGGCTATGAATATGACTCGATTATTGCAGAAAGGAGCGGATGGATTCCTGGTTTATTCAGTTGATTTACTGAAATCGAGCCCATCATTGGCGGACTTGCCAGTGGTTTGTGAGTTTGCTGATGTCTTTCTAGATGAGATTCCTGGATTGCCTCCGATTCGAGAGATAGACTTCAGCATTGAATTGATGCCAGGAACAGTTCCGATTTCGAGGGCTCCGTATAGGATGGCACCGATCGAGTTGAAAGAGTTGAAAGAACAGTTGGAGGATTTACTGGCCAAGGGGTATATCAGACCGAGTGTTTCTCCTTGGGGTGCTCCAGTACTGTTCGTGAGGAAGAAAGATGGGTTGATGAGACTTTGTATCGACTACCGGCAACTAAACAAGGCAACGGTAAAGAACAAATATCCCTTGCCTCGTATTGATGATTTGTTTGATCAGTTGCAGGGTTCTTCGGTGTACTCCAAGATCGATCTGATATCTGGATACCATCAGCTGAGAGTCAGGGATTCTGATATCTCGAAGACAGCATTCAGATCCAGGTATGGACACTATGAATTTATTGTCATGCCATTTGGTTTGACGAATGCACCGGCGGTCTTTATGGGATTGATGAACCGTATTTTTCAGAAGTATCTCGATGATTTTGTGATTATCTTCATCGATGATATTTTGATTTATTCGAAGAATATGATGGAACATGCCGAGCATTTAAGAACAGTGTTGCGAATTTTGAGGACTGAGAAATTGTATGCGGAACTGTCGAAATGTGAGTTCTGGTTGAAACAGGTGGTATTTCTGGGGCATATTATATCCGGAGACGGTATATCAGTTGATCACAGTAAGGTTGAGGCAGTGATTTCTTGGCCGAGACCGACATCTGTACCAGAGATACGCAGCTTTATGGGTTTGGCAGGATATTATCGCCGATTCATTAAAGATTTTTCGAGTATTGCCAAGCCTATTACACAGTTGACACAGAAGAATGCTCCTTTTGTCTGGTCTGAAGAATGTGAGACCAGCTTTCTTGAATTGAAGAAAAGACTAACCAGTGCTCCGGTGTTGACTATCCCCTCAGGTACTGGTGATTGTGTAGTTTATTGCGATGCATCTCACCGAGGATTGGGTTGTATTTTGATGCAGCGAGGGCATGTTATCGCATATGCCTCAAGACAGCTGAAGCCCCATGATCTCGTTATCCAATTCATGATCTTGAATTGGCAGCCATAGTCTTTGCATTAAAGATATGGCGACATTATCTTTACGGTGAGAAGTTTGAGATTTATTCTGATCACAAGAGTTTGAAGTATCTGTTTTCACAATCAGAGTTGAATATGAGACAGCGAAGATGGCTGGATTTATTGAAAGACTTTGATTGTGAGATCAAATACTATCCGGGGAAATTCAATGCAGCAGCAGATGCACTGAGTCGAAATGTATGTTCCCTATCTTTATCGACGATGTGTGTTTCGAATTTGATTAAAGACTGCTGTTTGTCTGGATTAGTATTTGAGACAGATCAGAGACCCATGAGATTATATACTATTCAAGCTGAACCAGAGCTGATTTTAAAAATTAAAACAGCTCAAAAATTTGATCAAAATATGCAGAATTCGATTGCTATGGTCAGAACGGGACATCGATCAGAGTACCAGGTTCGAAACGGTGTTTTGTATGTGAATAATCGTATTGTTGTGCCGGATGTTTCAGATTTGAGACAGCGGATATTAGCAAAAGCGCACAACAGTCGTTTTAGCATTCATCCTGGTGGCAGAAAAATGTACAATGATTTGAAGACACAATATTGGTGGAAACAAATGAAAGCTGATATTGCTACATTTGTATCCAAATGTCTGAATTGCCAACTGGTGAAGGCAGAGAGAAAGAAACCTAGAGGATTGCTACAGATTTTGTCCATTGGGATCACATTTCCATGGATTTTGTGACACAGTTACCGAGATCCTCCAGAGGTTGTGATGCGATTTGGGTCGTGATTGATCTATTGACCAAATCAGCATGCTTTATTCCATACAAGATGACATATAGATATGACCAGATGGCCGATATTTATGTCAAGGAAGTGGTTAGATTGCACGGAGTGCCGAAGTCGATTGTATCAGACCATGATCCTCGGTTTACTTCGCACTTCTGGCAGAGCCTGCAGCAAGCTCTAGGTACGAGTTACATCTGAGTACCGCATATCATTCACAGACTGACGGATAGTCAGAGCGTACGATCCAGACATTGGAAGATATGCTGAGAGCTGTAGTGCTTGATTTTAGCACTAACTGGCAAGATGCATTGCCTCTCTGTGAGTTTTCGTACAATAACAGCTATCAGACGAGTATTGAGATGGCTCCATTCGAAGCGTTGTACGGAATGAAATGTCGATCCCCTCTATATTGGGATGATATCTCTTATGTTCCGGAGACTAGACCTGATATAATCAGAAATATGACTGAAAAAGTGAAGCTCATTCAGAAGAAAATGAAGGCAGCACAGGACAGACAAGCCAAATATGCCAACCTTCGACGTAGACCGTTGGTATTTGAGGCAGGAGACAGAGTATTTTTGAAAATTTCTCCTTTCAGAGGTGTTGTCAGATTTGGCAAGAAAGGAAAGTTGTCTCCACGATATGTTGGTCCATATGAAATTCTTGAAAAGATAGGAGATCGTGCCTATCGACTCGCTTTGCCGCCTTCATTATCTGGGATACATGATGTTTTCCATGTATCTATGCTGCAGAAATATCTCCCTGATGATTCTCACGTTATTCAACCAGACGAAGCCGAACTTGATGAATCTCTGAGTTATGTTGAAAAACCGATCCGAATTATTGATCGTAAGGAGAAGCAACTCAGAACGAAAACTATTCCTTTGGTGAAAGTGCAATGCACTCGTCATGGCATTGAAGAAGCCACTTGGGAGACTGAATCAGATATGAGATAGGAATTCCCAGCATTGTTTCACTGATGTAAATTTCTGTTCAGTTTCTATTACATGCCTTCTTATTGATATGATTGATTACATGTGATTTCGGGGACGAAATCATATCTTAGGGGGGGAGAAATGTAATGCCCGAGAATTAATCACTGTTAATTAACGATTATTGAGTTATAATTCAAGTGATTATAAAAGGATTAACCGAGACACGATTTGAGATAACGTGTGAAAAGATGTATGTGCGAGGATGAACTCTTGCGCATATGCGCGATCCAGCCGGGCGCATATGCGCGAGATGTCCAGAGAGACTCCCGTATATACGCGACATGTATCCGCGCATATGCGCGAGTGTACCCGAGAGTTGGGTAAAATGAACAATGGCCTCGCGCATATGCGCCGAGTAGGGGCCCGCATATGCGCGAGGTGCTGTGCATGTACGCGCCGAGAATTAAGTCTCGGGCATATGCGCGAGGAAGGTACGCACATATGCGCGAGAGGTTTTGGATGAATTTTGAGGAAGACACGTATCAATTACATGCAATATATATATATATAACTTTCTTCTCCGAATTGTTAAGATATCAACAGCCAAAAATCGAAAATTCCCGCAAAAACTTCACTGTGGTTTCAATTTGGAATTTTGGAAAATCCGTCCGTTAGATTTTGAATCTGACTTCGGTACCTTGTTCCTATCAACGCAGACTACAACTGGACGTAAGTTTTACTACGTTTTGACATGCTTTGAAATTAAGATGTTGTCAGAATTGAATGGAATTCATATATGATGTTCTTGACATGTTAGACATCATAGAATCGAAGTCAGATTAAGAAACGGACTGATTATGGAATTGTTATGATTTTCTGAAGTTAATTGACTGAGATATAATATCATATTGTATCGATATTGAGTATGAGTTGAGGGAATTATTATCTGGTGATGTTGTATTAACCGGGATATCGGGATTGTGCGGTTATACCGTTGATTTTGAATTAAATCGAGATTAATCAGATTCAGTGTTGAATTGAGAATAGAACATTGATATTATGATTCTCGATATGTCGTTTCAGATTTACAAAGACAGTCTTGAGTTCAGAACTGATATTACTTCAGACCGAGACAACAAACGAAAGGTATAAGTCAATGTGGTACCGGGAGATCGACTCGAGTATAGTATGATATACTTGAGTTTCCCAAAATCACATGCTTATTATTATGTTTTATCATTGTGTTCATTGATTTGATTTGAAATGCCTGTTCTATTGATTTATAGGAGCATGCATTAGATGAGTAATCTTGTGACAGAAGTACCTGATAGTGGCGGGATCGCCACGAGCACATTGCACGATGTCACAAGATAGTGTGTTGGCGATAGGACCACAGTCTATGACGGATAGGTCAGGACACTGGATGTTGGTTATATCGACGTGGATAGAATTGGAGTCTCTTCTATTACTGTTGGTCGATATAGGAATACCCACATCTGGAAACCGGGATCCCTAAACTAGGATTGAGTCTAGTCTGAGTCGTGGAGTCACGAGCATTGTCGACAGTTTGATATTAATTATGTTTCAGATTTTGATACATATTGTTGTTATCTGTTCATTCTTTTATGTTTATCATATGATGGCATGTTTCGTTGATTTATACCGGGATTATATTCTCACCGTAATTATCCGGCTGTTGTCTTGTTTGTATGTGTACATGACAACAGGTGAGACAAGATCAGGGTCGAGGAGATGAGGAGAGATCGTGATAGAGTGGAGACTGCGGACTTGGATTGTAAATAGGGTTTGAAAACTTGATAGTAGAGGTTGAACCTTAGTCTTTATATCGAATGTATGTTGTACAGGACTTGTACCTTCCTTTATACTGATATGTATACTAGTATGATTTCCATTACGTTCCGCATTTAAAAAAAAAAAATTTTAGACCCTGTTTTCTAATTGATTAATTAGTCCCAATGATGATTAAAAACATGATTAGCGTCCGGGTCCCCACAAGAATGACCTGCTACTCTTTCTAAAATTTGATTTAAAAATGGTAATGGAAAATAATCTTTTCTAGTGGCGTCATTTAATTTTCTATAATTAATACACATCCGCCAACTAGATGGGACTCGACATGTTAATAATTCACCTTTTCCATTTTTTATCACTGTGATGCCAGATTTTTTTAAAAATACTTGTGTTGGGCTTACCCACTTACTATCGAAAATAGGGCAGATAATTCCAACATCAAGTATGTAAAGTACCGTACTTTTCATACTCAAAATTTGCGGAAAAATTTAAAATTTTCTTAAACATAAAATAACCTTCGAAGTCTGCCATAAAATATCCCAACAAAGTCCCCCATAAGACATGGTTGTTCAAAATACTACAATAAAATTCGCTCACAAAAGGTTTGCTCAAAGTGTTTCCCTCAAACATGAAATCAGAGTAAATTAACATTTGCATAAAAACATAAACATTGCGGTCCTCGGGTTAGCCTCCCGCTCAGTCCAAGCCTGCCCCTTGGTCGCCACCTCCTGTCTCCTCATCAACATACTCACCTGCATCGATCAAGTCTAGGGAGTCTAAAGACTCAACACATATAAACTGGGAAATAGCGAGTACTACATAATAAAACCGCATGTAACTTTAAAATAGAACATACATACTTGAACTTGAATTTGCGTACTAAAACTTGAACATACATATGTAACATAGACGTGCCATAACGTGAAAACTTGTCATAAAGATACTGCATACTAGAACATACATCACTTCATCATTTTGCGTAGAGGCATGTTTCATAGCAAGTGACCCATAACATAATAAATGTCTGATCAGACAAACCACAGTACTGGGCTGACAGGGACGTATCCACTGCCACATACATGAGATCCCCGTTCATAATTTAACGGGCTGGTTGGTCCCCGTTCATAATTTAACGCTTTCCAACCTCGATCTAACCCGTTCATAATTTAACGGGCGGATTGGTCCCCGTTCATAATTTAACGATTTCCAATCCTAAACATAATTTGGTCACAAGACATTTAGCATACCTCAAAACTTAAAATATTTACTTGCACGTCAAACATACTTACTTGGCGTTGTGGGGTTCGTTGGACTCCGACTGGGGCCGTCGCTGCACATAATGACATGAAATTTCATACCTAACTTCCATAACTTAGACTTCGAAATCATGCTTACTCACATGCTCATTCTATCCCTTAGGACGTTTTAGATTTTCCCCTGGCTCGACCTTGTAAAACATCGTATTAAACCATAGCATAAAACCTCGAATCGAACCTTAAGTGATAAAAGAATTTAACCCAAAACTGAAGATACAGGGACCCCGTGCCCAGGTCCGGCCCCGGGTCCGTGTTGGTTCGCTAAGTTATGTGCGTGAAGAAGAAGAAGGCACAGACCCCGTCTCTAGGTCCGGGTAAGGGTCCGTGTAGGTGCGGAAAAATGACACTCCTGAAGGAACAAAGGCACGGACCCCGTGGAGAGGTTCGGGTAAACATCCGTGTAGGCACTGCAAACATACATCGAGTGAAACACAAAGGCACGGACCCCGTGCCCTCATCCGTGTAGGGGTCCGTGCTGACTCGCAAAAAAAACGACACTGAAGGAATAACAAAGGCACGGACCCCGTGTCAGGATCCGTGTACGGGTCCGGCTAGACACTGAACGACGAAACCAGCATGAAAAACTTAGTGTGATGTTTCCTTCTCCCCAACCAAACCAAATGACCACGGATCGATACCCCGAGACACATCCTTGTACGCTATGGCATTGTACCAACCCAAGTAAGCCATTAAAATTGTTCCCAGGAGCAACAATCAACAACAACAACGACACGACCTGAAATTCGTCACCATTATTCTCCCTACGACTTTTGATTCAACCTGTTGCCTGACGACACGAACGGTGATCCAAATACCAACCCAACATCATAAAAATCATACCTAGACACAGCAACGATCGCCCGTCGATCCCCAACGAAGCCTGCAACATAAAACTTCAAGAAACGCATCAATAACAAAATTTTCTGGAATTCACAGTTTGAGCAGTCTCACGAAAAATGCCATAACTCACTCAATTTTCACCCAAAAATCTTGAATTTTATATCCAATTCAAGGTATCGAAAAGTTCTACAATTTTCTAGTTGAAAGTTTTCTCAAAATCTCGACTGAAAATTCGCAGTTTCAACTAGAACAGTAAAACGTGATTTTTGATTCTTAAAATGGTTTCAAAAGTGATCCCAACCAACACAATTGCTCAAACTTCTACACGCCGCACACATGGTTTTGCTCATAAATAACAACGCATGCATAATATGACATGATCGATGCATCAAGAACAGAATATACGTGCCTTTTGCTATATAAAAATACTGAATGACGTCACCAAAGCGGAGATAGAAGCAAGGTTGATCCGGGACGATTGTGCAACGATTTTCTTGCCACAAAATACACGAAACTCGCTGGAAAATTATTGGAGAAGGGGGCGGCAGCTTTCTCCTCCAAGAACCCTAGTTTTCTTTCTTTTAAAAAAAATCTGAAAAAATAAAAGTGTTTGTGTGTTGTGTGTTTTACGTGCAGTGTGTGTGTTTGGCTAGATTAGGGGATTAAAATTTGGCTTAATTAAATAATTAACATACTAATAAAATGCTAATTTAAATTCTAGTTAAAATGTTACTCAATTAACAAATTAAATAGAATACTATATCTACACCCTTTTTAAATATAATCCTCTAATTGGAATAAAACACACTAAATTTTAAACAAACTCTTAATTTAAAATAACACACACCAAAAGGCTTATTTTAAAAGTTTTAAACTCTTAAACCACTACATACGTAAATTAGGCTTTAAAATGCTAAGCTAAATAACTTTATTTAAAATGCCCATCCATAACTTAAAATAAAATACCACATTTTTAAATTGCCAGAAATCGTCACCGGGTCTTTTCCTCAATCCCGCTTCGAATGAACACCTGAAACATGAAACTCGAAAAACATTTTAACGTGCATCACATAAACATAAATAATTTAAAATAATGCATTCAAATAAATCATGCATGGCTTAAAACTCATTTTAAAAATTAATTAAATGATTTGCTAATTAAATAAATGCATGGGTTATACGTGTATTGAATTTGGGTACTACAGTTCCTCCCCCACTTATAAAAATTTCGTCCTCGAAATTAAGTCTTACCGAACAACTCCGGGTAGCGAAGTCTCATATCTGCTTCCGATTCCCAAGTGGCCTTTTCCACCGATTGATTTAGCCACCGGACTTTGACTAGCTTAGTCACTTTATTCCGGAGCCTACGCTCTTGCCTGTCTAGGATTTGGCCTGGTTTTTCCTCGTAAGACAAGTCTGGAG
The DNA here is from genome assembly GCF_025594145.1 of Primulina tabacum. NCBI lineage: Eukaryota > Viridiplantae > Streptophyta > Magnoliopsida > Lamiales > Gesneriaceae > Primulina > Primulina tabacum. Next base: position 22,180,282 of record NC_134560.1, on the reverse strand, counting down.
TCAGCTGCAACGGCTCATAACTCAGAATGTGCGAAGGATTAGCCAGATATTTCCTCAGCATCGAGACATGGAACACATTGTGCACCCCGGCCAGATTCGGCGGAAGGGCAACACGATAGGCTAATGTCCCAACTCTGTCCAAAATTTCGAACGGTCCAATAAATCTCGGACTCAGCTTGCCTCTCTTCCCAAATCTCATCACCCCCTTCATAGGTGCTATCTTGACGAAAACGTGATCACCAACGGCAAATTCGAGATCTCTCCTCCTCTTATCAGCATAACTTTTCTGACGGCTTTGGGCATTCTTCATTCTGTCACGAATCTTGACCACCACGTCTGCAGTCTGCAGAACTATCTCTGGACCAAGTTCTGCTCTCTCACCAACTTCATCCCAATGAACTGGTGATCTGCACTTCCTCCCATACAACGCCTCATAGGGAGCCATACCAATTGTTGATTGGAAGCTGTTGTTGTATGTGAACTCCACTAGAGGTAGTCTAGACTCCCATGTTCCTTGAAAATCAATCATGCAGGCTCTCAGAAAATCCTCTAAAATCTGAATCACTCGCTCAGACTGACCATCTGTCTGCGGGTGAAAAGCTGTACTGAAAAGCAACTTCGTTCCCATGGCTGCATGTAAGCTCTTCCAGAAGGACGATGTGAATCTCGGGTCCCTGTCGGACACAATTGAAACTGAGAATCCATGTAGACGGACTATCTCTCTGATATAAAGCTCCGCATACTGCGTCATGGAGAAATTCATCTTCACTGGTAGAAAATGCGCTGACTTAGTGAGTCGGTCCACTATAACCCAAATAGAATTCGATCCTCTGACTGACCTCGGCAACCCAACCACAAAATCCATAGTAATGTTCTCCCATTTCCACTCTGGGATAGGAAGTGGCTTAAGCATTCCTGCTGGCCTCTGATGCTCTGCCTTCACCTGCTGACAAGTGAGGCATTCTGACACAAATCGGCGATGTCCCTCTTCATTCCTGGCCACCAATACAAAATCTAGAGGTCCTTATACATCTTGGTACCTCCCGGATGGATAGAATACGGAGATGCGTGTGCCTCTGTCAAAATATCCTGTCTGATCGATTCACCACTAGGCACCCACATTCTACCTTTGTATCTCACAATGCCGGCTGTCACTGTGTAAAGAACACTGCCCTTGGCTTCATCTTTCAGTCTCCATTTCTGTAGCTGCTCATCTGAAGACTGTCCTGCTCGGATACGGTCTAGCAAATCAGATTTGACTGTCAGATTAGACAGCCTAGGGGCTCTGCCCTCACGATAAATCTCTAGACCAAACTTCTGAACCTCAGACTGAAGAGGTCTCTGCACTGACAACTGAGCTACAACTGCCACTTTCCTGCTCAATGCGTCTGCAACAACATTAGCCTTTCCCGGATGGTAGCTAATTTCGCAGTCGTAATCTTTCACAAGTTCCAACCACCGTCTCTGTCTCATATTCAACTCTTTCTGCGTGAAGAAATATTTGAGACTCTTATGATCGGTGAAAATCTGGCATTTCTCGCCGTATAGTTAGTGTCTTCAAATTTTCAGTGCGAAGACAACGGCGGCTAACTCCAGGTCGTGAGTCGGGTAATTCTTCTCCTGCACCTTCAACTATCTGAAAGCATAAGCTATGACCCGACCCTACTGCATCAATACTGTGCCTAACCCGAGCTTAGATGCATTGGTATATAATACGAAATCTCCTTGCCCTGACGGCATGGCTAGCATCGGCGCAGAAATAAGAGCTTGCTTCAACGTATCAAAGCTCTTCTGACACTCATCACACCACACGAATTTAGCATTTTTCTTGGTCAGGGAAGTGAGTGGCACTGCTATGGATGAAAATCCCCGAATGAACTTACGGTAGTAACCGGCTAAACCCAGAAAACTGCGGATTTCTGATGCGTTCTTTGGCTCAACCCATTCTTTGACAGCTGCTACTTTCGCTGGATCCACCTCGATTCCACTGCTAGATACTATATGCCTCAAAAATGCAACTTTCTGCAGCCAAAACTCGCACTTACTATACTTTGCAAACAACTTACGGCTCTGCAAGGTCTGTAAAACTGTCCTCAAGTGCTGGATGTGCACCTCATGGCTCTTCGAGTATATAAGAATATCGTCAATGAATAATATGACGAACTGGTCGAGGAACGGCTGAAATACTCGGTTCATGAGGTCCATGAAAACAGCTGGAGCATTTGTCAATCCAAACGGCATCACCAAGAATTCGTAATGCCCGTATCTGGTCCTGAAAGCTGTCTTGTGAACTTCTGCATCCTTCACTTTCAGCTAATGATACCCTGATCGAAGATCTATCTTAGAGAACACGGTAGCTCCCTGTAACTGATCAAACAAGTCTTCGATTCTAGGCAACGGGTACTTATTCTTGATCGTTACCTTGTTCAGCTCACGGTAATCGATGCACAGTCTCATGCTTCCGTCTTTCTTTTTCACAAAGAGCACTGGTGCGCCCCACGGTGAGAAACTCGGGCGGATAAACTCCTTGTCTAAGAGCTCTTGAATCTGCTGCTTAAGTTCTAACATCTCTGCTGGAGCTAATCTGTACGGTGCCTTAGAAATTGGCACTATGCCTGGCATGAGATCGATTGCAAACTCCACCTCTCAATCTAGTGGAAGGCCTGCGACGTCGTCTGGAAAGATTTCTGGGAAATCCATGACTACTGGCACCCCTGAAATAGAAGGAGTGGGCACGTCCGGTGCTGAGATAACGCTGGCCAAGAAGGCCTGACACCCCTTCTAAATGAGTCTTCGTGCCTGCATGCAAGAGATCATACGCGGGAAACTCCTCCACCTGGCTGGCTCAAAAAGAAACTGCTCCATGCCCAATGGTCTGATTAACACTGACCTCTTCTGAAAGTCGATAAGAACTCTGTTCTTAGTCAGCCAGTCCATTCCCAATATGATGTCGAATTCTGGCATCGGCAATAGGATTAAATCGGCATATACTAGGTGGCCATGTAGTTCTAGATCGATGTCTCTGACCACACTGGTAGCTAACAGCTCTTCCCCTGATGGGACTGTCACTGAAAATTTCACGTCTAGGCCAATGGACTTGAGGTCCAAATGATTAGCAAAAATCTCCGATATGAAGGAGTGAGTGGCCCTTGAGTCTATCAGTGCAGTTGTGGAAAATCTCTTAACAAAAATGTTTCCTGGGATACGTTAGCACCACACAAAACTTATATCCCCAACATACAAACAGTAACCTAAAGCATAATAGAACTCCATATCCTATGTCACACAAAATATTACCGGCACGCTAATAATCCCAAGAAAGTTTCCACATGCATGGAAAAATAATATTGAGATTAGGTAGAAAAGGTTACCGGTCAGTAGTGTATTGTCTGGGTTCGCCTCCTGAGCATGCATGGCGAAAACTCTCCCTTGAGTCGGTTGCTTCCACTGCGGGCACTCCTTCAACATGTGGTCGCTAGCTCCACACTTGAAGCACTTGCCTGATCCATATAAGCACTGCCCCGGGTGCTGGCGGTTGCATTTAGGACACACTGGGTAAGCAACGGGCTTCTGTGGCGCCCCCTGCTGCTGAATTGGACCCTTGCCCTTTGGTGGTCTATGATACGGCTTCTTCCCTGGCGGCCCCTGATACGGTTTCTTGAACTGGGGCCTCTGATGCTGCTGCTGCTGGTGTTGCGGCGCTTGATAGGGCCTCTTGCTCTGCCTGTCAGCCTCAATGTCTCTTTGGTCCTGCTCTGCCGCCAAAGCTCTAGATACTGCGACGGCATACGAAGTAGGGCCGGCTACTCTCACATCACGGCGCAAGATCGGCCGCAGTCCATCCATGAAATGCCTCAGTTTTGCTTGGGCATCATTCGCAATGAGGTGTACGAAGTAACACCCCCTCTCAAACTTTCTGACAAAATCTGCACACTACTGTCTCCCTGTCTCAGCGTCATAAATTCCCTGGTCAGACGAGAGCGTACTTCTTCAGTGAAGTACTTGGCGTAGAACACCTCTTTGAATCCGTTCCAAGACAGAGTCCGCAAGTTTACTGCCACTGATGCACTCTCCCACCATAATCTAGCATCCCCTGACAGCAAGAATGTAGCACATCTGACCCTGTCAGCGTCAGTCAGCTCCACAAAGTCAAATATTACCTCGATGGACTTGATCCATCCCTCAGCTACCATCGGGTCAGTAGTACCCGAAAACTCCTTCTGACTCATCCTCCTGAACCTCTCATTTACTGCCTCTGGTCTAGGCCTCTCCTCGGGGCCTACAGCAGTCTGGTTCCTCGCAAACTGTGCGAAGAATTGCGTCATACCAGCAAGCATCTGCGCCTGCATATCTGGAGGTGGTGGTGGAGGATTGGCTCTTCCCTCATCTCGAGGCTCTCTGTCCTCCTCCCTAGCTTCCTGGTTAATCATAGGTCTAGGAGGCATACTGTTCCAATGAATTACCCAACACGTAAACCCAACATGCATGAATATGATATAAATGACATACGATGCACGAAATTTGAACTTAAACATGAACATGCTGAAATCATGGCTCAATACATACTACGTAGCATAAATTTTTTTTTGAAACTTTAAAACTTACAGACTTGAGGTGTGACCTCGTGAGCTTCTTGCGGCTGGCGGTAGGCGTAACCCTTTACAAGAACACCGCTCTGATACCAACTGTAAAGTACCGTACTTTTCATACTCAAAATTTGCGGAAAAATTTAAAATTTTCTTAAACATAAAATAACCTTCGAATTCTGCCATAAAATATCCCAACCAATTCCCCCATAAGACATGGTTGTTCAAAATACTACAATAAAATTCGCTCACAAAAGGTTTGCTCAAAGTGTTTCCCTCAAACATGAAATCAGAGTAAATTAACATTTGCATAAAAACATAAACATTGCGGTCCTCGGGTTAGCCTCCCGCTCAGTCCAAGCCTGCCCCTTGGTCGCCACCTCCTGTCTCCTCATCAACATACTCACCTGCATCGATCAAGTCTAGTGAGTCTAAACACTCAACACGTATAATCTGGGAAATAGTGAGTACTACATAATAAAACCGCATGCAACTTTAAAATAGAACATACATACTTGAACTTGAATTTGCGTACTAAAACTTGAACATACATACGTAACATAGACGTGCCATAATGTGAAAATTTTTCATAAAGATACTGCATACTAGAACATACATAACTTCATCATTTTGCGTAGAGGCATGTTTCAAAGCAAGTGACCCATAACATAATAAATGCCTGATCAGATAAACCACAGTACTGGGCTGATAGGGACGTATCCACTGCCACATACATGAGATCCCCGTTCATAATTTAACGGGTTGGTTGGTTCTCGTTCATAATTTAACGCTTTCCAACCTCGATCTAACCCGTTCATAATTTAACGGGCGGATTGGTCCCCGTTCATAATTTAACGCTTTCCAATCCTAAACATAATTTGGTCACAAGACATTTAGCATACCTCAAAACTTAAAATATTTACTTGCACGTCACACATACTTACTTGGCGTTGTGGGTTTCGTTGGACTCCGACTGGGGCCGTCGCTGCACATAATGACATGAAATTTCATACCTAACTTTCATAACTTAAACTTCGAAATCATGCTTACTCACATGCTCATTCTATCCCTTAGGACGTTTTAGATTTTCCCATGACTCGACCTTGTAAAACATCGTATTAAACCATAGCATAAAACCTCGAATCGAACCTTAAGTGATAAAAGAATTTAACCCAAAATTTAAGATACACGGACCCCGGGCCCAGGTCCGGCCCCTCGTCCGTGTAGTTTCGCTAAGTTATGTGCGTGAAGAAGAAGAAGGCACGAACCCCGTCTCTAGGTCCGGGTAAGGGTCCGTGTAGGTGCGGAAAAATGACACTCCTGAAGGAACAAAGGCACGGACCCCGTGGAGAGGTCCGGGTAAACATCCGTGTAGGCACTGCAAACATACATCGAGTGAAACACAAAGCCACGGACCCCGTGCCCTCATCCGTGTAGGGGTCCGTGCTGACTCGCAAAAAAAACGACACTGAAGGAATAACAAAGGCACGGACCTCGTGTCAGGGTCCGTGTACGGGTCTGGCTAGACACTGAACAACGAAACCTGCGTGCAAAACTTAGTGTGATGTTTCCTTCTCCTCAACCAAACCAAATGACCACGGATCGATACCCCGAGACACATCCTTGTACGCTACGGCATTGTACCAACCCAAGTAAGCCATTAAAATTGTTCCCAGGAGCAACAATCAACAACAACAACGACACGACCTGAAATTCGTCACCATTATTCTCCCTACGACTTTTGATTCAACCTGGTGCCTAACGACACGAACGGTGATCCAAATACAAACCCAACATCATAAAAATCATACCTAGACGTAGCAACGATCGCCCGTCGATCCCCAACGAAGCTGGCAACATAAAACTTCAAGAAACGCATCAATAACAAAATTTTCTCGAATTCACAGTTTGAGCAGTCTCACGAAAAACACCATAACTCACACAATTTTCACCCAAATAATAGGGAGTGTAGCATTATCACTCCTCCAACTAAAATGTGGGAGATTGAATCTTGTTTGATGGTTCAATTGTACCTATAGCGTTTCAATTTTGAGCATTTTCAGCTAATGAATCGAGATACTCAATTGCCTCGTTTGGATCTTTATCTTCAAAAGTTCCATTACACATAAATTCAACCAATTGCCTATCTTTAGGTGTTAAGCCTTCATAAAATTGAGAAACAACTCTCCAAATTTCAAAACCATGATGTGGACAAAGATTAAGCAATTCTTTATGTTGGAAACTAAATTTCAGTGATTTGACAAACTAAGCATCGAATTTATTGGACTAACTGATCAAGTTACCAGGCTTCGCAAATCGACTATCATTTGCCTAACTGATGATTAATGTGCTTAATATTAAAGGCAACTGATACCATCGCAACTGATTTATCGCAACTAATTTACGCAACTGAATGAGCAGTCAACTGACTGATCAGTCATAAACCTATACATATTCAGCCGAGAACATTCAATCTATTATCTTCAGCTGATCACTCAGTTGTACACGTCACCAGTTGAGAACGACAACCGACAAATAGTACAACAAACTGCAACTAGTAGTGGAACGCCGCATTTCAGAGTGCAATGTACGAATGTCAGAGAATAATGACGTGGCAATCAACAAATATTTGGATTAAAATGCTATTTAATATCACCGTTGAGAGGGAAGCCTACAAATAGCTGAAGAGGGCAGCTGAGAACATAATATACGAACTACTATTCTATTCAACCTTGCTGTTACTCTACTAAAATATCAACTCGTATTCAGATATCGAAAGCTCACTCTTATCAGATATATCAGTAGCATTCAAGGCTATATTTACAAGCTTGTTAGCACTTTGAAATCTTTGTTAGATTCATTCAGTCGTGTTTAAATTTCAGTCACGCACTGTAAAAGTTTTTGTGTACTAAGAGTTTCAGTTTTGGCAATGTTAAGTCCAAACTGAAGTGGGTCAATACAACTCTTGTATTCGATCAAAGTCTTGTAGTGGAAATCCTATCTTCGTCAAAGAAGGGATTACGTAGGAGTTATTCCATTCTCCAAACATCCAGAAACAAACTGTGTTCACTTTCATTTCAGTTATTACTTTCAGTTAGCTATTCTATCTATCAGTCAGTTTACTTCCGCAACTGTTTTTCTCAGTTTAACTGATTGTTATCGACTGACGAGATACCGAGAATCAGTTTGTCACGAAACTGAACTTAATATTCGAAAAGAATACAAAATACAAAAGTGTTTATTCAACCCCCCTTTCTAAACACTTTCCACCTTCTAACCGATCCTTTCAAGTGGTATCAGAGCAGTTGTATCTCGTCTCAGAATATTTCTACTCAAACTAATTATCATGGAATCCTTAAACAAGTTCCCAATGTTTTCTTGAGAAGACTACGATGATTGGAAAATCAGGATGCAGGCTCACTTAGCTGCACAAGACGATGATATGTTGTACGTCATCACTGACGGACCAATGAAGATTCTGAAAGCCAACACAGCAGTTGCAATCACCGATGGGGCACCTCACAGAATTGAAAAGCCCAGAGATGAATGGACTGCCGAGGACAAAAGAAAAGCAAATTTGGATAATGTGGCTAAGGACATACTGTACAAAACGCTAGATAAAATAACTTTCAGCAAGATCAAAATGTGCAAGACAACTAAAGAGATTTGCACCAACTTCATCCCAATGAACTGGTGATCTGCACTTCCTCCCATACAACGCCTCATAGGGAGCCATACCAATTGTTGATTGGAAGCTGTTGTTGTATGTGAACTCCACTAGAGGTAGTCTAGACTCCCATGTTCCTTGAAAATCAATCATGCAGGCTCTCAGAAAATCCTCTAAAATCTGAATCACTCGCTCAGACTGACCATCTGTCTGTGGGTGAAAAGCTGTACTGAAAAGCAACTTCGTTCCCATGGCTGCATGTAAGCTCTTCCAGAAGGACGATGTGAATCTCGGGTCCCTGTCGGACACAATTGAAACTGAGAATCCATGTAGACGGACTATCTCTCTGATATAAAGCTCCGCATACTGCGTCATGGAGAAAGTCATCTTCACTGGTAGAAAATGCGCTGACTTAGTGAGTCGGTCCACTATAACCCAAATAGAATTCGATCCTCTGACTGACCTCGGCAACCCAACCACAAAATCCATAGTAATGTTCTCCCATTTCCACTCTGGGATAGGAAGTGGCTTAAGCATTCCTGCTGGCCTCTGATGCTCTGCCTTCACCTGCTGACAAGTGAGGCATTCTGACACAAATCGGCGATGTCCCTCTTCATTCCTGGCCACCAATACAAAATCTAGAGGTCCTTATACATCTTGGTACCTCCCGGATGGATAGAATACGGAGATGCGTGTGCCTCTGTCAAAATATCCTGTCTGATCGATTCACCACTAGGCACCCACATTCTACCTTTGTATCTCACAATGCCGGCTGTCACTGTGTAAAGAACACTGCCCTTGGCTTCATCTTTCAGTCTCCATTTCTGTAGCTGCTCATCTGAAGACTGTCCTGCTCGGATACGGTCTAGCAAATCAGATTTGACTGTCAGATTAGACAGCCTAGGGGCTCTGCCCTCACGATAAATCTCTAGACCAAACTTCTGAACCTCAGACTGAAGAGGTCTCTGCACTGACAACTGAGCTACAACTGCCACTTTCCTGCTCAATGCGTCTGCAACAACATTAGCCTTTCCCGGATGGTAGCTAATTTCGCAGTCGTAATCTTTCACAAGTTCCAACCACCGTCTCTGTCTCATATTCAACTCTTTCTGCGTGAAGAAATATTTAAGACTCTTATGATCGGTGAAAATCTGGCATTTCTCGCCGTATAGGTAGTGTCTTCAAATTTTCAGTGCGAAGACAACGGCGGCTAACTCCAGGTCGTGAGTCGGGTAATTCTTCTCGTGCACCTTCAACTATCTGAAAGCATAAGCTATGACCCGACCCTACTGCATCAATACTGCGCCTAACCCGAGCTTAGATGCATTGGTATATAATACGAAATCTCCTTGCCCTGACGGCATGGCTAGCATCGGCGCAGAAATAAGAGCTTGCTTCAACGTATCAAAGCTCTTCTGACACTCATCACACCACACGAATTTAGCATTTTTCTTGGTCAGGGAAGTGAGTGGCACTGCTATGGATGAAAATCCCCGAATGAACTTACGGTAGTAACCGGCTAAACCCAGAAAACTGCGGATTTCTGATGCGTTCTTTGGCTCAACCCATTCTTTGACAGCTGCTACTTTCGCTGGATCCACCTCGATTCCACTGCTAGATACTATATGCCTCAAAAATGCAACTTTCTGCAGCCAAAACTCGCACTTACTATACTTTGCAAACAACTTACGGCTCTGCAAGGTCTGTAAAACTGTCCTCAAGTGCTGGATGTGCACCTCATGGCTCTTCGAGTATATAAGAATATCGTCAATGAATAATATGACGAACTGGTCGAGGAACGGCTGAAATACTCGGTTCATGAGGTCCATGAAAACAGCTGGAGCATTTGTCAATCCAAACGGCATCACCAAGAATTCGTAATGCCCGTATCTGGTCCTGAAAGCTGTCTTGTGAACTTCTGCATCCTTCACTTTCAGCTAATGATACCCTGATCGAAGATCTATCTTAGAGAACACGGTAGCTCCCTGTAACTGATCAAACAAGTCTTCGATTCTAGGCAACGGGTACTTATTCTTGATCGTTACCTTGTTCAGCTCACGGTAATCGATGCACAGTCTCATGCTTCCGTCTTTCTTTTTCACAAAGAGCACTGGTGCGCCCCACGGTGAGAAACTCGGGCGGATAAACTCCTTGTCTAAGAGCTCTTGAATCTGCTGCTTAAGTTCTAACATCTCTGCTGGAGCTAATCTGTACGGTGCCTTAGAAATTGGCACTATGCCTGGCATGAGATCGATTGCAAACTCCACCTCTCTATCTGGTGGAAGGCCTGCGACGTCGTCTGGAAAGATTTCTGGGAAATCCATGACTACTGGCACCCCTGAAATAGAAGGAGTGGGCACGTCCGGTGCTGAGATAACGCTGGCCAAGAAGGCCTGACACCCCTTCTAAATGAGTCTTCGTGCCTGCATGCAAGAGATCATACGCGGGAAACTCCTCCACCTGGCTGGCTCAAAAAGAAACTGCTCCATGCCCAATGGTCTGATTAACACTGACCTCTTCTGAAAGTCGATAAGAACTCTGTTCTTAGTCAGCCAGTCCATTCCCAATATGATGTCGAATTCTGGCATCGGCAATAGGATTAAATCGGCATATACTAGGTGGCCATGTAGTTCTAGATCGATGTCTCTGACCACACTGGTAGCTAACAGCTCTTCCCCTGATGGGACTGTCACTGAAAATTTCACGTCTAGGCCAATGGACTTGAGGTCCAAATGATTAGCAAAAATCTCCGATATGAAGGAGTGAGTGGCCCTTGAGTCTATCAGTGCAGTTGTGGAAAATCTCTTAACAAAAATGTTTCCTGGGATACGTTAGCACCACACAAAACTTATATCCCCAACATACAAACAGTAACCTAAAGCATAATAGAACTCCATATCCTATGTCACACAAAATATTACCGGCACGCTAATAATCCCAAGAAAGTTTCCACATGCATGGAAAAATAATATTGAGATTAGGTAGAAAAGGTTACCGGTCAGTAGTGTATTGTCTGGGTTCGCCTCCTGAGCATGCATGGCGAAAACTCTCCCTTGAGTCGGTTGCTTCCACTGCGGGCACTCCTTCAGCATGTGGTCGCTAGCTCCACACTTGAAGCACTTGCCTGATCCATATAAGCACTGCCCCGGGTGCTGGCGGTTGCATTTAGGACACACTGGGTAAGCAACGGGCTTCTGAGGCGCCCCCTGCTGCTGAATTGGACCCTTGCCGTTTGGTGGTCTATGATACGGCTTCTTCCCTGGCGGCCCCTGATACGGTTTCTTGAACTGGGGCCTCTGATGCTGCTGCTGCTGGTGTTGCGGCGCTTGATAGGGCCTCTTGCTCTGCCTGTCAGCCTCAATGTCTCTTTGGTCCTGCTCTGCCGCCAAAGCTCTAGATACTGCGACGGCATACGAAGTAGGGCCGGCTACTCTCACATCACGGCGCAAGATCGGCCGCAGTCCATCCATGAAATGCCTCAGTTTTGCTTGGGCATCATTCGCAATGAGGTGTACGAAGTAACACCCCCTCTCAAACTTTCTGACAAAATCTGCACACTACTGTCTCCCTGTCTCAGCGTCATAAATTCCCTGGTCAGACGAGAGCGTACTTCTTCAGTGAAGTACTTGGCGTAGAACACCTCTTTGAATCCGTTCCAAGACAGAGTCCGCAAGTTTACTGCCACTGATGCACTCTCCCACCATAATCTAGCATCCCCTGACAGCAAGAATGTAGCACATCTGACCCTGTCAGCGTCAGTCAGCTCCACAAAGTCAAATATTACCTCGATGGACTTGATCCATCCCTCAGCTACCATCGGGTCAGTAGTACCCGAAAACTCCTTCTGACTCATCCTCCTGAACCTCTCATTTACTGCCTCTGGTCTAGGCCTCTCCTCGGGGCCTACAGCAGTCTGGTTCCTCGCAAACTGTGCGAAGAATTGCGTCATACCAGCAAGCATCTGCGCCTGCATATCTGGAGGTGGTGGTGGAGGATTGGCTCTTCCCTCATCTCGAGGCTCTCTGTCCTCCTCCCTAGCTTCCTGGTTAATCATAGGTCTAGGAGGCATACTGTTCCAATGAATTACCCAACACGTAAACCCAACATGCATGAATATGATATAAATGACATACGATGCACGAAATTTGAACTTAAACATGAACATGCTGAAATCATGGCTCAATACATACTACGTAGCATAAATTTTTTTTTGAAACTTTAAAACTTACAGACTTGAGGTGTGACCTCGTGAGCTTCTTGCGGCTGGCGGTAGGCGTAACCCTTTACAAGAACACCGCTCTGATACCAACTGTAAAGTACCGTACTTTTCATACTCAAAATTTGCGGAAAAATTTAAAATTTTCTTAAACATAAAATAACCTTCGAATTCTGCCATAAAATATTCCAACCAATTCCCCCATAAGACATGGTTGTTCAAAATACTACAATAAAATTCGCTCACAAAAGGTTTGCTCAAAGTGTTTCCCTCAAACATGAAATCAGAGTAAATTAACATTTGCATAAAAACATAAACATTGCGGTCCTCGGGTTAGCCTCCCGCTCAGTCCAAGCCTGCCCCTTGGTCGCCACCTCCTGTCTCCTCATCAACATACTCACCTGCATCGATCAAGTCTAGTGAGTCTAAACACTCAACACGTATAATCTGGGAAATAGTGAGTACTACATAATAAAACCGCATGCAACTTTAAAATAGAACATACATACTTGAACTTGAATTTGCGTACTAAAACTTGAACATACATACGTAACATAGACGTGCCATAATGTGAAAATTTTTCATAAAGATACTGCATACTAGAACATACATAACTTCATCATTTTGCGTAGAGGCATGTTTCAAAGCAAGTGACCCATAACATAATAAATGCCTGATCAGATAAACCACAGTACTGGGCTGATAGGGACGTATCCACTGCCACATACATGAGATCCCCGTTCATAATTTAACGGGTTGGTTGGTTCTCGTTCATAATTTAACGCTTTCCAACCTCGATCTAACCCGTTCATAATTTAACGGGCGGATTGGTCCCCGTTCATAATTTAACGCTTTCCAATCCTAAACATAATTTGGTCACAAGACATTTAGCATACCTCAAAACTTAAAATATTTACTTGCACGTCACACATACTTACTTGGCGTTGTGGGTTTCATTGGACTCCGACTGGGGCCGTCGCTGCACATAATGACATGAAATTTCATACCTAACTTTCATAACTTAAACTTCGAAATCATGCTTACTCACATGCTCATTCTATCCCTTAGGACGTTTTAGATTTTCCCATGACTCGACCTTGTAAAACATCGTATTAAACCATAGCATAAAACCTCGAATCGAACCTTAAGTGATAAAAGAATTTAACCCAAAATTTAAGATACACGGACCCCGGGCCCAGGTCCGGCCCCTCGTCCGTGTAGTTTCGCTAAGTTATGTGCGTGAAGAAGAAGAAGGCACGAACCCCGTCTCTAGGTCCGGGTAAGGGTCCGTGTAGGTGCGGAAAAATGACACTCCTGAAGGAACAAAGGCACGGACCCCGTGGAGAGGTCCGGGTAAACATCCGTGTAGGCACTGCAAACATACATCGAGTGAAACACAAAGCCACGGACCCCGTGCCCTCATCCGTGTAGGGGTCCGTGCTGACTCGCAAAAAAAACGACACTGAAGGAATAACAAAGGCACGGACCTCGTGTCAGGGTCCGTGTACGGGTCTGGCTAGACACTGAACAACGAAACCTGCGTGCAAAACTTAGTGTGATGTTTCCTTCTCCTCAACCAAACCAAATGACCACGGATCGATACCCCGAGACACATCCTTGTACGCTACGGCATTGTACCAACCCAAGTAAGCCATTAAAATTGTTCCCAGGAGCAACAATCAACAACAACAACGACACGACCTGAAATTCGTCACCATTATTCTCCCTACGACTTTTGATTCAACCTGGTGCCTAACGACACGAACGGTGATCCAAATACAAACCCAACATCATAAAAATCATACCTAGACGTAGCAACGATCGCCCGTCGATCCCCAACGAAGCCGGCAACATAAAACTTCAAGAAACGCATCAATAACAAAATTTTCTCGAATTCACAGTTTGAGCAGTCTCACGAAAAACACCATAACTCACACAATTTTCACCCAAATAATTGGGAGTGTAGCATTATCACTCCTCCAACTAAAATGTGGGAGATTGAATCTTGTTTGATGGTTCAATTGTACCTATAGCGTTTCAATTTTGAGCATTTTCAGCTAATGAATCGAGATACTCAATTGCCTCGTTTGGATCTTTATCTTCAAAAGTTCCATTACACATAAATTCAACCAATTGCCTATCTTTAGGTGTTAAGCCTTCATAAAATTGAGAAACAACTCTCCAAATTTCAAAACCATGATGTGGACAAAGATTAAGCAATTCTTTATGTTGGAAACTAAATTTCAGTGATTTGACAAACTAAGCATCGAATTTATTGGACTAACTGATCAAGTTACCAGGCTTCGCAAATCGACTATCATTTGCCTAACTGATGATTAATGTGCTTAATATTAAAGGCAACTGATACCATCGCAACTGATTTATCGCAACTAATTTACGCAACTGAATGAGCAGTCAACTGACTGATCAGTCATAAACCTATACATATTCAGCCGAGAACATTCAATCTATTATCTTCAGCTGATCACTCAGTTGTACACGTCACCAGTTGAGAACGACAACCGACAAATAGTACAACAAACTGCAACTAGTAGTGGAACGCCGCATTTCAGAGTGCAATGTACGAATGTCAGAGAATAATGACGTGGCAATCAACAAATATTTGGATTAAAATGCTATTTAATATCACCGTTGAGAGGGAAGCCTACAAATAGCTGAAGAGGGCAGCTGAGAACATAATATACGAACTACTATTCTATTCAACCTTGCTGTTACTCTACTAAAATATCAACTCGTATTCAGATATCGAAAGCTCACTCTTATCAGATATATCAGTAGCATTCAAGGCTATATTTACAAGCTTGTTAGCACTTTGAAATCTTTGTTAGATTCATTCAGTCGTGTTTAAATTTCAGTCACGCACTGTAAAAGTTTTTGTGTACTAAGAGTTTCAGTTTTGGCAATGTTAAGTCCAAACTGAAGTGGGTCAATACAACTCTTGTATTCGATCAAAGTCTTGTAGTGGAAATCCTATCTTCGTCATAGAAGGGATTACGTAGGAGTTATTCCATTCTCCAAACATCCAGAAACAAACTGTGTTCACTTTCATTTCAGTTATTACTTTCAGTTAGCTATTCTATCTATCAGTCAGTTTACTTCCGCAACTGTTTTTCTCAGTTTAACTGATTGTTATCGACTGACGAGATACCGAGAATCAGTTTGTCACGAAACTGAACTTAATATTCGAAAAGAATACAAAATACAAAAGTTTTTATTCAACCCCCCTTTCTAAACACTTTCCACCTTCTAACCGATCCTTTCAAGTGGTATCAGAGCAGTTGTATCTCGTCTCAGAATATTTCTACTCAAACTAATTATCATGGAATCCTTCAACAAGTTCCCAATGTTTTCTTGAGAAGACTACGATGATTGGAAAATCAGGATGCAGGCTCACTTAGCTGCACAAGACGATGATATGTTGTACGTCATCACTGACGGACCAATGAAGATTCTGAAAGCCAACACAGCAGTTGCAATCACCGATGGGGCACCTCACAGAATTGAAAAGCCCAGAGATGAATGGACTGCCGAGGACAAAAGAAAAGCAAATTTGGATAATGTGGCTAAGGACATACTGTACAAAACGCTAGATAAAATAACTTTCAGCAAGATCAAAATGTGCAAGACAACTAAAGAGATTTGGGAAAAGCTGATCCAGCTTTGTGAAGGAAACGAACAAACCAAATAGAATAAACTTTCTGTTGCTGTTCAGAAGTTTGACAACATAAAGATGAGAGCTAGAGAATCGATGCATGAGTATGATGAAAGAGTCAGTTGTATCATCAATGAACTTAATGCACTTGAAAAAGTGTATACCAACAAATAAGTTGCCTTAAAAGTGATTAGAGGTCTTCACAAGGAGTGGGGCGTAAAGACCATGGCAATGAGGGAATCCAAGGATCTAAACAATGTTGAGCTTCATGACCTATTTGCTGATCTGAAGGCCTATGAGTTTGAGCTGCAAACTCGAGAAAAAGAACCATCCACTCCAGCAGCCACAACTGCCTTAGCTGCTGTAAGAACAGAACCAACTGGTTCAGTCGAGAAGGTTGCTGATCAACTAAGCAATGACGCTATGTCATTGTTCATCAAGAAATTTTGAAGGTTCATGAGGAAAAATCAAGGGAACTACCAAAAGCATTATCAGAGAAAAAATTCTAAAGAGGAATCAAATGCCTGCTACAACTGTGGCAAACCCGATCACTTCATTGCTGACTGTACCAAACCCAAGAAGGACAGTCAAGGCTCGACTAAAAGAAAGAAGAAGTCATATGAGCACAAGAGGAGAGCCAAGGATGATAAGAAGTCTTACAGGAAGAAGCATGAGGTACTCTTAGCTGAATAGAGTAAATCTAAATGGGCAGAAATTGAAACCTCATGCAGTTCCAGTGATGGTGAAGAGGAAGTAAAGTGTCTAATGGCTGATGATACAGAAGTGGAGTCAAGCAGTCAACAGGTATTTGACTGCAGCTCAACTGATTTCACTAGAGAAGAACTTATTTCAACTCTTCATGACATGGTTAATGAGTACCAAAAGCTTGTCTTATCTTTTGAAAAGGCCAGAGGAAAGCAAACTGATCTCATAGACAATAAAACTAAAACTGATGAATCAGTTTATGAGTTTAGTCAAAATAGGGAGATTGCTGAGCTCAATGCTGAAAGAAGCAGGAATCAATCAATGATTCAGAAGTTGATGCTTGAAAATTCAAAGCAAACGGAGCTTATTCAGACTTGGAACAAATCATCTGCTGCATTAACTGATATACAGAACTCTTAAAAATCAGTTACTGATAAAATTGGTTTAGGGTTCAGTAACCAAGATGAAATGCCTTCCAATGATACTCAACCAAAACTGAATATGGTCAAAGGGAAATACATTCACTTTGTCAAATCAGTTATGGTACAAGAACAACCTGAGCCAAGTAAACTGGTTGAACAGCCTACTGAAAGTACGAACAAGGCTAGAAGATATGGTATTGGTTATAGCCCAAAGGTTTTAACTGACTCACGCAATCAGTCATCAAAAAGATTCAACAGGAATTATTCAAATGGCTACTCCAATTCCTATAACAACAAGCCAGTTCAAAAAAGATATCGGCTGAACAATCAGTTGAACAAAGCTAAATCACATGTTGTCTCATCTGCACACTACACACCTACCACACACAAATCGAGAAAGACCATATGGAATACAGCAACTGGACAGTCAGTTAAACTGATCCATGTCTGGATTCCTAAAGGACTAATCAATGTAGGACCCAAATAACTAAGGGTACCAAAATTATATCTTGTGTGTTGTAATGCCCGAGATCTTAGTCTGATACTTTTGAGTTATCTCATATTATGAATAAGGGAATGGAAGAACAGACATGGAGAAGCGACGTTGCAAATTTAGTTTAGTGGCAAAGAGAAAGTGCACCCGCGCCATAAAAGCTACCGCACCCGCGGTGTTGGTACAGTAGAGTCACCGCACCCGCGGTTGTGCCTTCTGAAATTATGGAAGTGATCCAGTACGCTCAGCGCACCCGCAGTGCAAAGTGACCGCACCCGCGGAGCGACGTGGTGAACAAAGAATAAGCCATTTGCCCCTCACCATGCAAGATATTTATATGAATTGTCTTCATCTCCTTCTCCAGCAGCAAGGACCGAGAGCAAGTCAGAGAATGCCTTCAAAAATTCATCCCATCTTAGATTTTGAATTGTGAAAGATCTAGCCGTCCGATTATCGATCCAAGTTGAGATTCTTGCACCTCTTGTTACAAGCTACTAAAGGATGTAAGTTTTACTCCATTTCAGCATGTTTTGAAATTGATATATGGGAGGAAGTATGATTTGAACTCTAAAATATGTTCTTGAGATTACGAGATACGTATATTCGAAACCGGATCGAAGAAATGTTACCGTATATGATTATTATGACTTTCCAGCACATATGTGTATGAGATTATGCAGATTTCAGCATAGTAGATGTATTATGATGAGAAGTAGGAGCTATTGTTATTGATTATTGAGGTTTGATTTGACCGGTATCGCGAGATTACACCGTTATGCCGTCGAAATGTACCGAGATTTAATATTGATCCGTAAGTGTATTGAATTGAGTTAGAGATTGATAAAATACATCTTGAATATGTCATTTCAGATTGGTTTTGACAAGCTTCGACCTCGAGACCTCGACATCGACAAAGACTGAACAACGAAAGGTATAATTCAATGTTTGATTGGGGAGATATAACTCGAATCAGATCCGGTTTGAGTTTTTCCACAAATCACATACTAGATTCCTATACCTTGTTATGTTGTGCTTTATATTGATTTATATACAAGCATTGAGATAGGAGTGTCATTGGCAGATATGCCAAGTTTCTAGACGTTCGTTGGTATCGAGGCATAGGAGAAGATCGACTCCGATTGTAGATATTCGATACAGACAGGGCCGAAGTCTAGGAATAAGACGTACCGCCACCACGATTGGGAGAGTAGGTGGGAGACTTGTTACATCTTATTCACACCGGGATCCCTAGACTTAGATATGAGTCGAGTCAAAGATATGAGTTTGATTTAAGTTGCCCTCCTTATATTGATTATGTTTCATAGACTATGGGACATTTTGCTATTGATTATATTCATGGTAGGATATTCATGATTTATATGGTGTATATGCATGTGTACATGTTTTATACTGGGATTTGTTCTCACCGGAGTTTCCGGCTGTTGTTGTGTCTGTATGTGTGCAAGACAACAAGTGGGGCAGGATCAGGGTCACGCAAAGGATGAGAGATCGAGATTAGCGTGGAGATTACGGGCTGAGAAGAAGCACTAGTGGTTTATTACTAGACATGTACTGAAATTCTAAACACTAGTAGGATACTTTTAATCGAACAAGTGAATGATATTTTGAGTTAAATAATATGACAGCATTATGTATAGTGTATTGTGTATGATTTAGATACACTTGTTTATATTGTTAAAAAGCAAAATTTTGACCCACATTTTCTAGCAAAGATCCACTTAATCCCAGAGAAAATTGAGTTAGAGCCTTGGTCCCCACAACAGGTGGTATCAGAGCAGTAGGTTCTGTAAACTGAAATAGAAGTAAATGAGCGGGGTAGATCGAGTCGTCTTCCTTGCTTTTATTGTGCTAACATGATTTATTGCTTTCCCTATTACATGTTGTATTGTTATCTGAGTTGATTACAGAATGTATTTGCAATGACTGAATCAGAATCGATTCTGGATCAGAGGTATATGATCAGAGGAGGATTGAGACAGAGTGTATAGATTGTGTACTAATTCGTTTGATAATCAGATATGCCTCCTCGACGAGTACCGCAACCAATATCAGGTCGGGCACCAGAACAGGGCAGTACATCCAATGATCCGATGGATGTGACCGCTACACCGATGGAGACTTTGCTAAAGAGGTTTCAGTCGTTTCGACCACCGACACTGAAGGGCACAGAAAATTCAGTTGAGTGTGAAAGTTGGCAAGATGATATTTGAGTCTCTTGACTACACTGACGAGCGACGAGTTAAACTTATTGGGCATCAACTGCAAGAAGTTGCAAAGAATTGGTGGCTTACCACGAGGAGAGAATTGGAGCATCGTGGCACAGAGATCACTTGGAAAGTTTTTAAAGCAGAGTTTTATCAACGTTTCTTTCTTGTGTCCTACCGAAAAGATAAAGGTGCTGAGTTTGCCAATTTGAAATAGGGACAGTTAAACATCGAAGAATATGTGGCAAAGTTTTCGACATTGCTTCGATTTGCTCCTCACGTGGCAGAAAATGACGAGGCCATTGCAGATCAGTTTATCAATGGCTCTAATCCTGATATCTTTACCTTGGTGAATACCGGTAGACCCAATAACTTTGCAGATGCCTTGAACCGTGCCAAGGGGGCAGAAGCTGGATTGCTTAGGCAACGAAGCACTTCTTATATCGTTCCGACTCCTAGACAGCCACAACCCTCAGTTCAACCCCCTCCCAAATTTGAGAGCGGTGGTAGTAGCATCGGGAGGAAAGACCAATTGAAAGTGAAAGGCAAACAGTTCAAGAGATCAGGGAGCAGTTCGTCGAGCTCCAGTCGATCCAGACAGAGAGGTCCTGGCCAGAGTACAGAGTATACAGGTGTGTACTGCAGTTCTTGTGGAGGCAGACATGCCACAGAGCAGTGTCAGGGTGTGATGGGTCGCTGCAATATCTGTAGACAACAGGGACACTTCGCTAGGGTCTATCCACATAAAGGGGTACAACAAGCTCAGAGTGTAGGAGCATCTGGTTCAGTAACTCAACCTGAGAGGCAAGCTTCATCTGTTCATTCCTTTTAGCCGACACCTACACAGACCCAGCCCCAAGCCAGAGGTAGCCAGACAGTGAGCCAACCTCCCAGACAGCAGGCTCGAGTTTTTGCACTGACAGAAGAGCAGGCCCAAGATGCACCAGATGATGTTACAGCAGGTAATTGTTTTCTTTGCGGTTATCCTGCTTATGTATTGATAGATACAGGTGCATCTCATACCTTCATATCTGAGCGTTTTGCATTAATGCATGCTTTACCTGTCGAGTCATTATCTGCCGTAGTATCGATTTCTTCTCCTTTGGGGAGTGGTTTGATATCAGTGACATCGGTTAGACATTGCATGCTAAAATTCGAGGGTCACAAGATGACTTAGATTGCATTGTACTTGGGTTGTCTGATTTTGATTGTATTGTCTGTATCGATATGTTAACCAAGTACAGAGCCACTGTAGATTGTTTCCAGAAGATTGTCAGATTCAGACCAGAGATGGCTGATGAGTGGAAATTCTATGGTAAGGGTTCCAGAGCTCGGATTCCCTTGATATCTGTGTTATCTATGAGCCGATTGTTGCAGAAAGGAGCAGAGGTGTTCATTGTATATTCAGTAGATCTACTGAAATCGAGCCCAGCATTGGCAGATCTGCCAGTGGTATGCGAGTTTGCGGATGTATTCCCAAATGAGATCCCAGGGTTACCTCCAGTCCGAGAGGTAGATTTCAGTATTGATCTCCTACCAGGTACCGTTCCTATATCTCGAGCTCCCTATAGAATGGCACCTATTGAATTGAAAGAATTGAAAGAACAACTCGACGATTTATTGGCCAAGGGTTACATTAGACCGAGTGTGTCTCCTTGGGGTGCTCCGGTACTGTTTGTTCGGAAGAAAGATGGTTCGGTGAGACTTTGCATCGATTATCGACAATTGAATAAAGCGACAGTAAAGAACAAATATCCCTTGCCTCGTATCGACGATTTATTTGATCAGTTGCAGGGATCCTCTGTCTATTCCAAGATCGATCTGAGATCTGGATATCACCAGCTGAGAGTCCGAGATGTTGATATACCGAAGACACCGTTCCGAACTAGGTATGGACATTATGAGTTTATTGTCATGCCTTTCGGTTTAACGAATGCTCCAGCGCTGTTTATGGGACTGATGAATCGTGTTTTTCAGAAATATCTGGATGAGTTTGTTATTGTTTTTATTGATGATATTTTGGTATATCCAAAGGTATGATTGAGCATACCGAACACTTAAGAACTGTGTTGCAAACGTTGAGAAATGAGAAACTATATGCTAAACTGTCAAAATGTGAGTTTTGGCTGAGACAGGTTGTCTTTTTGGGGCATATTATATCTGGAGACGGTATTTCTATTGATCCAAGTAAAGTTGAAGTTGTGATTAGTTGACCTAGACCGACTTCTGTACCAGAGATACGCAGTTTCATGGGTTTGGCAGGGTACTATCGACGATTTATTAAAGATTTCTCCAGTATCGCGAAGCTTATTAACCAGTTGACACAGAAGAATGGGCCATTTGTGTGGTCTGAAGCCTGCGAGTCTAGCTTCTTGGAGTTAAAGAGACGACTGACCAGCACTCCTGTACTGACTATCCCTTCAGGTACCGGTGATTTTGTTGTATATTGTGATGCATCTCACAGAGGGCTAGGATGTATTCTTATGCAGTGAGGACATGTGATTGCATATACCTCGAGACAGTTGAAGCCCCATGAGACTCGTTACCCAATTCATGATCTTGAATTGGCGGCCATTGTGTTTGCACTGAAGATATGGCGACACTATCTCTATGGCGAGAAGTTTGAACTCTATTCTGATCACAAAAGCCTGAAGTATATGTTTTCTCAGTCAGAGTTGAATATGAGACAGCGTAGATGGCTCGATTTGTTGAAGGATTTCGATTGTGAAATCAAATACTATCCAGGAAAGTCTAATGCACCAGCAGATGCCTTGAGTCGAAAGGTATGTTCTCTATCCTTATCGACGATAGGTGTTTCGAATTTAATTGAAGATTTTTGTTTGTCTGGGTTAGCAATTGATACAGATAGTCGACCATTACGAATTTCTATGATTCGAATGGAACCAGATTTGATTTTTCGCATTATAGAAGCACAGAAAAATGATCAGAATGTTCAAAAGTCGATTGCGATGGTCAGAGCAGGACATCAGTCAGAGTATCAGGTACATGATCATGTTTTGTATGTGAATAACCGTCTTGTAGTTCCAGATGTTTCAGATTTGAAACACAGATTTTATCAGAAGCGCACTGTAGTCGGTTCACTATTCATCCTGGTGGCAGAAAGATGTACAACGATCTAAAGATACAGTGATACGAATCTGACCGGGTGTTACGTGCTAATGGTTGAAAGGAGATTTAAGATGCGTTGTTGCCTCGGACTTTCAAGCTTGATTGTGATTAAAGATGATGAATCAAGCATATTCAAGCAAGTGGTGGAGTTCAACAAAGAATATAACGAAGGACCTATAATGAGGGGACGTATCATTAAGTTTAAAGAAGCACTTCAAGGATTCATGTTGATTTACCAAGGAGGGATTACAAATTGGGTGTCTAAATTAGAGGGGCTTGGGAAACATGGACACAATAATGGAAGTGTTTGGAATGTAATTCAAGTGCTAAAAGACCATGAGGACAGCAGCACGCACGCCCCCAAGCCAGAAGCGGCGCATGAATCTACGCAGCCGCGCGCCCCGCACGCCATCGCACGAGTTACGGCGCAGCCGCGCGCACCGGCAGAATATGGCGCGCCCCCGCGCGTGTTTCGGCGCTGCTGCACGTAACCGGCTGGAACATGCAGAACAAGGCGCGCCACAGCGCGAGTTCACGCGCCACCGCGCGCACTGCCGTGTCAACTTTGCTAGCCAACCTTAGTTTACTACTTTTACACGATTTATGTTGTTTTTCTTGCCTTGTTTTGTCTATTTAATGATTGTAAACACTACGAACAATTCATAATTCAAATTGAATCATATATCAAAATTCTTGAGATTTCCCTCAAATTTACAAAGCAAAAGCTTTGTATTCAAAATCAAATCAAACTTATCAAAGATTGCATCTTTGTGACGTTTGTCGATTGTTTTTCGCACGGATTGTCAAAACAAGTTCTTTGAAGGTTCGTTTGAAATTCGATTGTTATTATCGTTGATATTTGTTGATATTATCATTTGGTATCAGAGCTTCTGGTTCTATTTGATTCAAGTAAGTTATCGTTGTTTTTTTTATTTTCAAATCTGTCTAAAATTTCGTTTTGATCTCAGATCTGTGGTATCCTTCCATTTCTATTGTCAAATCTTTCTATATATATAAAAAATATATATATAAGAAAAGAAAAACATAAATTTCGTTCTGTTATCAGATCTGTGTTATTCCTTCGTTTCTGTTTTCAGATCTGTGTTATCCTTTGTTATGTTAGTGTTCTTGGCTTTGTGCAATCCAAGTGAGACAGTTGCAAGTGTTCACAAGTTGAATCTTGTTAGTTTGATAAAAAAAAAATATATATATATATATATATAAAGATTGATCACATCTTTGAGAGAACTATCACATTCGAGTGAAAATATTTGAGTCGAGTGAATTTCCATTGGAGTGACCAGTGAGGATTCGTGGTGAGAAAACTTATCTTTTATTGTTTTATACTAACCTTTTCTTGCAGGTATAATGATTGACGATCGTCAATTTCAATCAATGTTAGAAGGGTTGGATAAAATGTGGGAGAAGGAGTTTAAGCCTCTACGAAAAAAATATAGGAGGTGTGAAGAAGAGGAGATGTATGATAGGCATGTTGATGTGAATAGACGAGGTAGTAGATTTGGGAGGAATAGAGCGTCGCATTTGGATAGAATTGATGATATGCGATGTGAGGAAGATAGAGGAGTTGGCATAAGAGGTGAACGTGGTTTGCAAGGGGAGTCGTTGATATCCACTTGGAGGACAAGCTTGGAAGAGAAACTCATTGCTAGGCCAAAGAATGAGTCGAGAGTTGAAGCTACCAAATATGAATATCAAGGTACAAATAAAAACTCAAATTCTATTACTTGTGATATTATATGTTGCTGGTGTTTAGAAATTGGTCATGATATCAGTCAATGTCCACGTGATAAGGTGGCAATAGTAGAATCATCTGTTGAGCCCGAATCTGATGTAGTTGCTGAACCTGAATATGAAGTTGAGGTTGGGGAGATTGAGGATGATAATAATACGCTGGTTCTTGACACGAATGTTGAGCAGTATGTGGTGGAAGGTGAATTGATAGATGATGGTACTTCACTGGTTGATTATACGAGTACTGTTAAACAAAACCTTGTGGACAGTGAATCATTGAGTGGTGAAGAAGTTTCTATTTTGTCTACCATGGGAGAGGAGAGTAGGCAAGGAAAAGTTATTATACATAAATTCGTTGAGCAACGAAATATTTCATTTGTTCAATTAAATCCAATTGTTATTCTTAAGAATCAATTGACATTCCTTGAATTGAGCGAAAAAGAAAATAAATTGGCCGAAAGAAAGAGAGAACAAAAGAGTGAGATGGCCATAGAAAAGAAAGAAGAGAGAAAAGAAAAAGAATTCAGACTTTAAACATATTATTGGAGATTTCTCTCAATATTCAAGGCATTTTGCTTTGATCTTCAACACAAATCAAACTTATTAAAGATTGTATATTTGTGGCGTTTGTCGATTGTTTTTCGCACGGATTGTCAAAACAAGTTCTTTGAAGGTTCGTTTGAAATTCGATTGTTATTATCGTTGATATTTGTTGCTAAGTTTTAATCATTTAGAGGTGAATATCACAAATCGTTACTTGTTTCAAAAGATCGGGACAACATAATCGATCCTTGTTCGTTATTGAATTGAGGGCGCGATTCTAATTAATCGTGTTTGCTTTCATTCATACGAGGATTCGTATCATACAGTTTTGGTGGAAAAAGATGAAATTAGACATTGCAGAATTTGTATCTAAATGCCTAAACTGCCAACAGGTGAAAGCTGAGGGGAAGAAACCCGGAGGTTTACTTCAGAGTTTATCTATTCCTGAATGGAAATGGGATCACATTTCCATGGATTTTGTTACGAAGTTACCACGATCATCCCGGGGCTGCGATGCGATTTGGGTCGTGATTGACAGATTGACCAAATCAGCATGCTTTATTCCGTACCGAATGACGTACCGACATGATCAGATGGCAGAAATATATATCAGAGAAGTTGTCAGATTGCATGGTGTGCCGAAGTCTGTCGTATCAGATCGTGATCCACGATTCACTTTACACTTTTGGCATAGTCTGCAGCAGGCTCTAGGTACGACATTGCATCTGAGCACTGCTTACCATCCCCAGACAGACGGACAGTCAGAGCGGACTATCCAGACATTAGAGGATATGCCGAGAGCTGTAGTGCTAGACTTTGGCACTAGTTGGCAAGATTCACTACCTTTTTGTGAATTTTCGTACAACAACAGCTATCCGACGAGCATTGAGATGGTACCGTTTGAAGCATTATATGGCAAGAAGTGCAGATCTCCTCTGTATTGGGATGATATATCTGAAGTACCAGAACTTGGACCTGATATGATCCAAGAAATGACTGAGAAAGTTAAAGTGATCCATAAAAGAATGAAGACAGCGCATGATAGGCAAGCCAAGTATGCAAATGTACGTCGTCGACCGTTAGTATTTGAACAGGGAGACAGAGTATTTTTGAAAATTTCTCCTTTCAGAGGCATTGTCAGGTTTGGCAAACGTGGGAAGTTTTCTCCTAGATACATCGGTCCATACGAGATAATTGAGATGATTGGTGATCGTGCATATCGACTTGTGCTTCCTCCTTCTCTATATGGGATACATGATGACTTTCATGTATCGATGCTGCGTAGATATATGCCTGATATTTCTCATGTTATTCAGCCTGATGAAGCCGAGCTTGACGACACTTTGAGTTATATAGAACATCCAATTCAGATTCTTGATTGGAAATAAAAACAGCTTAGAACGAAGACTATTCCGCTAATGAAAGTCCAATGGAGTCATCATGGCACTGAAGAAGCAACTTGGGAGACAGAGTGAGAAATGAGACAGAGATATCCAGAGTTATTTCCATGATGTAAGTATTTATTCAGCTTTTGATTATATTGCTTCTTTTACCTATTTTGATTGATTGCTTTCGAGTTCAAGGACGAACTCATATCTAAGAGGGGGAGAAATGTAATGCCAAAGATCTTAGTGCACCCGCGCCATAAAAGCTACCGCACCCGCGGCCTTGGTACAGTAGAGTCACCGCACCCGCGGTTGTGCCTTCTGAAATTATGGAAGTGATCCAGTACGCTCAGCGCACACGCGGTGCAGAGTGACCGCACCCGCGGTGTGACGTGGTGAACAAAGAATAAGCCATTTGCCCCTCACCATGCCAGATATATATAGGAATTGTCTTCATCTCCTTCTCCAGCAGCAAGGACCGAGAGCAAGTCAGAGAATGCCTTCAAAAATTCATCCCATCTTAAATTTTGAATTGTGAAAGATCTAGCCGTCCGATTATCGATCCGAGTTGAGATTCTTGCGCCTCTTGTTACAAGCTACTAAAGGATGTAAGTTTTACTCCATTTCAGCATGTTTCGAAATTGATATATGGGAGGAAGTATGATTTGAACTCTAAAATATGTTCTTGAGATTACGAGATACGTATATTCGAAACCGGATCGAAAAAATGTTACCATATATGATTATTACGACTTTCCAGCATATATGTGTATGAGATTATGCAGATTTCAGCATAGTAGATGTATTATGATGAGAAGTAGGAGCTATTGTTATTGATTATTGAGGTTTGAGTTGACCGGTATCGCGAGATTACACCGTTATGCCGTCGAAATGTACCGAGATTTAATATTGATCCGTAAGTGTATTGAATTGAGTTAGAGATTGATAAAATACATCTTGAATATGTCATTTCAGATTGGTTTTGACAAGCTTCGACCTCGAGACCTCGAGATCGACAAAGACTGAACAACGAAAGGTCTAATTCAATGTCTGATTGGAGAGATATAACTCGAATCAGATCCGGTTTGAGTTTTCCCACAAATCACATACTAGATTCCTATACCTTGTTATGTTGTGCTTTATATTGATTTATATAGAAGCATTGAGATAGGAGTGTCATTGGCAGATATGCCAAGTTTCTAGACGTTCGGTGGTATCGAGGCATAGGAGAAGTTCGACTCCGATTGTAGATATTCGATACAGACAGGGCCGAAATCTAGGAATAAGACGTACCGCCACCACGATTGGGAGAGTAGGTGGGAGACTTGTTACGTCTTATTCACACCGGCATCCCTAGAATTAGATATGAGTCGAGTCAAAGATATGAGTTTGATTTAAGTTGCTTGCCTTATATTGATTATGTTTCAGAGACTATGGGACATTTTTATATTGATTATATTCATGGTAGGATATTCATGATTTATATGGTGTATATGCATGTGTACATGTTTTATAATGGGATTTGTTCTCACCGGAGTTTCCGGCTGTTGTTGTGTCTGTATGTGTGCATGACAACATGTGGGGCAGGATCAAGGTCACGCAAAGGATGAGAGATCGAGATTAGCGTGGAGATTACGGGCTGAGAAGAAGAACTAGTGGTTTATTACTAGACATGTACTGAAATTCTAAACACTAGTAGGATACTTGTAATCGAACAAGTGAATGATATTTTGAGTTAAATAATATGACAGCATTATGTATAGTGTATTGTGTATGATTTAGATACACTTGTTTATATTGTTAAAAAGCAAAATTTTGACCCACATTTTCTAGCAAAGATCCACTTAATCCCAGAGAAAATTGAGTTAGAGCCCGGGTCACCACATGTGTGATTGCAGGTAACAGGTACAAGCAATGAACCAATATGGTACTTGGATAGTGGATGCTCATGACACATGATAGGAGATGCAAACTTGTTATCTCAACTGATCAAGTACACTGGACCAACATCAGTTTAATTCCAAAGGTAAAACTGTGGGTAAGGGTAAGCTTATCCATGGTAATTTTATCATTAATGATGTTTTATTAGTTGAGAATCTCAAGTATAATCTGATTAGCATTAGTCAATTATGCGATAATGGATTCTCAGTTCAGTTTGACAAACATTCGTGTTCAGTCAAAGACTCAACGGCAAACGATGTGGAAACACTTACAAAGTCAGTTGGAATGATCAACCTTATGCACCAGTATGTTTTATTGCTTCAAAATCTTCTAAAAACTTGTTGTGGCATAAGAGATTAAACTACCCGAACTTTAAATCCATTGCATATCTGAGTAATCACAATCTTGTCACTGGTTTGCCCAAAATGGATTTTACCAAAGATAAAATTTGTTCAGCATGTCAGTTTGGTAAACAAGTTAAATCTTCTTTTAAAAACAAGGGCAGTAAATCTTCTTCCCGATGCTTAGAGCTGTTACATATGGATTTATTTGGTCCAATACCAGTCATGAGCTTAGGAATGAAATACACCTTGGTGGTTGTGGATGATTTTTCAAGATTTACTTGGGTCATTTTTTTAAAATTCAAAGACCAAACTGCTGCACAACTGATTAAGCTTTTCAAAAGACTATTAAATGAGAAATCAGTTGGAATTGATAGAATCAGATCCGATCGAGGAACTGAATTCATCAATCAAATTCTTTCAAATTTTGTAGAAAATGTTGGAATTAAGCATGAGCTCTCAGCAGCTAGAACTCAGCAAAATGGTGTAGCTGAAAGGAGAAATCGGACCCTCAAAGAAGCTGCTAGAACAATGCTTGCTGATTCTGACATTTCTCAAAGGTTTTGGGCAGAGGGATTAAACACTGTTTGTTACACTCAGGACAGATCAATGATTAATAAAAATCATTTGAAAAAACCTTATGAGATATGGCATGGACGAAAAAGTGTGGTTTCCTACTTCAAAATATTCGGCTGCAGATGTTTTATTCTTGACAATGGCAAAAATCATTTAAAAGCCTTTGATGCTAAATCTGTAGAGGGAATATTTTTGGGATATTCATCAATCAGTAAAGCATATAGAGTGTTTAACAAGAGAACACTAAATGTTGAAGAGTCTATACATGTTGTTTTTGATGAAATTGTACTAACTAACAAGCCAACTGATCCAGTTGATCTAGTGGATAGATTTACAGATATCAGTTTGGAGGATGATCATGAAGAAGAAAATCACATCAATCAAAACATCCTTCAAACACCAGAACCCAAAATTTTGGATCAATCAGTTGAACAGGAAGCTGTTCCTGATAACCAGTTGGCAGAGCCTATTGAGGATATTCAACTACCAATTGATGCAACGACAACTGAAACTGAAGAAAACACCCAGTTGAAATCTGAAGCAGTTGCTGACTTGGATACAACAAATGCCGAATACAGATGGAAGAAATCACATCCTCCAGAACTGGTAATAGGTAACCCATCTGATCCGGTGAGAACTAGAAATCAGATGCTCAACTTATTTATTCATTCAGCTTTCGTATCGCAATTGGAACAGAAGAAAACTAATGAAGCTCTTGCTGATCCAAACTGGACAAACGCAATGCAAGAGGAGCTGAATAAGTTTACACATAACAATGTCTGGAACCTAGTTCCAAGACCAATTTCAAAAACTGTTATAGTTACAAAATGGGTGTACAGGAATAAACTGAACGAAGATGGTTCAGTTTTGCGCAGCAAGGCGAGACTAGTAGCACAAGGATATTGGCAAGAAGAAGGAATTGACTACGATGAAACATATGCACCAGTTGCAAGACTGGAAGCTATAAGAATATTCCTTGCATATGCTTCATTCAAGGATTTCAAAGTCTATCAGATGGATGTAAAGAGTGCTTTCCTAAATGGTCAGTTGCAAGAGGAAGTCTACGTTGAACAACCTCCAGGTTTCATCAATCACCTTTTTCCTGATCATGTCTACCATTTGAACAAAGCCTTATATGGTCTTAAACAAGCTCCAAGAGCTTGGTATGAAACTCTTTCAAAATTTCTAACGGATCATGATTTTTCTGTTGGGTCAGTTGATAAAACATTGTTCAAATTTTCAAAGAATGATCATATTTTACTCGTTCAAATTTATGTTGATGACATTATATTTGGGTCAACTAACCCCAAATTATGCGAGAAGTTTGCTAAATTGATGCAGGATAAATTTGAAATGAGCATGATGGGTGAACTGACATTTTTCCTTTGACTGCAAGTGAAGCAACTGGAGACAGGAACGTTTATCAGTTAAACTAAATACACAAAGGAGTTGCTGAAGAAATTTGGCATGCAATCGTGTTCAGCTGCAAGTACTCCCATGAACTCATCAGTTAAACTAGACACTGATCAAGGGGGATTATCAGTCGAGGCGACAGTTTACAGAGGTTTAATAGGTTCATTATTATACCTAACTTCTAGTCGCCCTGATATTGTATTTGTTGTTTGTATGTGTGCCAGATTTCAAGCAAACCCTAAGCAATCACATTTTTCAGCTGGCAAACGTATTTTAAAATATTTGAAAGGCACTCAGAATGTTGGGTTATGGTATTCTAAAGACTCCTCTATCAATCTAGTTGGCTATTTTGATGCAGATTATGCAGGGTGTAAGCTTGATCGAAAAAGCACAAATGGATCATGTCAGTTTCTAGGAGACAGACTGATCTCCTGGTTCAGCAAGAAGCATATATCCATTGTTACTTCGACAACTGAAGCAGAATATCTTGCTGCTGGAAGTTGCTGTGCCCAACTGCTCTGGATTCAGCAACAACTGAGAGACTATGAAGTCATCGCAAGAGAATCGCCCATATTTTGTGACAACACAAGTACGATTGCTATCACCTACAATCCAGTTCTTCACTCTAGGACCAAGCATCAGCTATACGCTCTAGGATCCTCCGTTCCTTTCGGAGCATTAGCTGGTAGACATACGCATCCTCAAAGAGGTCCATCGTATCAGAAACGTGCAAATATTCTCGATATTTCCATATTTTTGCCAACAGTTCGGGGGTGGTGGTCTCTCCACACTCGTAGAGGAACTGGAGCCCTTGAAGCTCCTCCCAGTATCGAAGGATTTGGTGGAAGACTTCATCTTCCATAGCAATTTTCCTTCCCTCCAGAGCTGAGTTCATAAACGCCTTGGCCATATCTGGAGTCTTTGAACTACCTGCATCTGCCAGTTTAGCTTTTAATTGTTATTTGCTGATATGAGTAAAACTAACCAAGTTGTTCTTATTTATAGCCCAGGGTCAAGGAAACTAAAAGGACAACGTCATTACGACAGACGATTAACCTTCTAAGCATAAGATTTAATTTGATTCGTCTTACTTAAATTCTCGTAATCTTTCTTTGCATTTATTTAAGGGGAATATTGGTTTAAGAGGTTAACTGAGAAGCCAGAAGTTAGTAAATCTTCAACTGAAAAGACACAGTTTTACAACTGATCGTTCAGCTGATTATTTCATTAATCTTCTCACATAAGTTAACAAATTAACCATTTTTTTATTCCACATTAAGTGACGTGACTGATTATCCAAGCATTAAATGCTATCTCTCATCAAGTGATAGATTGTAACATGGACCCTTTAATCCATGTATTTTCAACACACGATTTTACCACACGTACACACTTCTTTTAAATCAAAAATTTTCTGGACTAACACTGTGTCCGATAATTTAAATAGTCACTTACATAAGCACTTTGCCCGCTCCATTTCAGTTCTTCTTCCTTACGCTTACCTAAAGTTTTCAGAGCAAAAGCAAATTCAAGCTTTCTTTTTCGCAGGAAATTATTCAGTTCTAATGGCAAATCAAATTCCCGCTCACATGTTGAATGCTATGGCTATCAATTTTGAATCAGTTCTATCAGTCGGAGAAGCTGATGTCAAGAACGTCTTTTGAAGCTAGAATCAGCTGGGCTAAGAACATTTTTGGGGCAATCTTCACAAGAGATCTACCCGAAAGAATTTCTGGATTTCTATTCTAATGGAAATGTCAATTATGATGGAAGCATCATCACTACTGTCAATGGTCAGTCATTGATCATTTCTGAAGAATCATTTGGAGAAATGGTCTTATTGCCTTCTGATGGGCTGGCCAACCTTGCTGACGTTAAGGCATCTGATATTGAAGAGATGCAAGCTCTTCTCCCTGCTGATGGACGGAAAATCAAAGTTTTCGATCCCAAGAAGGAATTGAAGCACGAAGTTCAGTTGCTAGCTGATATTGTAGCCAAGGGGCTATTAGCAAAGGCAGGATCATTTGCTGCCCTAACTTTGGAAAAATTTCAAGCCATCACTGTTATTATGGCTGGTCAAAGGATGAACTGGAAGCACCTTATCTTCAATATCTTGAAGAACATGTTTCAATCCTCCAAGCAATCCAAAGGATTCGCCGTGCAACTGAGCTATTTGATAAAAGTCAAAGGATTAGTGGCTAATGATTCAGAGAGATCATCGAAATTCAAAGTCTTTCATGCCAAGAATGTTCAACAACTCAAAACTAAACTGGACATCTATCCTGTTCAGTTTGTGAAGATAAAAAATGAGATTGGGACGCAGCAGGATGCTCCCAAGTCAGTCAAGAAGGGAAGAACTATGGCTCAAGTGAAAACTGATTGACAGTAAATCAGATTCTGAGGAAAAACCCTTTCAAATGATTACCAAGAAACAAAGGACTCAGAAAACATAGCCAGTAAAGATATTGGCATCTGTCCCAACTAATAGATTGAAGAACACCGACGCTCAACAGCCCATCGAGGCTATTCCATTGAAAGCTATCCCAACTGAATCCTCAACTGAGGAACAGTTACCCCTTTCCAAGATTCTACCTCATCAGAAAGTCACTGAATCTAGTGACAAGTAAAAGCTTGTTGGAGTTACGGCTCCACTGATCAGAATCTCTGCATATAATCCTTTACCTTTTGCCTGACCGAAAGGCGTCGTGATCAGAGAAGGTATTGATGCAATCACCTCAGGATTAAGCATTCCACATATCCTGACTGATCCAAAGGGCAAAGGCAAGACACAGGAAGAGCTCAGACCCACAAATGCTATTCAGAAACACATTGATCTCATTTGGCAGAGATTAATGAATTTGCAGTAGACAAGCTTAAAATCTATGATGAATGGGTCAAATTCAGGACTCATGTTTTTGCCAGAGAACTTCAGAAGCAATCTAAACTGAGGAGGTTTATTCATCTGGAAAAGTTGGTGATGAAGACAGTGAAAGCATCTACAGTTACTCAAGTTCTTGAAAGGAAGAAGTATTTCTTCGATCTTATGAGAATACAGAGACTACAGCGGTTGGTTGCTAAGCTACGGACAAACTTTGATCCAACCAGTCCTCTCGCATTCAATGATAAAGCAGTGTATGCTCAAATGGAAACTGATCTTATCAGCCTGCAAACTGATATCAAATACCGGAAGATGGATCAAGAGTTGATCATCCCAGCAGCCACTCAAGATTTCTCAAATGAAGATTCAATTCAAGAGTCTCCTAAGGAAGATGTTCCTTCCTCTCAACAAGCAACGGTTCCTTCAACTTCTGATGCTCCTCAATCACAAGTGTCTGCACCTCCTACTGATAATCCTCAGCTTTACTCTGAAGCTGAACTGACATTGGCAAATTTAGATGAAGTCATCGAGTCAGTTTCGAACGACATTCTGCTTGCATCAGTCAGAACAGATAAAGATGTAGCTATAACTGAAGAACCAGCAGATGTTCACACTGCTGCCACTGAAGAACAAGCCAAGATGGCTAATTTTGAAGTACTTTCTGAACCAGTTCAGTTGGAGGTTGCAACTGAACAAGCAGTTCCTAGTCCTCAAAAGAGGCTCAATTGACTTCAGCTTCGACTGAACACATGCAAACTGAAGAACTATCTTCTTTGGTGGATCCTCCTACTATCTCTTTGTAGAACCCGTAACTTAGACTACGTATAAGCCATGCATAATTCTAATATTTAAATTAAAGTTAATTTTATTGCTTGAGTATTTAAATTTAATTATTTTCCGTAGCAGTTTAAATTTTTATCATTTCAGTTAGTTCAGTGAGGCGGACTGGAGTTCGAGTTTTGAGATAGAATTTAAGATTCAGAAAACATTTCCAGAATTTATTTTACCTAATTAATAAGTTAATTTAAGTTAAAAGGAGGTTTAGGGAATTATTTAAACAACTTGAGGTGAGTAGAAAATAAGTTCATTTAAGTTCCATAATTAAGGGGTTAATTTACTAAATAAACAACATTTCCCCTTCATTTTTATTTCTAATTTTCGGCCACCCCTTAGTGGATTAAGCAATGATATGTCAACTCACCTTTGACCCATTCTATGTTTTTTTAGCATGCTAACCTTTTTAATTATTAATCCACCTTAATTAATTAATACTAGATCACTATCCTAACCTTGTGTTGACATGTAGAATTTGGCCATATGCACCCTAATAAACACCCCAACAAATATTTGATATCAACCAAAATTCAAATTTCAAAATATGAGACTTGGTCTTGCATTTTCCCATTATATTTGCAACCATTTCCTCACTTCCCTAACCAATAATTCTCCTCCCCTCTCCACCGAAATCAGAGAGCAAATTCAGTGTTAAAAACAGTGGGTTTCATAGCTAGAAACAAGAGGAAAAATCAGTAGCAAACAAGGTAGCAAGAACGCTCCACCCCTCCGCGCCGAGTCGTCTTATTCTTTCGTTTTTCTTTCAAAACGAAACCAGTCATGCATATGTTCTTCCTTGACTCTTCAATCAAGTCCTATTATCATTATTTAACATTACATGATCATCATTTCCATGCAAAAACCGAAACACATCAAGGAATTTTCAAAAAAATAATCATGCAGATTTCGGCTTTCTATGACAAGCTTCACGGGTTGCTTTGTTTTGTGGGTTTCAGGTATTGGTTTGATTCCACGCTCCCAAGGCTGCTCCTAGGCATGTACTAGGACATGTTAAGAACACATTTGTCCATTGGTTTGAGTCCCATGCTAGCCGAGATCAAGGGATGACAGCAACTCCCCAAACATGTCCCAATTGCATTCGAAATTCTGTTTTGATGTCATAAAGGAAATGAAACTGATCATGGCTGCCCCAAGGCCTATAGCCATGGTTAGAACACTTCCCCAGCATGTCTAAGACGTGACTAAGTTTCCCTTTTGGAGGCTTGGTCCATGGTGAATAGGTTTTACAAACAAACACAAGAACAGCCCTCCCCCTTTGGCTTCCTCATTTTTACAGCTAATGTGTTTCGAAAATGGTGGAATGGTGTGGATTTTGGTTGGCCTATGGTCCTTAGCCACGGTTCATACCATACCCCTAGATGTCTAGATCGTGCCATGGTCAATCAAATGGCCACTGGAACGACACGAGAAAGCAAACAAAGCCCAACACTCCACCCGCATGCAAGGTGTTCTCGGGTGAACCTTTCGGGTTATTTCTGGAATGGTGCAAATTGTGGCTGGCCTAGGGCCCTTAGCCATGGTTCAAATCATTCTTTTGGATGTTGGTAAGAGTCTCTGGTCGGTGGTTCAAGCCCCAATGGCCGGTAGTCTCGAAAACGACACAAGAAACCAAAGCACAGCTGCTGTATTTTGTGGACAGCAACTTGCTGTGATGGTTCAGTGGCTCGTTCGAGTTCTTGGTTGGCTTCTAGCCTATGGCCTTGGACTGGACAGTGCCTCATCATATTAGGAAAGTCATGTTTTTGTCGGTTTGTTATTCGGATCATTTCTGTGGTCGTACGAGAATTTACGGTGCGATGTGCCAAATTGACTCTCGAAAGAGCGTTTCATGTTTTGGCCTCCATTCACCTAGATTTCGGCCCTCACTATTTTAGGAGCATTATTTCATCATTTTAGGCGTATTTTAATCATGACTACTTGATGGTTCGGTGTTGGTTCGGGTTGGCACGGAGTCATGATTAAATACGAAGTCGTTAGCCGCAATTGTCTCAGTTTTCGGATTAAATTGCATAGTTGGTCAAGTAAAAGCTGTTGCATATTTTTCATGGCATATTTAGGTTGCAGCAAGCCTGGGAACGATCCAATCCAATCAGTAAAATTATTATAGAATATTTAATTATGTTAATTAATTATATTACGTACAAAAATATTCATTTTGAGATTTATGCGATATTGCTTGTGGTCACTTTACTATCAGTACTTCACCCGGTCTCCAGTTACCGGTCCCGGTCGCCAGTTACCAGTCAGTTCAGTTGTACCACCCAGTATACTATGGCATTAGTCTGATCAGACAAACATTATTAAACCCGGTCGCCAGTTACCGGTCAGCTTAGTTCAGTTCAGTTCAGGGACCACTTGCGTAGACCATAATCTCACCAGAAAATTATTACAAGTTATTTCATGACAGGGCTCCAAGGAGCAGCCATTTTCATTTATGATTTCCCAGTTCAGTGATGCACGTATTATAATTAATCATGACACGACATTTTTACGATATGCCTCATGACATGATATTTTCACTTGCATGCAATTTTACTATTTATTTACTCGTTATTTACGATATATGCATGTTGAGTCTTTAGACTCACTAGACTTGATTGTTGTAGGTGCTGATGATGTCGAGATCGAGGGCGGGGACCAGTGATCCAGCTCGAGTCGGCAGTAGTAGGACCCGAGGACCTCAGTTCAGCATTTATTATTATTTGATTGCTCAAACATTTTAATTATCGTTAAATAAACTTTTACTGTTATTTCAAAAATATTAATTTCTTCCGCTGT
This sequence comes from Primulina tabacum, assembly GCF_025594145.1. NCBI lineage: Eukaryota > Viridiplantae > Streptophyta > Magnoliopsida > Lamiales > Gesneriaceae > Primulina > Primulina tabacum. The sequence continues at coordinate 22,142,704 of NC_134560.1, read as the reverse complement.
CATTTTGAACATCAAACTTTATTTATCAGTTCATTTATGAATGAGGCAATTTTAATTATTTTAAAAAAGAAAATTTTTAATTTTTCCGAAAATATTCAAACACGGATTTCTAGGCCTCTACAGCTGGTATCAGAGCAATGGTTCTGTAAAAGGGTTGTACTACTACTAACCATGAGAAGCTAATGAAGTCACGCCTTCGCTCTGTAAGTTTTACATTTATGCATTTTATTCAAAGCATGAATTATTGGACTGCATGTTTTCATGAATTATTTTACGTCCAGATTTATTTTATTGTTAAGTATTTAAATTTGAATAAATTATGGAATTATGCATGTTAGTTACGTATGGGTTATGTATGGAACAGTATGCCCCTAGACGCATCCTTGAGCGCACTAGAGAGGATGAGCCTCGCCGTGAGGACAGGGAAGAGCAGAGGCAGGAGAGAGACTTACCACCTCCACCACCCCCTCCACCTGACATGAATGCCCAGATGCTAGCTGGGATGATTCGGTTCTTCGCACAGTTTGCGGGGAACCATGGTGTGGCGACCAGGCCGACAGGGCCCGAGGCTGTCTACGAGCGATTCATGAAGATGCGTCCGAAGTAGTTTTCAGGGACGTCTGATCCCATGATTGCCGAGGGCTGGATCAAGTCCCTCGAGGTTATTTTCGAGTTTATGGAGCTTGGAAATGCAGACAGAGTCCGATGTGCGACCTACTTATTCGGAGGAGATGCCCGCTTATGGTGGGAAGGAGCTTCAGTAGCCCTTAACTTGGCTACACTGTCTTGGGTGCGCCTCACCGAGGTATTCTACTCCTAATATTTTACTGAGGAGGTGCGCACCAGGTTGACCACTGAGTTCATGAGCTTGAGACAAGGAGATCTGACTGTTACGGAGTTCATCCGTAAGTTTGAAAGGAGTTGTCATTTTGTGCCCCTGATCGCGAATGATGCTAAAGCCAAGTTGATGCATTTCTTGGTGGGTCTATGGCCGATCTTGCGCCGTGATGTTAGGCTATCTGACCCTACTTCTTATGAGGTCGCAGTCTCCAAAGCTCAAGCCGCAGAGCAAGATCAGCGTGATATCGAGAGAGACCGCCAGGGAAGCGCCCAATCCAGGTACCACACCGCCCTCCTCCTCAGCAGCATCAGCATCAGCATAAGAGGCCGCATCACGGCTCGCCCAGAAACAGAGGAGGACCTCAGCAGCAGCAGGGACGTGCTGTCCCGAGGACCTTTGAGCACCCAGTCTATCCCAAGTGCTCACGCTATCATCGTGGAGCATGCATGTATGGCTCGGGGAAATGTTATAAGTGTGGCAACACAGACCACATGCTGCAGCAGTGCCCCCGGAAGAACCTGCCTACCCAAGGCAGAGTTTTTGCTCTCCATGCTGCGGAGGCGAACCCCGATACCATGTTGATGACAGGTACCTTATAGCTTTAAGTTTACATTTGCATTCCAATGTTTTGGGAATCGGGATTAAGATTTTGAACTTAGAATTGCGATAGGATTGCATGCTCTACTCAGTATTATTTTCGGGATTTAGTTAGGAGAACTGTGACCTTTGCATGTCTATAAGCTTAGCTCTTGTGATTATTTGGGTTCAGCTTAGTGTTCCGAACTTTCAGGGAGAATTTTCATAGCTGGCTCAGCTACCAAAGCCCTGATAGATTCAGGGGCTACCCACTCATTTATTTCAGAGGTCTTTGCGAATTTTCTCAAAGTTAAGACCATCGGGCTAGATGTAGCCTATTCAGTATCATTGCCTTCTGGAGAGGAGATAACAGCCACCAATGTGATCCGAGACATAGACCTTGAGCTGCATGGAAATCTTGTTTATGCGGATCTTATCCTATTGCCGATGCTAGAGTTTGACATCATTCTGGGGATGGACTGGCTATTGCGGAACAGAGTTTTGATCGACTTTCAGCGGAGATCTATTCTAGTCCGACCGCCTGGAATGACGCAGTTCTTATTTGAGCCAGACAGGTACTTTCCTTTACCGCGCATTATTCCTTATGTCCAGGCTAGGAAGCTCATGCATAGAGGGTGTCGGGCGTTTCTAGCGACCTTTGTATCTGTCCCCGAGGCACCCAGTCAGTCAGCTTCAGATGTTCCAATTGTTAGAGACTTCTTAGACGTTTTTCCTGAGGACGTCTCTAGTATGCCACCTGAGAGAGAGGTGGAGTTTTCTATCGAGCTTATGCCAGGTACGGCTCCGATCTCAAAAGCACCGTACCGACTGGCACCGACAGAGATGGCATAGCTTAAGAAGCAGATTCAGGAACTTATTGACAAGGAGTTCATTCGCCCTAGTTTCTCACCTTGGGGCGCGCCAGTCTTGTTTGTTAAGAAGAAAGATGGCACGATGAGGCTTTGTATTGACTATCGGGAATTGAACAGGGTTACAGTGAAGAATAAATACCCACTTCCGAGGATTGAGGATCTGTTTGACCAGTTGCAGGGAGCTTCGATTTTCTCTAACATTGATTTGCGTTCAGGTTATCACCAGTTGAGGGTGAGAGACGCCGATGTTTCAAAGACAGCTTTCAGGACTCGTTATGGTCACTACGAGTTCCTTGTGATGCCGTTCGGTTTGACGAATGCGCCAGCGATCTTCATGGATCTCATGAATCGCGTATTTCAGCCGTATCTTGATCAGTTTGTGATAGTATTCATAGACGACATTCTCGTCTACTCCAAGAATTGGGAGGATCATAGCAGGCATCTTACCACAGTGTTGCAGACATTGCAGAAGCACAAATTATTCGAAAAGTTTAGTAAATGTGAATTCTGGTTAGAGAAGGTGGCGTTCTTAGGCCACATTGTTTCCAGCAGGGGCATTGAGGTAGACCCAGCGAAAGTTGCAGCAGTCAGAGATTGGGTTGTGCCGCAGAATGCATCAGAGATCCGCAGTTTTCTTGGCTTAGCAGGATATTATCGGAAGTTCATTAAGGGATTCTCCTCGATTGCAGTTTCACTCACAGCACTGACAAAGAAGAATGTGAAATTTGTTTGGAGCGAGGAGTGTCAGAAGAGTTTCGATACTTTGAAGCAAGCTCTTTTCTCAGCACCAGTTTTGGCCATGCCGTCAGGGCCCGGTGAGTTTGTTTTGTATACCGATGCTTTGAAGCATGATTTGGGCGCAGTATTGATGCAGCATGGGAAGGTGATAGCATATGCTTCTCGCCGGCTGAAAACTCATGAGAAGAACTACCCTACCCATGATATAGAGTTAGCAGCCGTGGTATTTGCTTTGAAGATTTGGTGGTATTATTTGTATGGAGAGAAGTGTCAGATCTTTACCGACCACAAAAGCCTCAAGTATTTCTTTACGCAAAAGGAGCTGAACATGCGTCAGAGGCGTTGGTTGGAGCTTGTGAAGGATTATGACTGTGACATTAGCTACCACCCGGGTAAAGCTAATGTAGTTGCGGATGCATTGAGTAGAAAAGTCATAGTGATGGCTCATTTGACGATTCAGAGACCTCTTTAGACTGAGATGCAGAGGTTTGGTCTAGAGATTTATCCTCGAGGTAGAGTTCCCCGTCTATCTACCTTGACTATTCAGTCCTCTCTTCTAGATCGTATTCGCAGTGGACAGTCAGCAGATGAGCAGTTAGCAAAGTGGAAGCAGAGAGATGAGGCCAAGGGCAGTGTCTTGTATTCAGTCAGCGACGGTATTGTGAGATACCGAGACAGGATATGGGTTCCTGGCAGTGATTCTATTCGAGCTGATATTCTATCAGAGGCTCACATGTCACCGTACTCCATTCACCCTGGGAGTACGAAGATGTACAAATATCTGCAGTCATTGTATTGGTGGCCTGGGATGAAGAAAGACATTAGAGGATTTGTATCCGAGTGTCTGACTTGCCAGTTACTGAAGGCAGAGCATCAGAGACCAGCAGGTTTGCTCAAGCCTCTTCCTATTCCCGAGTGGAAGTGGGAGAATGTTACCATGGACTTTGTGACCGGTTTGTCGAAATCAGTCAGAGGATCGAATGCTATTTGGGTGATTGTAGATCGTCTTACCAAATCAGCGCACTTCTTGCCTATTAAGACGACGTTCACCATGATTCAGTATGCGGAGTTGTATATTCGGGAGATAGTCCAACTTCATGGTATTCCAGTTTCTATCGTATCTGACAGAGATACCAGATTCACTTCCGCATTCTGGAAGAGTTTGCATTCGGCAGTGGGTACAAAGTTGCTGTTTAGCACAGCTTTCCATCCGCAGACAGATGAGCAGTCAGAGCGAGTTATTCAGATCTTGGAGGATCTTCTCCGTGCTTGTGTCATTGATTTCTCAGGAAGTTGGGAGTCGAACTTACCATTGGTAGAGTTCACCTATAACAACAGCTTCCAGTCATCTATTGGTATGGCTCCGTATGAAGCACTATATGGCCGTAAGTGTAGATCTCCTCATTGGGACGAAGTAGGAGAGAGGGTAGAGTTGGGTCCAGAGATTATTCAGCAGGCTGCCGATGTAGTAGTCAAGATCCGTGATCGGATGAGGACTGCTCAGAGTCGACAGAAGAGTTATGCAGATCAGAGGAGGATAGATTTAGAGTTTGCCGTTGGCGACCATGTCTTTGTGAAGGTGGCACCTATGAAGGGTGTCATGAGATTTGGGAAGAAAGGAAAGCTCAATCCGAGATTCATTGGACCATTTGAGATCCTCGACAGAGTTGAGACGTTAGCTTATCGTGTTGCTCTTTCGCCGAATCTGGTCGGAGTACACAATGTGTTCCACGTCTCTATGCTGAGGAAGTATATGGCAAATCCTTCGCATGTGCTGAATTTTGAGCCGTTGCAGCTCACTCCGAACTTGTCTTATGAGGAGAGACCAGTGCAGATCTTAGACAGGCAGGAGAAGAAGCTTCGGAACAAGCTGGTTAAGCGAGTGAAAGTCAAATGGATTAACCATTCAGAGGAGGAAGCTACGTGGGAGTCTGAGCCAGAGATGAGGAGTCGGTACCCCGAGTTATTAGGTGAGTCTTAATTTCGGGGACGAAATTTCTTTTAAGGGGGGAGGATTGTAGAACCCGTAACTTAGACTACGTATAAGCCACGCATAATTCTAACATTTAAATTAAAGTATTTTTATTGCTTCAGTATTTAAATTTAATTATTTTCCGTAGCAGTTTAAATTTTTATCATTTCAGTTAATTCAGTGAGGCCGGACTGGAGTTTGAGTTTTGAGATAGAATTTAAGATTCAGAAAACATTTCCAGAATTTATTTTACCTAATTAATAAGTTAATTTAAGTTAAAAAGAGGTTTAGGGAATTATTTAAACAACTTGAGGTGAGTAGAAAATAAGTTCATTTAAGTTCCATAATTAAGGGGTTAATTTACTAAATAAACAACATTTCCCCTTCATTTTTATTTCTAATTTTCGGCCACCCCTTAGTGGATTAAGCAATGATATGCCAACTCACCTTTGACCCATTCTATGTTATTTTAGCATGCTAACCTTTTTAATTATTAATCCACCTTAATTAATTAATACTAGATCACTATCCTAACCTTGTGTTGACATGTAGAATTCGGCCATATGCACCCTAATAAACACCCCAAAAAATATTTGATATCAACCAAAATTCAAATTTCAAAATAGGAGACTTGGTCTTGCATTTTCCCATTATATTTGCAACCATTTCCTCACTCCCCTAACCAATAATTCTCCTCACCTTTCCACCGAAATCTGAGAGCAAATTCAGTGTTAAAAACCGTGGGTTTCATAGCTAGAAACAAGAGGAAAAATCAGTAGCAAACAAGGTAGCAAGAACGCTCCACCCCTCCGCGCCGAGTCGTCTTATTCTTTCGTTTTTCTTTCAAAACGAAACCAGTCATGCATATGTTCTTCCTTGACTCTTCAATCAAGTCCTATTATCATTATTTAACATTACATGATCATCATTTCCATGCAAAAACCGAAACACATCAAGGAATTTTCAGAAAAATTATCATGCAGATTTCGGCTTTCTATGACAAGCTTCACGGGTTGCTTTGTTTTGTGGGTTTCAGGTATTGGTTTGATTCCAGGCTCCCAAGTCTGCTCCAATGCATGTACTAGGACATGTTAAGAACACATTTGTCCATTGGTTTGAGTCCCATGCTAGCCGAGATCAAGGGATGACAGCAACTCCCCAAACATGTCCCAATTGCATTCGAAATTCTGTTTTGCTGTCATAAAGGAAATGAAACTGATCATGGCTGCCCCAAGACCTATAGCCATGGTTAGAAAACTTCCCCAGCATGTCTAAGACGTGACTAAGTCACCCTTTTGGAGGCTTGGTCCATGGTGAATCGGTTTTTACAAACAAACACAAGAACAGCCCTCCCCCTTCGGCTTCCTCATTTTTACAGCTAATGTGTTTCGAAAATGGTGGAATGGTGTGGATCTTGGTTGGCCTATGGCCCTTAGCCATGGTTCATACCATACCCCTAGATGTCTAGATCGTGCCATGGTCAATCAAATGGCCACTGGAACGACACGAGACAGCAAACAAAGCCCAACACTCCACACGCATGCAAGGTGTTCTCGGGTGAACCTTCCGGGTTATTTCTGGAATGGTGCGAATTGTGGCTGTCCTACGGCCCTTAGCCATGGTTCAAATCATTCTTTTGGATGTTGGTAAGAGTCTCTGGTCGGTGGTTCAAGCCACAATGGCCAGTAGTCTCGAAACCGACGCAAGACACCAAAGCACAGCTGCTGTATTTTGTGGACAGCAACTTGCTGTGACGGTTCAGTGGATCGTTCGAGTTCTTGTTTGGCTTCTAGCCTATGGCCTTGGACTGGACAGTGCCTCATCAAGTTAGGAAAGTCATGTTTTTGGCGGTTTGTGATTCGGATCATTTTTGAGGTCGTACAAGAATTTACGGTGCGATGTGCTTAATTAACTCTCGAAAGAGCGTTTCATTTTTTGGCCTCCATTCACCTAGATTTCGGCCCTCACTATTTTAGGAGCATTATTTCATCATTTTAGGCGTATTTTAATCATTACTACTTGATGGTTCGGTGTTGGTTCGGGTTGGCACGGAGTCATGATTAAATGCGAAGTCGTTAGGCGCAATTGTCTCAGTTTTCGGATTAAATTGCATAGTTGGTCAAGTAAAAGCTGTTGCATATTTTTCATGGCATATTTAGGTTGCAGTGAGCCTGGGAACGATCCAATCCAATCAGTAAAATTATTACAGGATATTTAATTATGTTAATTAATTATATTACGTACAAAAATATTCATTTTGAGATTTATGCGATATTGCTTGTGGTCACTTTACTATCAGTACTTCACCCGGTCGCCAGTTACCGGTCCCGATCGCCAGTTACCAGTCAGTTCAGTTGTACCACCCAGTATACTGTGGCATTAGTCTGATCAGACAAACATTATTAAACTCGGTCGCCAATTACCGGTCTGGTCGCCAGTTACCGGTCCGCTTAGTTCAGTTCAGTTCAGTTCAGGGACCACTTGCGTAGACCATAATCTCACCAGAAAATTATTACAAGTTATTTCATGAAAGGGCTCCAAGGAGCAACCATTTTCATTTATGATTTCCCAGTTCAGTGATGCACGTATTATAATTAATCATGACACGACATTTTTACGATATGCCTCATGACATGATATTTTCACTTGCATGCAATTTTACTATTTATTTACTCGTTATTTACGATATATGCATGTTGAGTCTTTAGACTCACTAGACTTGATTGTTGTAGGTGCTGATGATGTCGGGATCGAGGGCGGGGACCAGTGAGCCAGCTCGACTCGGCAGTAGTAGGACCCGAGGACCTCAGTTCAGCATTTATTATTATTTGATTGCTCAAATATTTTAATTATCGTTGGATAAACTTTTACTGTTATTTCAAAAATGTTAATTTCTTCCGCTGCCATTTTGAACATCAAACTTTATTTATCAGTTCATTTATGAATGAGGCAATTTTAATTATTTTTAAAAAAAAAATTTTAATTTTTCCGCAAATATTCAAACACGGATTTCTAGGCCCTCTACACTCTTCTCCTCTACAGAATCTGCAAGAGTTGTTGCATGCTGAACCAGAGATTTCTGACCGGACATTGGTAATATTTGATCAATCTACCAAGGAACAAGAACTAGGGCCGTCTGAATCTCCTCGTCCATCTTCTGACATGGACTTAGTCCTTGAAGAGATTCAGGACATTCAGCTCAATATGTCAAAAATAATGCAGGAAATAAAGGAGATTCAAAGTACTCAGCTTGCTCACTCTCTAAAGCTGAACTCCGAATTTACCTCAGAAAAACTGAAATCTATTCAAACAGCCGTGACCTCCATCTCTTTTGTGATCGACGAGCTTAAAAAGAACAGAGGCTTAGATGAAAGTTTCTCACTTACTCAAGACTTAATCAACAAGAGAGTAGAATCTATGGAGACATCTGTCTCAAATAAAATCGACTTGCTGCAAACCACTGTGTTGACTGCCGTCAAAGACATTGCAGCTGATGTTAGAATGTTATCTCTCAAAGTCGACGTGCTTGACAAAAAGGGGGAAGCAGCTAGATTGATGAAAGAATAACAGAGGATTCAACTGAAGAGACAACTATTATTAGTTGAAGCTTATTTGTTTTCTTTGTACGAATCTGTACACTAGAAAAATTATTTTATCTACAAGGATTTTACTTCAGCTGATCAGTTTATTAAATTCGAAGTTTTGTCGATCACCAAAAAGGGGGAAATTGTTGGAAACTAAATTTCAGTGATTTGACAAACTAAGCATCGAATTTAATGAACTAACTGATCAAGTTACCAGGCTTCGCAAATCGACTATCATTTGCCTAACTGATGATTAATGTGCTTTTGTTAGGATCGGTTAGGGGGAAAATCGATGAACTACAATAGCTCGGTTCTTGAAATATTGAACATCGATGAATTAAATCGATTTTGGTGTTCAAACCAAGCGGAAATTACTCGAAATAATCCTTCGTAGAAACCGATTAAATATTTTGTAAACCATTTAAAATATATGCAAGTTGAATGGGTAAAAATATTTTAGTTGAAGCATTTTATCAAACAATTGGTATGCAATATTTTGGTATTTGAAGAACACATAAAATGCTTCAACAATGCTTCTTTAAAACTATGAAAATGATAAGTAAATGCAATAAACAAATAGACACGAATTTGTTTATGAATGTTCGGAAACTTCAAATGCTCCTACGTCACCCCTTCTTCCCCTTGGGAAGGATTCACTAGAAGACTTTGATTTATACAACTCTTTGTACAAACCCATTCAGCGAGGACTTACCCACTGCCTAAACTGAACTCCTAGCACTCAAGATTGTAGGCAGCACCTCACAATCAACACATTTGTTTAATGTCTCATATGCAAAGACTACATACACAAGTTTATTGTCTTTGTGCAAGACTCACTCAACTAATCTTTTCAGCTCAAACTCTCTGCATATGTATGAGTGATTGTGTGTGAGGAATTTATCACTTACAGTGTATATATCAAATGTATCCTCACACAAGGACTTGTGCTCTCAAATAGCTGATTTCTTCATGCTAACTGCCCATGCTTTGAATCCTCTTCAAAAGCTCTTGTTTCATCTTCAAGATGTTGTATTTATAGGCTCTAACACTGATATATACGTTAGACACAAGAATATGACCGTTTGGAAATTTTCTGTACTGTTTCTGGAATTGCAACGATCAAATTCGTCTTGCTGGACATTTTCCCGACTGGTTAACTCTGATCACCTGGTCAACTTTGGTCAACTCAACTGGTCGTTCAGTTCAACTGGTCAGCAACTGGTTCAGTTCAGTTGGTCAACTGCTGGTTCAGTTCAGTTCAGTTCAGTTGGTCAGTAGCTAGTTCAGTTCAGCTGGTTAACAGCTGGTTCACTGTATCTGGTCAGCACCTGGTTCAGTTCAGTTCAGTTCAGCTGGTCAGCAACTGGTTCAGTTCAGTTGGTTGGTCAGCTGGTCAGCAGCAAGTTCAGTTTCAGCTGGTGTGCTGAAATCAGCCTAGCTGATTTCAGTTTGTGCAAAACCAGTAACTTCATCATCATTTATTAGCATCGTAATCTTCGATTCAGACTTTGACTTCTGAATATGATTTATAGATCTTTGTCTTATCTTTCCAACGCATACTGAATCTCTTTATTTCGATAATCGAGCTAAGAGATATGACCAAAATACCATAGCTGCTCAAACCCAACTGATTGCGGTTTTCATGTCATCAGTTCGGTAATTGAGCAATCAATTAGGCCATGATAACATCCGATTTTGCCCACCTGACATGAAATACTACTTGTTCCAAATTTAGTTTTCTAATCAATCCATTTGGCGGATTGTCATTTGGATCATCCAGTTGAGAGATATCTTTAAACCACCAAAACTTGCCAGAAATTCAGTTTGTGCAGAATTCAGTTTCGGTTTGCTTCTTGTGTTAAAAACTTCACACTTGAGTAAATATGTTAGAAACACAATAACAAGTTTTGTTAACATCAAAATCAAGATTGCGAACTTGAAAAGTTCCAACAATCTCCTGTTAGAGTAGGTGTCCGTCGAGCCAAGTGTTGGCTAAGTGTTCACAATGAAACTCTATGTATAAACAATCTTTATTTTAATAATATTTGAAATTATTATTTTGGCACATCTTTATCTGTATACCCATGCTAGTTGCATAGATAAAGCCCTTGAATATACAAATAATAGAAAGAATATGAGATGCTCATATGATGAGTATCATGAAACTCATATTTGAAATACTGTATATTCTAAAAAGTTCATAGTCGATTCAGCCGCCGCTAAGAAGGACGTAGGCCGCTCGAGTTCGAGACTAGTATCTGCGATGTGAGTACCATGTTTCATTGGTAGGGGACATTGTGATGTCCGAGCATGCAGATAGGTGCCCCTGGTAGAGTGCACTGAACAACCCTCCATAAAGGACTTTCCAAGTGGTTCTCACTTATCGAGTGGAAAAGTCCTAGTTTATGGTTGTACACCATTAGTCCTTATGACCCGGGACAACATTGAGACTCTATGTGCTAGCACTACACGTTGACTTGTTTACCGACTCTCAAGGGGTCATCAGATGGCAAGGTTGGGTGTTCTGTCGAAACATATAGGAGTCGATGCATTGTAGTCGGGGATTCACCGCTTACCTTCGGGTATGGATATCCTATGTGTATGTAGTATGAAATCTCTGATCAGAGTATGGTGGTAATTATGTAAGGGGTTTCACAGATTACACCATCGATGCAACTACAACATGACACATAGTATCGATTCATTGACAACTCTCGATATACCAATGGTTGTCGAATCGGTCGGGATATATGAGTTGAAGGGACCGTACTGTACGCTAACCATAATTGAATGGTTCTTGCAGGCACTATCATTTGATACCTAGGGAATCATGTAAGCGATGCTGCTAGGCGTTTAACATGATTGGTTGGGTACTATCAGACTTGAGTTCTGACGTTCTTGTTATCAAGGAGTTGATAAGTAAGAATTGAGCAATTGGGATATGCTCATATAAGGACATGTTTAGTCCGAATCACATGGAGATGTGAACCCACGGCTAGTTGTATCAATGAACCATTGAGGGCCACACAAGTACTAGCTTTCTAGATCCCGTTGAGAAGTTAAAATTGTTCAATGTGTTGAACGGCTTATAAAGGAGTTTATAAGCATAAATAAAATAGAAGTATGACTTCTATAAGGAGAATGTAACTTTTAATCTGAGGAAGTGTTCCTAAATTAAAAGTTGGTCAAACAAATAACGTATTTGAAAATTGTGATTTTCATAAACATTATTATGGACTAAATAAAATTAATACAAGTTTTGAATTAATTAAACACTAGTGGACCTAGTAGAGTTCAAATAATTTAATTAATTCAAGTGTTGAATTATTTAAATTGGGCCTTGTAGAGCTCAATTGGAATAATTATTTAAACTAGTGGACTTGAGTAATTCAAGTAAGATTTGATTGGGCTCAAATATGTTTGAGACAATTTAAATAAAAGTCCATGGGCCCTTTGTAATTGTTACAAGCCCACTCAAAAAGCATGCATGGGAAGGTGAAAGGTTGGAGACAAATTTTGCAACAAACAAGGCATGATATGCACATGCTAGACTTCACTTTTTCAAGCACCAAGAAAAACTCTCCTTCTCTCCTCCCACAATGCTTTGGCCAAATTTTGAGCTACTTTCTCCTTCAATTTTTGTTCTTCAATTTGTTGAGGAAACACTTCACTTCTCCTTGAAAAATCCTCTTATTTTTCTAGTGCAAAATAAGAGGGGTTCTAGCTAGTTGGTGGTGGGCCTAATTTTGGAGAAAGGAAGCTTGTAGAAGGTCTTGCCATTGAAGAGCTTAGTTGTATATCAACTAAGTTGGAGCCAACATCAATCTTTTAAGATTGATAGGTATATTTTCTAAACACACTATGAATGTCATATTTTGTGTTTTTGTATTTGATACACACTAGTACATGAGGTGTTCGGTTTTCTTGCATGAAAATAAATTTTGAACTTCCGTTACGTTTTGAACACCTAAAATCGATCCCTTTCAAGTGGTATCATGAGCTAAGGTACTAGTTTGTGTAGCATATAAATAATATTATATTGAGGGCAATTTCTAACCGATTGAGATGAAAATTTGCAACAAAAATCAAGGCAATGCAAGGGATTTTTCGGGCAGCAACTTGCTGCCCATTTCGGGCAGCTCAGACTGCCCGAGGGGCTGCCCATTTCGGGCAGCTAGGGCAGCCTGAGGGGCTGCCCGAATCCCCCCCTTTTAAAAATTAAAAAAAAATTTGTTTTGTTGGCCGGAATCCAGCGACGGCGATGACGGCTAGGGTTTTCAAAAGGTGTTTTGAAATATCAAAGTGTCATGGGCCTTGAGTTGTTGGGCCATTAGATGGCTAACATATTTGTGAATTTAAATGGGCCAAAATGTTTTTGGTGAAAATGAATTTTTTTTGCCCTTAAGTTTAAAATTACAAAAGTTGCAAATATTTTCTCATAAAATAAATAATTGAAGTTGGACTTTAATTATTTATAGTAAATTGTGATTTACAAGAAATTCGGTAATAAATAAATTAATTGGAAAGTAGACAAAGGTGTTTGTATACTTTGTTAATTTAGTTTATGATCGTGGCGGTTAGTGATTGGATCAAGATATATAATATTGGATCAATTAATTATTGTGATAATTAATTGATGATGTATGATATGTGATATTATGCATGAAGGATGATCAAAAGCCCAAGCCCAATTTTCTAGGTGCATGCTATGATATTTTGTGTTGAATGATTGTAATAATTATCAATTTATAAAGTGGGCTTGGTTTGTCACGCCCCGTGTCCGAAGCGTCGGTGACATCCGGCATTGTTTAACAATTTCTTGAAAACAATTAAGCCTCGTATCGAAATGCCAAAAACCAGTCTTTTTCATAATTAAAACATTGTCTTTACATTGACAATAGAGTAAAATACATCAGAGTTGCAAATGCGGAAACTAAACAAAAGGAAAACAAAGTCTTGATTTCTTGTATCTTTCTCATCGGCTACCATCCTCAGAAGGCTTCTTGATCCTCCTCATTCAGTTGTTCTTCATTTTAATCTGAAATTTGTAAGGAGTGAGTGTTTTGGGAAACACTCAGCAAGTGGGGGGTCGATCGATTTTCAATGATACATATAGAACTTAATCTTTAAAACATTTCTTTAACAAACTTTCAAATCTTATTACTTTTAACTCATCATAACAGAAACGAAACAAATATGAGACAAAGGTTATCAGACGATTCAGAGCAGTTCAGAAACAGATCAGAACAATTCAGAACAGAACAGATCGGAACAGACAGAACACTGTTACACATCTAATTTCCATGGTCAAATTGTCCCCAATATGTTAGTCCTCTAAGGGGTGAGGCCAGAACACAGTTTTATACCCACCGATGGGGACCAGACAGAAATGGTTTTATACCCACCATTGGGGGCCAGACAGAATCACAATTCTCATCCCATTTCAAATTGAATCGTAACAGTGTAACAAAGATTTCAGAATTAACAGACAGAACTTATCAGACAGAACTTATCAGAAGTTTCAGATATCAGAGTTTCAACGGATTCAGCGGAATCAAAGAATTTTGAATAACAAACTGAGCATATAATCGATCGAAATTTTAAACGGACAGACTTCATATTTTCCAAAATGGAGACACACAATCATGCATGTCATAATATATATTCAAGTTTAAAAATACAAACGAATATATAACAAAAGCCCACTTACCGTATTTTGATGATAGGTTCGAAAGTTGCAGATCTTGGCACGACGGTTCCAACTGAAATTTTGGAAGCACTTCGACTTGACTTTAACGAAAGCGATCTTCAATCGAGTAGCACGTCAACACAGAGTTTTAGCACTTGACCGCACGAAAATTCTTTCCTCTTCCTTGCTTAGCTTGGCCGAAATTTTGGAGAGGTTTGAGGAGGGCCGAAACTTGGAGGCTTTTTGGAATAGTTTTTCTATCACCTTGATGTCCTATTTATAGATGCCAAAATGGCCTTTCCCTACCCCATTTGGTCGACCACTTGGAGTCCAAGAAAAGGAGTAATTGTAGTCATGATGGTGGACCAATATTCCATGCTTTCCTCAAGTTCAAGATTAGCCATAATGGTGGTTCAAAATCTCTTGCATTCTTTAAATTTCACCTTGGTTTTCTAAAGGGTCATTTCTTGCATCATCAATATGTCTTAGTCCTTTAGCTCCTCCCTTAACTCCTTCATGGGTTTACTCAAAGGTTATTTCTTGCACACTTAATTTGTCCAAGCCTTAAGCTCCTCCCTTAGCTCCCTTTTTGGTCTTTTTAGGACAAGCATGGTTGAGCTTCTTTGAGCTGAAAGATCGAGCTCATAAGCTAGGGGTTTTCTCCCCAAGAATGAATGTACTTCCTTGAGCTGAGGGTTTTAGCTTCTGAGCTGAGAGTTTCTTTTCCAAGAATCTTGGAGCTTCCTTAAGCTGAGGGTTTTAGCTTGTGAGCTGAGGGTTTCCTCTTCCGAGCGACATACCCTCAATTCTCAAGGTTTTGCATTGCCTCGGCTTCTTTTTGAGCTAGTTTCCGAGCTTTTTGAGGTGCTTTGCTTCGAAAAATCCGGGTTCTCACATCCCACCCTTCTTATTGGAAGTTTCGTCCTCGAAACTTTAGTTAGCTAGATCAATAAAGTGATGAGGGTGCCGAGTGCGCATACTTTCTTCAAATTCCCAAGTTGCTTCTCATTCCATATGATTTTACCATTGTATCTTGACATATGGAATTGTTTAGCGTCTTAGCACTTGGTCTTTTGTGTCCACTATTCGAATAGGGACTTCTTCCCTTCGTTTAGTAGCGATGCAACTTTAAGATTCTGTATTGGATCTGAGACATACTTCCTTAGCTGTGAGACGTGGAAGACGTTGTCAATCCTTGACATGCCTGGTGGCAAAGCCCGCTGATAAGCTAGGTTTCCCATTTTTCTTAGTATTTTGAAGGGTCTGACATATCTTGGAGTTAGCTTTCTAGATTTTCTGAATCGAACCACTCTTTTCATAGGGTAAACTTTAACATAAGCTTTCACGCCATTTTCAAACTCCAATGGTCTTCACTTTAAATCAGCCCAGCTCTTTTGTCGATCATGAGCTGCCTTGCGTTTTTTTTTTCCTTGATAATAGCTACTTTATCAACAATTCAAGTACCATGATATCTTTCTCTCTGATTTCAATACTTCCATGATACTTATTATTATTGGCAAATTCAATTAAATGGGTGTTTATTTAATTCCTCCGAGGTCCATGGCACACGCCCTAAAATATCTTCAATAGTTCGATCCACTGTCTTTGCCTCATGTTTAATTCCTTTTGTGTGAACAGTATTTGAGGCTTTGATGATCAATAAATTTCACACATTTGACACCAAAGAAATTGATTCTCTGGATCTTTGGCTCAAATATAATTGTGGCTAATTCACTATCATGTGTTGGATAATTTTGCTCACATGATTTTAATTTCATCGATTCATAAGCAATTACTTGCCCTCTTGAATGAGAACACATCACAATCTTCTTTTGATACACCATTGTAAATTGTGAAATTTTTGCTTTCTTCGGAAAGTACTAATACTAGCGTAGAAACGAGTTCTTTTTCAAGATCTAAAAATTATTCTCACATTCTTTACTCTAATTGAATTTAGAGTTCTTCTGAGTGAGCTTGGTGAGCGGAAGAAAATCCTTCAACACATTTTCTTAATAGCCAACTAATCCCAAAAACTTCAAATTCCTATTCCAGTATCCGATCAAGGTCAATCCCTTATTGTTTCCACCTTCTTGTGACCCACTGATAAGCTCATTTCAGAGATTATATGATCGAAAAATGTGACATTTTTTCATCAAAATTCACATTTCTTAAATTTAGTATTTAGTTATTTTCCTCTGAGCATCGGTAGAGCAAGACGAAGATCTTCCTTGCGGTCTTACTCACTTGTTGAATATGCAAGAATGTCATCAATAAATGCTACCACAAACTTGTCAAGGAATTTTCTTGAACACTCTGCTCATGAGTTCTATGAATGTTGCTGGAGTATTGGTCAGGCCAAAAGGTATTATCGTGAACTCATAGTGTCCATACCCTTTTCTTTTTAAGGTTGTTTTAGGAATTCTCTGCCTTGGCCTTCAATTGTGGTAGTCTGACCTTAGAGAGAGCTTCGAAAAGATCTTAGCTCCTTTTAACTGATAGAAAAGGTCATGTATTCTTGAAAAATGACATTTGTTCTTGATCTTATTGAGTTCTTTGTAGATCAACACACTATCTTGTGCTTTCACCATTCTTTTGTGTCAATAAGACTGAAGCTCCCCAAGGAGAGGCACTTAGTCTGATTTGTTTTTGACTAACAAATCTTGGAATTGATCTTTTAGCTTCTTGAGTTCAACTGAAGCCATTTGCTAGGGTTCCTTAGATTTTAGTGTAGCACGAGCTATCAAGTTACTTTCGAATTTTACTTCACAGTCTGAGATAATTCAAAGTAACCTTTCCGAAGCTTGCTACCACAGGAATATTTTATATCTTGAGCTTAATTCGTTCTTTTGCTTCTCTCATTATTGCTAGTTAGACTTCTTTGCCATACTCCATGCCTTTCTAGATCTGAGAAGCAGACAGGAAGGATTTCGGTTCCTTATCCTTACCATAAAATATGATTTATTCTTGGATTGGAGTTTGGCATTCTTACCCCGAACCATTTACCATTGCATGATTCTTGTCCAACCAACCAATTCTCAGAATGACGTTGAAATTTACCATAGTACACTAAATAAAATCGGCACTGAATATAAGCGTATCCATACTTATTTTATTCTATATTAAAATTATCACGATTAATGTCTCAAAACTTAAAATAAATATAGAATCTTAGAGCATAACTCCTTATCAGCCTATTGACTTAAGTCATAATAACCTAGTTAAAATTTCTTTCAACTTTGTACGGAAGAAACTAATTCTTCAAACAATTCTTCTTTTAATAAATCTGTCTTTAATAAAAACTATGAGCCTAACATGCTTTAATACAAACAAGTTTCGTTGGATGTCTTTCTCCACAAATCTTTCCCTTATTTTTCTTTTTACTATAAGAAGAGTCAGAACCTATTATGCATGCTACATTTCCCTCGATGTCCACCAATATCTCAAAACTCTCTTTATTTACCTAAGGTAATGACCTTAATTTTCTTAACTTAAGTTATTGTTTCTTACCTTTATTAAATATTCCAAAATCTTACATATTTAAATTTATCGCTTAATATCCCAAATTTAAATGTCCATACCGTTAATTATTGACCTAAAATCAACTTTTATATCCGAATATCAAAACTTATATAATTCTTATCTCATATTTTCATAAATAATTTATTATCCCCGAATCAAACATTTCATCTTAAGTCGGAAGCTTATCTTCGATAAGTAAATTTTTAAATGTAAGTCAACTTATATCAGAGTATTTGTATTCCCAAAAATATAATTCAAATTATCTCTGATAGGTATTTTCCCAAAAATATAATTCAACTTATCTCTGTACATTCTCAAAGAAATGTTGCACTTCTTTCTTTCATATCATTTAACCATAATATCAGTCCAGCCTACCTTATAATCTCTTCATCATCACTGTTCTTTTTCCTTTACTTCCATAGGTGCTTCTTCTTCTTCTTCTTCTTCCATTCTTTCCATGACAAGGTGCATATAGTTATGTTGTTCTTGCATTCTATCCATATCACCATGAAGCTTGGAGATGTCACTACAAGAAAAATGATTTTCCGCAGCACGTCATCAACAGCGTGCATTAAAAGCACGCTGCGAATACTACTTTTCACGGCGTGCACCCATATGTGCGTTGTTAATAGTGTTGTACTTGATACTATTAACGGCGTGCATTAAAAGCACGCTGCGGATATTACTATGGACGGCGTGCATTAAAAGAACGCTGCGGATAGTAAATTGATACTATTAACGGCGTGCATTATAAGCACGCTGCAGATATTACTATTGACGACGTGCATTAAAAGCACGCTGCGGATAGTAATATCCGCAGCGCACAATAAATGCACGCCGTTAATAATACTATTAACGACGTGCATGTTTATGTGTGCTGTTAAAAGTAAATCATTTTTAAAAAAAAAATTGTGTTCAGACATTAACGGCGTACATTAATCGTACGCCGTCAATAGTATTATTCATGGCATGCATATTATTAGCACGCTGCAGAAAATGAGTTCGAATTTTTAAATTAGCGACGGTTTTAGTAAAATCGTCGCTACTATTGCGACGGTTTACATGAAACGGTCGCCGATTTAAAATCGGCGACGGTTTGATGTATCCGTCGCTAATATGCGTGAATCGGCGACGGTTTAATAAAAAACCGTCGCAAAAAATCGCAAATTCTCTATTTATATCCGATTTCCGTTTCATTTTACTTCACAACACTTAAAATTTTTTCTACTCATACGATTTTAGTTCTAATTTAGATACGTGTTTTTGTTTCAATTTATGGTTAATTTTTTAATTGTTAATTAAGAGAATGAGTATTATTATTATAGTTGTATTGTTAGTTTTTATAAAAATTTATTAAATTATAAAAGTAATTTTTTTTTAATTTTTACGCAAAATTTAGCGACGGTTTTAGAACTGTCGCGAAATTATAAAACCGTCGCTAAATTTAAAGACCGTCGCTAAATTAGCAACGGTTTTGAGGTTTTTTACCGTCGTCGGTTGGCGACGGTTTTGTCAAAACCCGTCGCTAATATTTTATTTTTTTCCCCTGTTAACGGCGTACATTGCACGCTGCGGAAAGGTGTATTAACAACGTACATATGCACGCCGTTGATAATAGTATTAACAGCGTGCACATGTACGCCGCGGATAATCTTGAGCTTTTAACCGCTTGCAACTTTGCAGCGTGCAATGCGTGCTGCGGAAAGCCATTTTTGTTGTAGTGCTTGTTGCTTGCCTCGCTTGGGTTCCATTCTCGTACATTCTCCTGTGGATTATAGGATATGTGTTTATGATCGTTTTGGAATCAGTGGAGGATCCAGAAACTCGCGCAAAGCCAATCATGAGTTAGTAGCAGGCACACCTATGTGGCCACACCAACCACTCTACTCATCAGAAACACCCTTCTTTTGGGAGCAATTGTGTTTACACAAAATCTCTTAGTTTTTGTAGTCTGGCGCCCGCGCGCCCATGACTGTGAAGCTTTTTTCGCTAATTAGTTTTGCATGACTTTTTATCAAGAATGACCATTTCAGATGTTTTATTTTTAGTAATTTTTGTTATGGTCAGTGTCGATTTATCTACTCCTAATACTAAAGTGGCATGGATGCGATGTCAAAGTGAATTATCCTTTTTAAGCTCCAGCAACTCCTTCGAATTTAAACCAAGATTATGCATCAAATCACCCCTCCGCTCTTCGAAGTATGTCGTTCAAGTATGTTGGGAAATTACACCGAAGCGATGCCGATCACGATGATAATAGCACCCAAAAATGCGGAATAAAATAACCAACAAGAACACAAAGATTTACGTGGTTCACCCAATATAGGCTACGTCCACGGAGCACTGCAACTTTTATAACTGGAAGAAATATTACAACAAGTGTATACATCAATACACTCAATATTTCTCACTCCCAAACCCCGAGTATACCGAGAAAATAATTTCTCTAACTCACACAAGAGAATTCCGGCACTCAAGAAAAAAATACACTCTTTTTTTTATGCACTCTCTTTTTATCAAAGTTGAAAAGCTTTTGATTTTGGCATACAATAATTGAAGGAACTGAGCTCTATTTATAACTAATTCCTACGATCAGTTTTGTAAACTTATCGATGTGGGATACGTTTTAATTATTAAATTATTTAATGTGTGGACCCCACCCCATTAAATAAACTCACCTAACAATTCTCCCACTTGAAGACTTGATTTCAATTATGTCTTCACACCATCAGTGCAACAGCTCATACCTCATTTGTTAGTCCAGGAGACCAACTGAAGTCAAACACAACTTCAGTTTTTCAATGATAAACAGCCTTCGTGAGCATATCAGCTGGATTCTTGCTTCCGGGAATCTTCTCAAGCTTCAAGACTCCATTCATCCGATCTCTAAGGATCTTCATTCCAATGATTTGTTTTGCAGCACCCATATCCTTCAAAGCAAATTCCTTTGATAAGTCTTTCTCAAGTGTATCAATCTACTCCAGACAAGCTCCTGCTATCAACATATCATCTACATATATCAGTAGTATGATATAATAACCATCAAGTTTCACATAACAATAGTGATCAGCCTGATACCTCCGAAAACTATCATTATTCATTACACCATCAAACTTCTTGTACCACTGTCTTGGAGCTTGTTTGAGACCATACAAGCTCTTCAGAAGTTTGCACACCATTTTCTCTTTCCCTCGTACTTCAAATCCTTGTGATTGATTTATTTCTTCATCTAGCTCACCATGAAGAAACGTCGTCTTTACATCTAACTGTTCCAGATGTAAATCTTTTTTTACCATCAATCCAAGTACAGTCCTGATAGTAGTTAACTTTACCACCAGAGAGAAAATATCAGTGTAACCAATGACTTCCTTTTCACCTTTTACAACGAGTATTTCTTTGTACCGCTTGCTACCGTCATGTTCTAACCGGTACTCCCACTTGCTATGTAAAACCTTTTTACCTTCAGGAAGTTCTGACAACTCCCACATGTGATTGGATGACATTGAATCCATCACATCTTCCATGGCTAACTCCCACTGTTTCAAGGTCTCATAACATCCTATTTATTTTTCACAAAATAAACCCAAAATTTCCTGCTCGAATCGTCAACAGTAGTGCCATAATATCTTGAGTGATCTCCGAGGGATGTCACAGGAGATGGTCCACATACATCAGTATGTACCAGCTCCAAATCCGCCGATTTCTGTTCTCTAACCTCTTTTGAAAAGCTCACCTTTTTCCGTTTTCCAAAAAATACAGTTTCACACAGCTTGTGTTCAACGATCTTTAATTCCGGTAGCTTTCCGTTTGAAACAAGCATTTTCATTCCCTTCTCACTCGTATCCCCAAGCCTACTATGCCATAGACTTGAATTAGCTCTAGCATCCACAGCAGCTAATTTATTTCTCAAACTGGAAGTCATATAAATTGTTCCAGTTTTCTTTCCTCGAGCAACAATCATGGCTCCCTTTTTCACTTTCCACGAACCATTTCCAAAGGTCACCTTATGACCTTCGTTGTCAAGCTGTCCCACTGAAATCAAATTGTGTGTCAACTTTGGTACATGTCTTACTTTTTTGATTTTGCAGACAGATCCATTTGTCATCTTCATCCAGATATCACCCATACCAATTATTTCCAAAGGTTTTCCATCAGCCAGGAAAACTTTTCCGTCATCTCCCGCAATATAATTATCGAATACATAACGATTACCAGTGGTATGAAACGAAGCTCCCGAGTCCATAACCCAAGAATCAATCGGGCTTTCCATGGATAGTAATTTTCCATGGATAGTAATAGAGCATCATGTACCTCCTCAGTAACAACATTAACGTCGTTCTTTGTTGATTTGCAATTCTTTTTCATGTGACTAGTCTAACCACAGTTCCAGCACTTTTGCTTTTGTCTTTTCCATTTCTTGACTTGGACCTACCATGCCATTGGTTAAAACTCTTTTCGCCACTCCTGCCCCTTCCTCTGTTCTCGAGATTTAGAGCAGATCTCGATGATGTTCCTTCAACCGAATCCATCCTGCGAACTTCTTCAGCAAGAATTTGATATCTAACATCATTGAATTGTAGCTTTCTTTTTCCAACAGAGTTGCTAACCACGTTCTTCGTTAGGGTCAATCGTATTACACCTAACACTTGTCGGTCAAGAAGCTTCCAGTCATCATCCTCCATCTTTTCCGACTTCTTTCCTGATAGAGGTTGATGCAACTTCTTGCTATACAGATAATCTCTAATCTGTAACCGCCAGAACAAAAAATCTATTTCGTCGAACTTGCTGATTCCCGGTCCTGATCCATCATCTCCGGCCATCACTTCTCTAGCCTTAACAAAAAAATCTAAAAAATCTTTTCTGATGTGGAAGATAAGACAAAACTGCAATTGTTGGGAAATTACACCGAAGCGATGCCGATCACGATGATAATAGAACCCAAAAATGCGGAATAAAATAACCAACAAGAACACAAAGATTTACGTGGTTCACCCAATATAAGCTACGTCCACGGAGCACTGCAACTTTTATAACTGGAAGAAATATTACAACAAGTGTATATACCAATACACTCAATATTTCTCACTCCCAAACCCCGAGTATACCGAGAAAATAATTTCTCTAACTCACACAAGAGAATTCCGGCACTCAAGAAAAAAATACACTCTTTTTTCTATGCACTATCTTTTTATCAAAGCTGAAAAGCTTTTGATTTTGGGATACAATAATTGAAGGAACTGAGTTCTATTTATAACTAATTCCTACGATCAGTTTTGTAAACTTATCGATGTGGGATACGTTTTAATTATTAAATTATTTAATGTGTGGGCCCCACCCCCATTAAATAAACTCACCTAACAAAGTAGAATGAAACCATCCTAAGATTATCCTGGAGTAGAACAAATTGAGAATCTAATTCGTTATCGAAACTATGCAAGTAGAAGAATAAACAAGAATGGTCTCAAAATGGGATCACGGTAATAG
The DNA here is from genome assembly GCF_025594145.1 of Primulina tabacum. Lineage (NCBI taxonomy): Eukaryota > Viridiplantae > Streptophyta > Magnoliopsida > Lamiales > Gesneriaceae > Primulina > Primulina tabacum. The sequence continues at coordinate 22,119,429 of NC_134560.1, read as the reverse complement.
TGGACCCGAGGTTCCAAGTTATCTTACCATCTCCACTTTGTTGAACAAAATAATTTGTTTAGTAATATTAATCCATTTTACTCCTTTGTTATGCCTGCGCTGTTGTCAAGAGTAGGTTGCATCTCATCGTGTTGTTCATCGTTGACATGAGCAATTCGAGATTTGATGCCTTTTTCACTTTTGGATCTTAAAAAAAAAAGTTTAGTCATATGAAGGGTATGCAAACTTACTCCAAACTCGGCAGTGCAAGCATGCATTTGAATAGAAACATAAAATGACTTCACTTTATTGATGAGAAAGGACGATTGTGTGTGTGAGAAATTTATCCTTTACAGTGTATATTTCAAATGTATCCTCACACAAAGCCAAAAGCTTGTGCTATCAACTAGCAGATTTCTTCATGGTAACTGCTCATGCTTTGAATCCTCTTCAAAAACTCTTGTTTGATATTCAAGATGTATTTATAGGCCTCAATAATGATATATACGTTATATACAAGAATACGACCATTTGAAAAGTTTATGTACTGTTTCTAAAATTGCAACGGTCAAATTTGTCTTGCTGGAATTTTTCTGAGGTTAAACTGGTAAACCGTCAACTCTGGTCAACTGGTCCAGTTTCAGCTGGTCCGGTTCAGTTCAGTTATGGTCTGGTTCAGTACAACTGGTCTGGTTCAGTTCAGCTGGTTCGGTTCAGTTTCAGCTGGTCTAGTTCAGTTCAACATGTTTGATTTGGTTCAGTTCAACTGGTTTGGTTCAGTTTCAGCTGGTCTGGTTCAGTTCAACTGGTTCAGTTTCAGTTAGTGTGCTGAAATCAGCTAAGCTGATTTCAGTTTGTGCAGAACCGTAGTTTCATCGTTATTTATCAGCATCTTAAGCTTCGATACAAACTTTGACTTCTGAATATGATTTGTAGACCGTCGTCTTATCTTTCCAACGCATACTGAATCGCTTCATTCCAATAATCGAGCTGAGAGATATGACCAAAATACCGCAACTGCTCATACCCAACTGATTGTTGTTTTCGTGCAATCAGTTCGGTAATTCAATGATCAGTTAGACCTTGATAACATCTGATTTTTCCCAATGGACGTGAAGTACGACTTGTTCCAAATTGCGTTTTCTGATCAGTCGAGTTGGTTGATTGTCATTTGAATCATCCCGCTGAGAGATATCATCAAAACACCGAAGCTCGCCATCAGTTTGGCTAAATTCAGTTTCAATTTGCTTCTTGTGTTTGCAACTTCACACGTGAGTAAATATGTTAGAAATACAACAACAAGTTTTGTTAACATCAAAATCAAGATTGCGAACATGAAATGTTCCAACAATGTGAGAACCTGAAATTTTAGCACAACTAAAAATTTCATCGGCCTACAAAATTTAGCAGCAACTGCCATTTTTCACCAAGCTGGTCATTTTTTTCAGCAGGAGAAAAAAATTTGAAGGATCGGTTTTGACAACCTAAAGGTGCTTCAAACACAATAAGCTGGAATAGCTTGTGTTCTAAAAATGAATACATCAATGAATTAAATGGAGTTTTTTTCAAACCAAGCGGAAGACACTCGAAATAATCATCCGTTAAGAAAACTGAACAGTTTAAAGCTTTTAGCTTGTGTAAACAGAATAACTGAAATAAAGAAGATCAGTTCGGGATTGTATCAATTCAATTATGAGAAAAACTTAACTGATATTTGCTGAACTGCTCAAATAAGTTTTAAAAATAATAATTAAACAGTAAAATACACTAAATATGTTTATGGATATTCAGAGACTTTAACTGCTCCTATGTCACCCCTTCTACCACCTCGGGTAGGAGTCATTATAAGAATTTAATTTATACAACACCTTTGTACAAACCCACTCCAGAAGGACAGCACCCAACTAGAATTCCTAGCACTTAAGATTGCAGGAAACACCTAACAATCTGCATAACGTTTAACGTCCTTTATGCGAAGACTACACACACATTGTTTTACGTCTTTGTGTGGCGACTCACTCAGCTAAACAAGAAGCTCGATTCTCTGTATATGTGAGTGATTGTGTGTGAATGTATGAGAACTGATTTAATCAATACAACACGAAAGTGTTCTCACACAACTGAGCTAACTGTTTCTAGTATGTTTATATGAAATGAGCGAATTTATGAACTCCTAAATTTTCTGAAGTAAAATCAATCAATCCAACCAATTTAAAATAGGATTTAGAAACTTAGTCTTTACCCCAGAGATGTCCCTGCTCTTTCGTGGTATGGCGCTAGCTAAGCTTGTAAATACTGTAGCTCCCCGAAAACTCGTCTAACCCTCTGTTTTCTTCACACACTAGTATTTTGTTGTTGTTCCACACCTTTCTTCAATGGTCTTGATCAGGTATTTATAGTCGCTTAGCTAACCATACATGAAGACTCAATAATAATTTCCGTTGTATTTGCATGTGCTTCCTTATAATATGTCTCTTCATTCTGACAACTGTTCTGGAAGCTTTACTCTTTTAGCTCAGCTGCAACGTCCATTATTGTACCTTCGTCTGTGAAGTAACTTGTACCTTGTATATTCGTGCTTAGCTGGATTCCGTTTGATAGTCTTTTCGTGATATGCCGATTGATCAGTTACAACCAATGTTCTAAACTAGTCTGGGTTCTTCAACAGTTGGACTCTTCGTTAGCATTCTGAAGGTATTCTGCTCGACATCCACTTCTCTTTTCCTCAAGTTTCTCTCTCGCCGTTAACCCTAAATTCCCCATACCAAAGCCTACTATTCGAATTTGTATTCGAACCCACCATTTTCACCGACTAATCGTCGTCACTCACCGAAGAAAGCATCAAATCGGTCATAGATTTGAGTAGATCTCGAAATAATCTTAATTTTGGTACCCATTTCGCAATGAAAAATCGCGATCCGGAGAGAACACATCGGTCCTCCCTTCGCGCGCGGCGTTCCTTCCGATGTCACCGTTGGTTCACCTTGTCGGAAAATACAAAATAAAGTCGTGAGAAGCTTGATTCGAACTTGAAAAGCGCTGGTGGAGGCACTTTGAACCCTGCTAAGCATCTCTGGGGGTTGCTGTTGCGGCCATGGTTTCAAGGTCAGAAGCTGTAATCTGTCTTAGCATGAGTGCTGTCGTGAGGTACTGAATTTTGTGTGTGAATGTGATGGGAGAATAGATACCATGTGTACTGCCCAATAAATTTTTGAATTGAAGAATATCTTATGTTTACTTCGGTGTTGTGAGGTATATCTCAGTACTGAATGAGCATCCTCAGATTACTTGTTGTACTGAATGAGCATCCTCAGATTACTTGTTGTGAGGTATATATTATGTTTACTTCGGTGTCACTAACTTATCTTTTTATTGTTAAACAGACCTTCGTGTCCTGAATGAGCATCCTCAGATTCAATCCTTTTCTGCGTTCAATAGCATTTTCAACCATACTGGATTATTTGGAATTCAATGCTCCATGGTATGTTCTAGTATTTCTAGCTTTGAAGAGATTGTGTATGGATTTGTTCTGGTATTTAATGATGTGATATCTCAACCGATATAGCCATGCATTTTGCATTGAGACACATCTGAGTTGTTTAGTGTTTTATGACTCCTATATTATTTATCTCAACCATGACATCACTTTGTCTTTCCTTTCAATTTGCAATCTTACTGTACTTTGTGAGATGATATTGATTAATAAATTAAGAATTTTAGGAATAATGTTTGTGCTTTGTGTTCATAATTAATGATGCTCAAGATCCTAAGGTAGCAAATTAAGCATTGAGGATGTCAGAATGAGTTTAATAGGTTTAGCTCTTATGTCTATTTGTAGTCCTCTGAAACTCGATTGTGGATCAATAATGAAAAGAGGTAAAAAGTGTCTGGGTATATTTATTATGTGACTACTGATCTACAATCTTTTAGTCCCAAAATTTATGTTCTCTTTTCTGCTTTGGTTGTATTAAATGATATCCACTTTATCAAAGTAGTCCCTTTCAACCTGAGTTAACAAAACTGCTATTTTTAATCTTTCAGTGCATGGAATAGATTGTTGACTAGTGAGAAATGAGATTTTTTTGATTTTGTTTTCTTTTTCAGAGATTTTAGATTGAAGGTGTAGGGTTATTGTGGAGCCCAAACAGATCCAACAACAGGTACGTCTGATTATTTCCTCATTTTCAACCATACTGCACTATTTGGAATTCAATGCTCCATGGTATGTTCTAGTATTTCTAGCTTTGAAGAGATTGTGTATGGATTTGTTCTGGTGTTTAATGATGTGATATCTCAACCGACATAGCCATGCATTTTGCATTGAGACACATCTGAGTTGTTTAGTGTTTTATGACTTCTATATTATTTATCTCAACCATGACATCACTTTGTCTTTCCTTTCAATTTGCAATGTTACTGTACTTTGTGAGATGATATTGATGAATAAATTAATAATTTTAGAAAGAAGGTTTGTGCTTTGTGGTCATATTTAATGATGCTCAAGATCCTAAGGTAGCAAATTAAGCATTGAGGATGTCAGAATGAGTTTAATAGGTTTAGCTCTTATGTCTATTGTAGTCCTCTGAAACTCGATTGTGGATCAATAATGAAAAGAGGTAAAAAATGTCTGGGTATATTTATTATGTGAATACTGATCTACAATCTTTTAGTTCCAAAATTTATGTTCTCTTTCCTGCTTTGGTTGTATTAAATGATATCCACTTTATCAAAGTAGTCCCTTTCAACCTGAATTAACAAAACTGCTATTTTTAATCTTTCAGTGCATGGAATAGATTGTTGACTAGTGAGAAATGAGATTTTTTTGATTTTGTTTTCTTTTTCAGAGATTTTAGATTGAAGGTGTAAGGTTATTGTGGAGCCCAAACAGATCCAACAACAGGTATGTCTGATAATTTCCTCAACTGGAGATATTAAATAAAATCAAACGATTTAATCATTTTCCTTTGTGTTCTTCTATTCTAATTTATAATTGAAACATGGGAGGCACACGATATCTATAATAATATATTATTCAAATTTTTTATTTATCTATCAAATATCACATATCCCACTGCAAGTTATTTCGTTTCTATAAACTTAATATAATCTATAATTTACCATATATTATTACTAAATATTAAATTTTTGATAATTATTAAAACAATACTTTATATATTGAATTATATACGCGCAATGCAAAAGTTAATTAACTTAGTTTTCATTAAGAGTATGCAGTCCTCCAATAAATAAATAAATTTATATTTGTGTGTGTGTGTGTAAAAATATTTTTTATTTGTTTAAAATATAATGATGTATGAATAAGTTTTTTATATTTAAGTTTTTTTAATTTATTATGTGGTATTCTGTTATAAAAATGTTGGGAAAATTTAGGGAAAGAAAAGTTGGGATAACTTCTGACACCTAAGTAATTATATCATATAAATTAAATTATCATCGTGTATATATGTGTGTGTGTATTGATAAAATCTCATAATTATTTCTTACAAATGAAAAAGGTTTGTTCACGAGATGGATAAGGAATGGATGCATCTGTCTTCTAGGCTTGTACCCGAGTATGAAGAAGGGGTTAAAAAATTTATAGCACAAGCTAGGAACGTAAAAATAAGAAGTATATGAAATTTGACCAAGTTTACGACCACTTAATTATTAAGGGGTTCGATCCTTCTTATACTATTTGGGTCTTCCATGGTGAAACTTATAACTCACAATCTCAAGCTGAAGGTAGTTCAGGAGGATTTCAGAAAGAGGATGAAAGTAGAGAGGCATATCACTTATATAAGGATTTTTTTTTGCCGGAAGAAGAGGTTGGACACACTATATCTGAGGCAAAGGATTATGAGTTTGATGATTTATTAAAAGATGCGGAAACTCCTCTCTTCCCTGGTTGTACATCTTACACAAAGTTGTCGGTAGTCGTCACACTATTCAATTACAAGTCTACTAATGGTCACACAGACAATAGTTTCAATGAGCTCCTTATGATTTTAGGTGACATGCTTCCAGAAAACAACACACTTCCAGAAACTGTTTACACGATGAGAAAGTTGTTGAAACCATTTGATTTAGGATATTAGAAGATTCAAGCTTGCCCAAATGATTGTTGTCTATTTAGAAAAGGGCTTCCAGATCTGGACTCGTGTCCAAAGTGTGGATCCTCAAGATGGAAGATAGACAAAGTCACCACCAAAGTTTGTAAAGGAGTTCCTGAAAAGGTCATACGGTATTTTCCAGTGATACCAAGACTCAAAAGGATGTTTAAATCAAAAGAAAAGGCTGAAGAGTTGATTTGGCACTCCAAACACAAAAGTCACACTACAAGAAATTTCAGAATCAACACATACGACAACGGTTTTAACTAAAACCGTTAAAAAACTTTAAACAACGGTTTTAGTTAAAACCGTTGTCATAGATCATTTTTTAAGCAAAAGACAACGGTTTTTATAAAACCGTTGTCTTTTGGGGGTCAAAGACAACGGTTTTTAGGGTCAATGACAATGGTTCTGTAAAACTGTTGTCTTTGAACGTTTAAGACAACGGTTTCATGAACCGTTGTCTATTAGCGTGTTTTTTTGGACATTCAACAACGGTTTTAGAAAACCGTTGTCGATTAGCGTGAGGTTAAAATAAAACACAACGGTATTAGCGACGGTTTTCTTACAACCGTCGCTAATGTTAGCGACTGTTGTAGATAAATCGTTTATAATTTCAAATTAGCGACGGTTTAGATTAAACCATCGCTAATGTTAGCAACAGAATCAAGTAAATCCGTCGCTAATTTGAATTAGCAACGCTGTAAATATAACCGTCGCTAGAGACGGTTCAAAGAACACCGTCGCTAATTTCAAAAATTCGATACCACCTAAAATTCCCTCCATTTTCTTCCACCAAATTAGCGACGCTTTAACTATAACCGTCGCTAAATTAGCGACAGTTGTAATAAAACCGTCGCTAATTTCAAAAATTCGATCCCGCCTAAAATTCCCTCCATTTTCTTCCACCACTCTCTATAAATACCAGCAAATTCGCTACATTTTCTTCCACTTCACTTCACAACACTTAAAATTTTTCTCACTTACACGATTTTACAACTTCACAACACTTAAAATTTTTATCTCTTACACGATTTTACCACTTCAAAACAATTAAAATTGTTATCTTTTACACGATTTTATCACTTCATGAAACTTAAATTTTTTTATATCTTACACGATTGTACCAATTCACAACATAGATTTATTAAATTATTAAATTTTTTTTATTTTACGTAAAATATTAGCGACGGAATTCATATAAACCGTCGCTACATACGGTTTTGCACATGAATGCCGTCGCTACATTTAGCGACGTTTAATAATAAACTGTCGCTAAGTTTAGCGACGGTGTATCAAACCGTCGCTAAATAGCGATGGTTTATATATGCATTCCATCGCAGATATCAGTTGCGACGGTTTTTCAAAACCTTCGCTAATTGTAGCTACGACAACGGTCAAAAACCGTTGTCTTTGAGCGAACCATTTAACAACAGCGACTTTAACAACAGTTTTAAAATGGCTATGACAACGGTTAAAAACCGTTGTCGTATGACATTTTTCTTGTAGTGTCAAGATCATATGATGCGTCATCCAGTTGATTCAGTAGGTTGGGATACAATAGATCATAGGTGGCCTGATTTTGCATCAGATCCTAGAAATCTCCGCCTTGGTCTTGCAACAGATGGATTCAACCCTTTTGGTGACTTTAGTTCCAGATATAGTTGCTGGCCAGTTATTTTGGTCAATTATAACCTTCCTCTTTTGTTGTGCATGACAAAGGAAAATCTTATGCTGACATTGCTGATTCCAGGTCCGAAGCAACCGGGAAATGATATAGATGTATACTTGGAACCCTTTGTGGAGGATTTGAAGGAGTTGTGGGACACCGGTGTGGAGGCGTATGATGCATTGAGCAAGTCAATGTTCAATCTGAAGGCTATTTTGATGTGGACAATCAATGATTTTCCAGCTTATGGAAACCTAGCTGGATGTGCCACGAAAGGGAAACTCGGTTGCCCAATATGTGGTGAAGACATATGTTCTATGTGGCTTAAGTATAGTAGAAAGTTTGCATACTTAGGCCACAGGAGATTTTTTGCTACTAATCATCCATTTCGTCGGAAAAAAAAGGGTTTAATGGGAAAATAGAGAGTAAAGGGAAACCTTGACCTTTGAATGGGTTAGAAATTACCGATGCATTGAAAGATATTGAAAATGACTAGGGTAAAAAGCAAAAGGGTGAGACTGTCAACACTTTGAGGAAAAAAAGGAAGAAGCAGGATAATTTAAAAGAGGTACAAAAACCAGTTCAAAGGTGGAAGAAAAAGTCAATTTTTTTCGATTTGCCATATTGGAGTGTAAGTTATTTTGCACTCTATTCATTAGCTTTTGCAAATTTTTTTATATTTTGTTTCTAAATTGTTAGAAATATTATGAACTAACACTATGAAACTTGTTTATGGTTATCTTTAGGGCCTCCTGCTACGTCATAACTTAGATGTGATGCATGTTGAAAAGAATGTCTGCGAGAATATCATTGGCACATTGTTAAACCTGAAGAAAAAATCCAAAGATGGTGTGAATGCTCGCAAAGATTTGGTACACGTAAAAATTAGACAAGAATTACATCCTCAAGAAAAAGGAGAAAATAAATATCATTTACCTGCTGCCCCGTACACACTGTCTAAAAAAGAAATGGATGTATTTTGCTCTAGGTTGAAGAAAATAAAGTTACCCGATGGATATAGCTCAAATATTGGTAACTGTATTTCTGTAGAAGAGCGTAAGCTTATTGGGCTGAAATCTCATGATTGTCATGTTCTGATGCAACAATTGCTATCAGTAGCATTGAGAGATCTTCTACCGAAAGGTCCACGCAATGCTATATTTCTGTTGGGTGCATTTTACAATGAATTATGTCAAAGAGTATTAGACATGAACCGTTTAGAACAACTCGAGAAGAATATTGCTGAAATTCTATGCCTGTTGGAAAGGTATTTTCCACCCGCTTTCTTTATCATCTCGGTTCACTTGAAAATTCATTTAGCAAGAGAGGCTCGCTTGTGTGGGCCAGTCCAATTCCGTTGGATGTATCCATTTGAAAGGTATTAAGTAATCATTAATCTTTTTGATAAATTTTATATTTTGCTATCAACACTTATTTCATGTGAATTTTGCTTTGTGATTTAGATTTATGAAAATACTAAAAGGGTATGTGAAGAACAGGGCAAGACCAGAAGGTTGTATAGCTGAGTGTTACCTGGCAGAAGAACGAATGGCATTTTGTAGTGCTTATATAAAAAATGCTTCTAGTATTGGTGTTCGTTCTAAGAGGAACGATGATTTGGAAGATGGATTATTAGAAGGTCGGCCAATTTCTAAAGGGATAGAAAAGATTTTAGAGGATCACGTGTTAGAAGCTGCACATCGATATGTGTTGTTCAATACTGCAGAAGTTGAACCTTATCTACAGTGAGTGTAGTTAGTTTCATACTGTTAGTCTTGATTTATTACATATCTTGTGTATTCTAACATCTTCATTCAATGATTTTAATTAGGATGCACATTGACGAGCTTAAACAAACAGATCATCGTTTCTTAAGAAATGAAACATTGTTACAAAAGCAACATATGGAAACATTTGCTGAATGGCTATCAAAACAGGATCATGTTAACTCTTCAGACCGAATTCAATGGCTATCACATGGTCCAAGAAAGCATGTTACATCTTATACGGGATATATTGTAAATGGACATCGGTTCCACACAATTGATGTTGGAAGGTCGACACAAGATAGTGGTGTTTCAATTGAAGCTGATACTGATTGTCAATCTAATGCTAATGACAGTTCACATACAGTAGGAAGACTATCATACTATGGGGTTATACGTGATATTGTTTTGCTAGACTACTATTCTTTCAAAGTGCTTGTTTTTAGGTGTGATTGGGCCAATCATGGAACTGGTATCAAAATTGAAGATGGTTTCACACTGGTCAACTTACACCAAGGTCTAAAAATTTTTGAAAGTGATCCTTTCATTTTAGCATCACAAGCAAAGCAAGTATTCTATTCCAGGTACAATGATGAAACAAATTGGTATATGTTGCTAAAAGCGCCGCCTCGAGGTATTCATAACATGAATGTGGTTGAAGAAGATGTTTATACGTCATCAACACCTCCTGATGTGTCCCTACTTGAGATTAACATTACTGAGAATGAACTGTACTCAAGGAATGAGTGTGAGGGAATCGATGCGACTGAGACATGACTGAAATTTTCAGCAATAGATTTTATAGTTATTTATTTTGATTGATACATGTTTTTCTAAAGTTACGTAACTATTTATTCAGTGTTTAAATATATTTGTTTGCTTGTTTATTTTCAGTGATGCATCTTGTCATATTACATGTTTATCAGGTCATTAAATAACATTCAAAAGATGAGCAAAATGGCCAAAAAACGAAGCAAAGGATCTGTAGATGAAATTCAGGTGAGACATTAAATCTTGTTTTATTTTACTACAGCACACTAGTATATTTCAATGTATCTTTTTTTTTCATTTTACAGGAAAATATATCTAATAGGTTATCGAGAATGGAGTCTAACAATTCAGCTAATTCATCACATGATTTGCATGGTAAAGAACCAATTGATGATGAGAAAATAGATAAGAAAAAAGGACGGGGTGCATCAAAGTGGAAAATGGTTAGTGGCCAAGACAAGTGTAAAGAGCTGGAGCGTAATGAGTTTGGACAGCCGGTTGGAGATAATTCAGTGAAGTACGCTTCTTTCCTAGGGTGCATGATAAAAGAATTTTGCCTTATACATTAGATGGATGGAATGACATAAGCGAAGAAGTGAAGGATAGGATGTGGAGCTGTCTTCAGGTAATATATTTAGTTACTTAATTTTTCATTTCCATTTTCATAACAAAATGTAGACATATTTTCTTGTTATTTAATGTACAGCTTACTTACGAAGTTGAGGATTGTGAAAAGAAATCAACTTTTCGAAAGTTGGCTAAATTATGGCGCGATAGGAAATCCAAATTGCAGATACTTGTACGAGAAGCTAATACAAGTCGACTGGCTTCACGAGATCTCAATCTTTTGAAGCCTGAATTTATGGACCAAAATCAGTGGGACTTGTTTGTACAGAGGACATTATCACCTAACTTTCAAGTAAGAATTTTTCTGGACTCTTTTATGGTCAATTAGTACATTTTCTTTACCTTTCAATTTGTTGGTGCTATTATGGTCACTTAGCTCAAGTCTTTACAATTTCGATGGGTTTTAGTTTATGATTAAGCATTTTTTTCTCGAAATTAAGTTTAAGATATTGGTTGGATATGTTATTTTTTTTGTTCGAGTGTAATTCTGCCCTTTTTGGTTCGAAGGGTTCACCATTGAGTTTGTCTTTCTGAGATGAAGGATACATATTTTTTTGGTTGAGAAAATTAATTCAGATTAATGATTTTGGCTCCCTGAATTTGATTGCTCAATTTAAGTTATTCATTTATGTTCTACAAGCATGATTGTCCTCTTGAGTGTATTAAGTATATGCGGGACAAAATAGAGAAGGCAGCTGTGGCCAAGTCACAGGCGTCACAAGGTCGAAAACTTCAAAACATCAACAACTTCTATTAATGGAGCTTCATATAGAAGTGAACAAATAGTAATGATTCGTTAATCGACGATTTAGTAAACCATTAAGATGCTAAATGTTTTCTGCAAAGTTGACCCACTTCAAGTGTTAAGAATTGGATTAGGAGGGTTCAATGCTGCTGTCTTGAACATTAAAGTTCTGATCTGAAGGCATCGTATTATTTGATCATGTATATCAGTGATTCAGCCATCCCAAGCCATATCAAATGTACATTAGAGTTCTTGAATATTGAGGCTAGTCAAATATTGAATTTTAGAGGCAACTTGTTGCCTTGTTCAACAAAAACCATTAAGTCATACCCTGTATAAAAGCCACAACACCAATCACCAATATACTTAGCTGGAAATTTAGAATTTGGTTTTATTGGATGCTGCCCAACAATTACTTGCAACGAATCATGTATAATTTTTCAGCCACTCTTCTTGATTTCTTATTTTTATAAATTTTTGTTCTCTGTCGAATAAATGGGCTTGTGCTAGCCCATTTATTGTTGGTTTTCTTGTTCTCCTCAACTATATTGTTGATTATGCGATTTTAACTAATCTCAGGAAAAGAGTGAAAGATTTAGAACGATGAGGAAAAAACAAGATCACATTCACACAATGAGCTGGAGAGGTTATGTTCGTTTGACTCACATTATGGTAAGTTTTTTTATGGTTTTTATAATTTATGTAATTAGCAATGATATATAAATCTTTAATTATGTTCTAACGATTTTGTATATATTTCTATATTAAAGGAGAAGAGAAGCTCGGCAGACACAAAAATTACGAGATCGCAATTTTGGATTGAAGGTCACAAGAAAAAAAATGGGGAGCCTAGTACTCAAGCTGTTGGAAAGAAAATGGTAATAAAATAAATATTTTATTTTTAAAATATTAAACACAATTTTTCCCTTCTCGGTTTTATTGCGTTTGCTCATAATTTTTTTTTTTGCAGAAAGAAATACAAGAATGTCCACTTGAATCTCAAAGCACAACTAACATTGTTGATAATGCAATTAGCCTTGTGTTTGGCAAGGAAGCTCGGGGTAGAGTGCGCGGAATGGGCTTCGGAGTTACACCATCGAAAGTTGGAGCTTATGTGAAACAAAATGGAACTGTTCAACAACTTTAAACTATGGTACAAAGCCTTCAACAACAAATGCAACAAAATCAACTAGAAATGCAAGAAATGAGGTCCATGCTTTTGCAAAGTATGAATCAACAAAATCAGCAAGAACATGTTAGTAAGTAAACAACATATAAAAAATATGTTTGGTATATATATAACACTTAAATGCTTTTGAATTATCATGATTACATCGCTTGACACGATTTGATTGTAAAATTAGGTTGCTAGTTGTGGCATTGGTAGCGGTATTGGGAATGAAGTTGGTAGTAATGCTGATATCGATGTTGGTGCCAAGAAAAATGGTAATTTTGATCATGTTTCTCTGGTAATTATCTTTAAATTATGTATTTTTAAACCGCAAAATTGTTACAAAAATAGACATGGTTGAATCAATAACTTTTCATTGTTTATTTACAGTCAAATTTGAGTAATGTGAGTCTTGGAGATATCCGTGATAATACTAAATGTAAGCTGCTTCATTGGTGTGCTGATGAATTAGTTGTTGCAGAAGGTCGAATTGCATCCACAGATCCAAACACAAAAGTGCATCACATTGTTCTTGGTAGATCGTGTTGGAAAGTTTGGGTTGATAAGGTTTTGGTGGAGAAGGTGGACCTAATTCGACCAAATGATGAAATGCAGTTTCTCGAGGATGCGATAGGAAGCACGGTAGCATGGTTATCTAAATTTATAGTATTGTGTGATTGATAAATATTCTACTGATTTGCGTGTATTGAGAGTTTAATCATTGTTATATATTTACCAGCTAGTTGTTACAGATTCCGTATTTTGCTTTGGATTTTCAGACTTTCTGTTTTGATATACTGAAAAACAATGACTTTTATCAATTACTAAACTTAAAGTTGCACTAAATTTTTTGTAAAATTTTGGTTTATAGTTTTTGTCCATTCGATTTATTTTTTTAATGAATTTTATTTTATCGGCTTGCAAAAGAACGATGTAGAATTTGTTTGCATGTTGTGGATATGAATATTAACGGCGTACATTGCACGCTGAAGATAATATTATCCGCAACTTGCCTGCGCGTGCGCGTGCGCGTGCTATCATTAATAGTATTTGCGGCGTATAGTATTAACGGCGTGAGAATGCACGCCGCAGATAATAGTATTAACGGCGTACGTTTGTACGCCGCGGATAAGAGTTTCCGCAGCGCGCCTACGCACGCCGCGGATAAATGTATCCGCAGCGTCCTTATGCACGTCGCGAATAAGAGTATCCGCCGCGCGCCTATGAATCCGCAGCGTGCATAGGCGCGCGGCGGAAAAAAGTATCTGCCGCGTGCATATGCACGCCGCGGATAATAGTATTCGCGGCGCTCACCCGCACGCCGCGGATAACAGTATTCGCGGCTCGCACCCGCACGCCGCGGATAATCTTGAACTTTCAATAGCTTGCAACTTTGCAGCGTGCAATGTGCGCCGCGGAATGCGAATTTGCGTGCTGCGAAAAACCATTTATGTTGTAGTGTGTAACGTTCTTGTTTGCTAGAAAGGTCTTCATGTTGATAAAAAGAGCGGTGAGCAAGATCCTTCTCATTTTCAATCTTTACTATAAACTTTCGATTAGGGGTCGTATCACGTGAGATGGGTTACGTAGTGTTAGGGCGAGCTGGCACTTTGATCTATCAAGGCGATAGGTGAGACGTTGTATATCAATTTGAAGTAGGTTCTTAATCTTCACGAGTTCTTGTTCTCTTGTTTTTCTATAGCGAGTAGGGTTGCAATCTCTCGTGTTTGGTTTTCAATTGTATGTTGACGCTTGCGAAGGACAGATTGAGCACGAGCACGAAGTCATCCGTTGAGGTAAAATTTCAGAATCGAATAAAGGATAGAAATGCACAAACAATGTTGTCGTGAGATTTTCGATACTAAGAATTTTCAGAACGATTGAAAGAAATAGATTTCGAATTTCTCAAAGAATTTTGGAAAGAATGAGAGTTTGTTTCAGATTGTACTAGGCTTTTGCCAAAATTTGATTTCTTCAAATTTTGTCTGTCAAAATCCCAGCGGGATTATGAACCTGGCTCTGATACCACTTAAATGTCACGTCCCGTGTCCGAAGCGTCGGTGACATCCGGCATTGTTTAACAATTTCTTGAAAACAATTAAGCCTCGTATCGAAATGCCAAAAATCAGTATTTTTCATAATTAAAACATTGTCTTTACATTGACAATAGAGTAAAATACATCAGAGTTGCAAATGCGGAAACTAAACAAAAGGAAAATAAAGTCTTGATTTCTTGTATCTTTTTCATCGGCTACCATCCTCAGAAGGCTTCTTGATCCTCCTCATTCAGTTGTTCTTCATTTTAATCTGAAATTTGTAAGGGGTGAGTGTTTTGGGAAACACTCAGCAAGTGGGGGGGTCAATCGATTTCCAATGATACATATAGAACTTAATCTTTAAAACATTTCTTTAACAAACTTTCAAATCTTATTATTTTTAACTCATCATAACAGAAACGAAACAAATATGAGACAAAGGTTATCAGACGATTCAGAGCAGTTCAGAAACAGATCAGAACAATTCAGAACAGAAAAGATCGGAACAGACAGAACACTGTTACTCATATCATTTCCATGGTCAAATTGTCCCCAATATGTTAGTCTTCTAAGGGATGAGGCCAGAACACGGTTTTATACCCACCGATGGGGGCCAGACAGAAATGGTTTTATACCCACCATTGGGGGCCAAACGGAAATGGTTTTATACTCACCATTGGGGGCCAGATAGAAATGGTTTTATACCCACCATTGGGGGCCTTACAGAATCACAATTCTCGTCCCATTTCAAATTGAATCGTAACAGTGTAACAAAGATTTCAGAATTAACAGACAGAACTTATCAGACAGAACTTATCAGAAGTTTTAGATATCAAAGTTTCACTGGATTCAGCAGAATCAAAGAATTTCGAATAACAGACTGAGCATATAATCGATCGAAATTTTAAACGAACAGACTTCATATTTTCGAAAATGGAGACACACAATCATGCATGTCATAATATATATTCAAGTTTAAAAATACAAACGAATATATAACAAAAGCCCACTTACCGTATTTTGATGATAGGTTCGGAAGTTGCAGATCTTGGCACGACGGTTCCAACTGAAATTTTGGAAGCACTTCGACTTGACTTTAACTAAAGCGATCTTCAATCGAGCAGCACGTCGACACAGAGTTTTAGCACTTGACTGCACGAAAATTCTTTCCTCTTCCTTGCTTAGCTTGGCCGAAATTTTGGAGAGGTTTGAGGAGGGCCGAAACTTGGAGGCTTTTTGGAATAGTTTTTCTATTACCTTGATGTCTATTTATAGATGCCAAAATGGCCTTTCCCTACCCCATTTGGTCGACCACTTGGATTCCAAGAAAAGGAGTAATTGTAGTCATGATGGTGGACCAATATTCCATGCTTTCCTCAAGTTCAAGATTAGCCATAATGGTGGTTCAAAATCTCATGCATTCTTTAAATTTCACCTTGGTTTTCTAAAGGGTCATTTCTTGCATCATCAATATGTCTTAGTCATTTAGCTCTTCCCTTAGCTCCTTCATGAGTTTACTCAAAGGTTATTTCTTGCACACTTAATTTGTCCAAACCTTTAGCTCCTCCCTTAGCTCCCTTTTTGGTCTTTTTCGGACAAGCATGGTTGAGCTTCTTTGAGCTGAAAGATCGAGCTCATAAGCTAGGGGTTTTCTCCCCAAGAATGAATGTACGTCCTTGAGCTGAGGGTTTTAGCTTCTGAGCTGAGAGTTTCTTTTCCAAGAATCTTGGAGCTTCCTTGAGCTGAGGGTTTTAGCTTGTGAGCTGAGGGTTTCCTCTTCCGAGCGACATACCCTCAATTCTCAAGGTTTTGCATTGCCTCGGCTTCTTTTTGAGCTAGTTTCCGAGCTTTTTGAGGTGCTTTGCTTCGAAAAATCCGGGTTCTCACATGGTTTATGGCCCGTTCCCACCCCCATGAGATGTATCCCTATTTGCCATGGATATTTATTTGTAAATATTAGTATAGTGGATGATCAAGATTGGAAGATGGTGGCCATGATGACTATGAAGATCGAAGACATGTAAATATTGGAAGCTAATGTAATAGTTGTATTTGCATCCCATGCATTTCCCTAGGATTGGACCTAGGCCCGTGTTTAGCTCACACGGGCCATTAGTATTGGGGCGATTGATCATCCTTGTTTTGTTTACTGTTTATAATATATGCATGATATGTTATAAATAATGAGTATGTGCGTTATTATTATGATAATAACAAAGTTGCATGAATCCGACAAACATACGATCAAACATGGCGAGCTTTTAAATAAAATTAATGATGAGACATTTCAAAATTAAAAACCCTCATTTTGAATAAGATTCAAAATTGATATCAATCCCGAAAAGGGGAATTATAAATTTGTTTTTTAATTTCATGTCTTCCATCGACAATGGGTGCATGATGAACGCTACCCGTGCTCGGGGCTCGGCTCATATTATTGGGGGGGCCCTGGGTGCCGGAAAGCTGTGACATACATTGACATGGTGATGTGAACTACGTGGAACTCCCATGATTTCGGCTCATATTATTGGGGGAACTCATGGCGATCGTCCATTAAGGTTCAACATCGATGGGTAAGGCTTGACACGTGAAGATGAACGACGTCATATTATTGGGTTCTAATCAAACGTGAGACAAAAGTTTACGTAGAGGGTTGCATTGTGATGCAATTGGAAACTACCTTTTAGGAATTGTGATTGGCTGATATTATTCGGGATCATAATTCGCTAATTGGACCTTGCGTACCTACTGAGGAAAGGAGTTTCCCGTTTTCACTAGAGGGTAGTGAAAGATGTCAAAACAGTGGGAGTAAACATTTATAAAGTAAAAGTCCATACTTTATATCTTACTAAATATTTTAAAATAGTCATTAACATTTATTTGTTATCTTCGATTCGCAATCCGTTATCTACAATACTCGACAAACACGTATTAACCGGACCTAATTATCTCACTTGGCTAAGAAACCTAAAAATTGTCTTGAATTCGGAAAGGATAGCATATACACTGACTGAGTCGCCCCCTGTTGAGGCTCCAACTGACTGCACTCCTGAGGAATTGCAGACTTACAAGGAATAGTGTGACCATGACTTGAAAGCCAGGTGTTATATGCAGGCTTCTATGAATGATGAGCTGCAGAGGCGTTTTGAGGATGCAAAGAGTGCTGCTGACATTCATTTGCATCTCAAGGAGCTCTTTGTTGAGCAAATACGGCCTCTTAGGCATGCTACCGTCAAGGAGTTGATCACTTTGCGCATGCGAGATGGGGCCTCGGTCCATGAGCATGGCCTGAAGTTGATTGGGCTTGTGGACAAGCTCGTTGGCATGGATCTGATGTTGCCTTCGGAGTTGACCACCGACGTGTTGCTCTTATCGTTGCCTAGCTCATTTGATCCTTTTGTGGTGAATTTCAACATGAACAAGCTAGAGCCGACCCTTGAGGAGTTGGTTAACATGCTTGTTACGTTTGAATCCACCATTAAGAAAGAGAAGTTGGTTCTTTATGTGGGTTCTTCATCTGGTACGAAGATTGATCCACATGGGAAGGGAAAGAAGCGTTCTTTCCAACGTCCCAAGAAGAACGTGCCCTTGATGAGGCAATCTCCGAATCCCGTTGAGGCAGCCACACCAGTTAAGGCTGACAAGACTGCTGATGTATGTCATCACTGCAAGAAGCCTGGACATTGGAGGCGTAACTGCAGGGAATATCTTGCCCAGAAGAGTTCTGGAAACGGTATGTTCTAAATTGAAGTAAACATTTCAATTAACTCTACTTCTTGGGTATTAGATACCGGTTGTGGCTCACATCTCTGTAATGAGTTACAGGTGATGGGAAGAAGTAGGAAGCTTAGGGAAGGTGTGACCTTCTTGAGGATGGGCAATGGAGCAAGAGTTGCTGCCAAGGCTGTTGAAGATGTTTACTTTTTGTTGAACAATGATTTTAAGTTAATTTTTAAGAGATGTTTTGTTTGTACCTGATTTGATGAAAAAAAAGACATTGTTTCCATTTCTATGTTGATAAAGATGGATATTCTTGTTTATTTAGCAAATGTGTTTGCAACATTTACAAGAATGAATGTTTGATTGGTACTGGTGAACTTGAAAAAGATCTCTATAAATTAAAATTGAAAGATGTTCCACTAAATGTCCATTCAAAGGCAGACACCATATGAGATATGGATGGGTAAGCCTCCCAAATATTCTTATCTTAGAATATGGGGGTGCGCTGCTTATGTTAAGCAGGTAGTGGGAGATAAATTGGATAGTCGATCCATTTTATGTTACTTTGTGGGATATCCAAAGAATTTGGTTGGATACTATTTCTATCATCCCCAAGAAACAAAGCTGTTTGTTTCTAGGAATGCAACCTTTTTGGAAAAAAAATTTCTATTGGATAGAAAAGGAGAGATGATAGAACTCGAAGAGGTTCGAGAGACACCCACAATTGTAGAACCCACACCCGAAGAGCCAAGAGAGGAGATACAAGCTCCTAGAAGATCCGAGAGAGTCTCAAGACCACCTATGAGGTATGGTCTGCTTCTTGAAGAGGGCCATGATGAGCCTAACCATGGATGTGATCCAAGGACCTTCAAGGAAGCGTTATCTGATGCCTATTCATCCAAGTGGCTTGAAGCATTGGAATCTAAGATGAATTCCATGCATTCGAACCAAGTGTGGAATCTCGTGGATCCACCTGAGGGAATTGTTCCCATAGGGTGTAAATGGATTTACAAGAGGAAACTTGGGGCGGATGGGAAGGTATTGACCTTCAAGGCGCGATTGGTGGCAAAAGGATATACTCAAAGACAAGGAGTTGACTTTGAGGGAACCTTTTCTCAAGTTGCAATGTTCAAGTCCATTAGGATATTGCTAGCCATAGCTGCATGGTATGACTATGAGATATGGCAGATGGATGTTAAGACAACCTTTCTTAATGGGGATATTAAGGAAGAGATTTACATGTCTCAACCCGAAGGGTTTACATCTGTCGGAAGTGAGCATATGGTATGCAAACTTCATATATCTATTTATGGTCTAAAGCAGGCATCTTGGAGTTGGAACCTGAGATTCGATAGTACAATCAAAGAGTTTGGTTTTACTAAGAATCCTGAGGAACCCTGTGTATATAAGAAGGTCAGTGGGAGTGCTGTGACATTCATGGTGCTTTATGTTGATGACATTCTACTCATTGGGAATGATGTAGGAATGTTGCAATCAACTAAGATATGGTTAGCGAGTAAGTTCTTCGATGCAGGACTTGGGTGAAGAATCTTTTGTATTGGGAATACAGATCTATAGAGATAGATCAAAAATATTGCTTGGTCTCACCCAGTCCACATACATTGATACCATCGTGAAGCAGTTCTCGATGGATGAGTCCAAGAGAGGACATCTACCAATGTGTCATGGCGTGTCCCTATCAAAGTCTATGTCTCCCAAGACTGATGCAGAGATAGCGGCGATGACACGCATTCCTTATGCATCTGCGATTGGTAGCATCATGTATGGGATGATATCTACACGTCCTGACGTGGCTTTTGCACTAAGTGTAGTGAGTAGATATCAATCGGACCCTGGTTTTCCACACTGGAAAGCTGTGAAAGACATACTCAAGTATTTAGAAGGACCAATAAGTTTTCTTGGTCTATGGGGGTGGAGAACTTAAATTGGAAGGCTATACCGATTCTAGCATCCAAAGCGATATCGATGACCTGATGTCAACTTCTGGGTTCGTATTCATGCTCAATGGTGCTGCTGTCTCTTGGAAGTGTTCCAAGCGAGACAGTACTGCGGATTCCACCAATGAGGCCGAATACATTGCTGCATCAGATGCAGCAAAGGAGGCTGTTTGGATAAAGAATTTCGTCCAAGAGTTGGACGTCATTCCTAATGGAGTTGCTCCTGTCCCGGTGTTGTGTGACAACACGGGAGCTATAGCTCAAGCAAAGGAGCCAAGGTCTCATCAGAAATCCAAACATGTATCGAGAAAGTACCACATCTTCTGAGAGATTGTGGAAAGAGGAGATGTCTCGATTGACAAAGTCGGCTCCGCAGATAATGTTTCTGATCCACTAACTAAGCCTTTACCTGGACCATTATTCGAGAAGCATCGCGAATCGATGGGTTTGAAGCATATGGGTAGTTGGCTCTAGTGCAAGTGGGAGATTGTTAGAGTAGGTGCCCGTCGAGCCAAGTGTTGGCCGAGTGTTCACGATGAAACTCTATGTATAAACAATCTTTATTTTAATATTTGAAATTATTATTTTGGCACATCTTTATCTGTATACCCATGCTTGCATAGATAAAGCCCTTGAATATACAAATAGTAGAAAGAATATGAGATGCTCATATGATGAGTATCATGAAACTCATATTTGGAATACTGTATATTCTAAACAGCTCCTAGTCGATTCAGCCGCCGCTAAGAAGGATGTAGGCCGCTCGAGTTCGAGACTAGTAAAGTATGGGACAAAAAATAAATCCACTTGGTTTCAGACTGCGATGTGAGTACCATGTTTCATTGGAAGGGGACATTTTGATGTTCGAGCATGCAGATAGGTGCTCCTGGTAGAGTGCACTGAACAACCCTCCATAAAGGACTTTCCAAGTGGTTCTCACTTATCGAGTGAAAAAGTCCTAGTTTATGGTTGTACACCATTAGTCCTTATGACCCGGGACAACATTGAGACTCTATGTGCTAGCACTACTCTTTGACTTGTTTACCGACTCTCAAGGGGTCATCAGGTGGCAAGGTTGGGTGTTCTGTCAAAACATATAGGAGTCGATGCATTGTAGTCGGGGATTCACCGCTTACCTTCGGGTATGGATATCCTATGTGTATGTAGTATGAAATCTCTGATCAGAGTATGGTGGTAATTATGAAAGGGGTTTCATAGATTACACCATCGATGCAACTACAACATGACACATAGTATCGATTCATTGACAACTCTCGATATACCAATGGTTGTCGAATCGGTCGGGATATATGAGTTGAAGGGACCGTACTGTACGCTAACCATAATTGAATGGTTCTTGCAGGCACTATCATTTGATACCTAGGGAATCATGCAAGCGATGCTGCTAGGCGTTTAACATGATTGGTTGGGTACTATCAGACTTGAGTTCGGACGTTCTTGTTATCAAGGAGTTGATAAGTAAGAATTGAGCAATTGGGGTATGCTCATATAAGGACATGTTTAGTCCGAATCACATGGAGATGTGAACCCACGGCTAGTTGTATCAATGAACCATTGAGGGCCACACAAGTACTAGCTTTCTAGATCCCGTTGAGAAGTTAAAATTGTTCAATGTGTTGAACGGCTTATAAAGGAGTTTATAAGCATAAATAAAATAGAAGTATGACTTCTATAAGAAGAATGTAACTTTTAATTTGAGGAAGTGTTCGTAAATTAAAAGTTGGTCAAACAAATAATATATTTGAAAATTGTGATTTTCATAAACATTATTATGGACTAAATTAAATTAATACAAGTGTTGAATTAATTAAACACTAGTGGACCTAGTAGAGTTCAAATAATTTAATTAATTCAAGTGTTGAATTATTTAAATTGGGCCTTGTAGAGCACAATTGGAATAATTATTTAAACTAGTGGACTTGAGTAATTCAAGTAAGATTTGATTGGGCTCAAATATGTTTGAGACAATTTAAATAAAAGTCCATGGGCCCTTTGTAATTGTTAGAAGCCCACTCAAAAAGCATGCATGGGAAGGTGAAAGGTTGGAGACAAATTTTGCAACAAACAAGGCATGATATGCACATGCTAGACTTCACTTTTTCAAGCACCAAGAAAAACTCTCCTTCTCTCCTCCCACAATGCTTTGGCCGAAATTTTGAGCTACTTTCTCCTCCAATTTTTGTTCTTCAATTTGTTGAGGAAACACTTCACTTCTCCTTGAAAAATAATCTTATTTTTCTAGTGCAAAATAAGAGGGGTTCTAGCTAGTTGGTGGTGGGCCTAATTTTGGAGAAACGAAGCTTGTAGAAGGTCTTGCCATTGAAAAGCTTATTTGTATATCAACTAAGTTGGAGCCAACATCAATCTTTGAAGATTGATAGGTATATTTTCTAAACACACTATGAATGTCATATTTTGTGTTTTTGTATTAGCTACACACTAGTACATGAGGTGTTCGGTTTTCTTGCATGAAATTAAATTTTGAACTTCCGTTGCGTTTTGAACACCTAAAATCGATCCCTTTCATCTCCCCCTTTTTGATGATCACAAAACTTGGATAAACAATCAACTCAACTAACATATTTCTCCCCCTTTTTGTGTGAATCAAAAAGTCATATTTTCAAAACATTTTAAACAAAATTTTCTCCCCCTCAATATTTAAAAATAATAACTCCACTAAAATTTTATTGAGTTCTCTCCCTATATTTTTGGAATTTTGAAAATTATAAAAGAAGAGGGATAACTAACCAATTTTCTCCATGGCTCATTTTCTGCTGCAGCACATATGCTCTGCCTTCAACGAATAAACTGTATTTTCTCTAGCATAATTAGGATGCAAATTTTATACCGCTGTAAACCTCTATGAGTCTAGTTTGCAACGCAAAAAGCGGTTTGTCATTTGGACACTCGAGCAAGGAGATATGCCATTTTTCCTACGATCGCTGCAAGCTGCACGAAAATTTAGTTTTGCACATATATGTATCAAAAATCTGAAATTTTCGAATTTTAAACATCAAAATCAGTTTCAATGTTCATTCAAGAACACCTGCTCTTGTAACGCCCCAGATTCGACGACTGTCCTCACTGTATCAAGACGGGTCTTTCCATCGTGCTTATGTTCTCACTCACACGCACCCTGGGAAACTTCCCAGGAGGTCACCCATCCCAAAATTGCCCCAAGTCAAGCACGCTTAACTTTGGAGTTCTTATGTGATGAGCTACCGAAAAGAAGATGCACCTTTGAGATATGAGTAGTACAAATCAAATCTTTTAAGCCCTCTTCAACTGTACAATCCATTACATTGAACAGTCTCGGAATCCCTCTCATTCCGATGTGGGATCGGTTCATTCATGTTCCCTCCACCTAGAAGCCTGCTAGGAGCCGCTCATTGTCCGTGCAACTGATGGCACCGGCGATCACCCCCCGCCCTCTTCAGCCCCGGGCCTCACATGCCCGCCAGCTTCCGCTTGGTTCGTCCCCGAACCACACCGTACTAAGAGAGGTCGGCTCTGATACCAACTGTAACGCCCCAGATTCGACGACTGTCCTCACTGTATCAAGACGGGTCTTTCCAGCGTGCTTATGTCCTCACTCACACGCACCCTGGGAAACTTCCCATGAGGTCATCCATCCCAAAATTGCCCCAAGTCAAGCACGCTTAACTTTGAAGTTCTTATGTGATGAGCTACCGAAAAGAAGATGCACCTTCGTGATATGAGTAGTACAAATCAAATCTTTTAAGCCCTCTTCAACTGTACAGTCCATTACATTGAACAGTCTCGGAATCCCTCTCATTCCGATGTGGGATCGGTTCATTCATGTTCCCTCCACCTAGAAGCCTGCCAGGAGCAGCTCATTGTCCGTGCAACTGATGGCACCGGCGATCACCCCCCGCCATCTTCAGCCCCGGGCCTCACAGCTCTGATACCACTTGATAGGATCGATTAACGTATCAAGAGTGTTTAGAAGGAGCGGTTGAATAAACACTCACAATTAAAACTGATCTTTTCGAATTTTGAGTTCAGTTTGGTGAAAAACTGATTCTCGGAATCTTGTTGGTCAATGACATTCAGTTAAACTAAAGTAGTTGCGGAAAGTAACTGATTGAAAGATAGAATACAAAAATAAAATAACAAGGATTGTTTCTGGATGTTTGGAGATTTCAATTACTCCTACGTCATTCCTTCTATCTCAAGGATATGATTTCCACTAAAAGACTTTGATCGATTACAAGATTTGTACTGACCCACTTCAGTTTGGACTTATCACTGCCAAAAGCTGAAACTCTTAGTATTACAAAATATTCTCAGTGCGTAACTGATCTTAGCACTATCGAATTTAATGATTATTTCAAAGTGCTAGTGAGCTCAAATTGTAGCCTTGAACGCTACGAATAAATCAAGTAAGAGTGAGCTAAGATTTTGGCAGAATAACAGCAAGCTTTGAATGGAATGATCTTCTTTTTTTTCAGCTGTTCTTCTGTCATATTTATAAGCTTCCCTTCCAACGGTAACTTGAGATATATTTGAATCTTTGTATCCGTTGATTGCCACTTCATTATTGTTTGCTTCATTTATTGTAATGCGGCGTCTTAATTGTTTTAGCCGAAATGCGTTGTTCTAAGCTGTATTGATTGAAGTGCGGCGTTTCATATTCAGTTGCAGTCTTCTATGTCTCTTTGTCGGTTGAATGTTCTTTTCCGAGACATGTTCAGTTGAAGGATGCTTAGCTTAAAAGCATACGGCTGAATGTATCAACTGATCGGTTTCCAACTGATCAGTTTTCTTTATTAGATCAGCTGATTTCAGTTGTTAAGTCCAGTTGCTGAATATAATCGCGCGTATCAGTTGGTTGATCAGTTTAAAAGCATACGGCTGAATGTATCAACTGATCGGTTTCCAACTGATCAGTTTTCTTAATTAGATCAGCTGATTTCAGTTGTTAAGTCCAGTTGCTGAATTGCGCGTATTAGTTGGTTCATATTTTGTCATACACCGGAATTTAGTTTCAAACAATTTCCCCCTTTATGGTGTTTGACAAAACTAAGTAAATAATGACTGAACGTCTGAACTCATTGTAGATAAAATAAGAGATTGATCGACTGAATAATGGACTACACGAATCTGTAGAGATTTTTCTTCAACGAGATAAAATAAGAGATTGATCAACTGAATAATGGACTTCACGAATCTGTAGAGATTTTTCTTCAATGAGAAGATTTCTTTTGTTGTTCTAGAATCTCTTCTCCCTTTTTGTCAAACAAATCCATCTTCTCAGATAATCTTCAAACGTCAGTGGAAAGAATTTTGACATCTGAGGAGATACTTGAGACAACAGATTGTAAAAGAGTCTGCAGCAATTCCATTTTATTAGAAACAGAAGTTTCCAATCGCTCAACTCGTTTGCTGATAACGTCTTGAGTGATGGAGAGACTCTCAGCCAAACCTCTGTTATTTTTCATCTCAAGCACAGTTCGGGTAAGAGACTCCATGTTTGCTTGAATGGCTTTCAGTTTTGCTGAATCAAATTCAATTGAAGAATCCAATTTGACAGTATGAGACAATTGTGTGGATCGAATTTTCTTGATTTCAGTAATCATCTGCTGCATATTGTTCTGCATATTCTGGATTTCTTCAAGGACAAGATCCATTTCTGTGGATTGAAGAGGATGTGACTTATCAGATGTTCTTGGTTCATGTGAGACTTGGTCAAAGACCACCATGGTCCTATCAGATAGTATCGTTTCAGGAACAGTCTGTGCTGGAACATCTGTTTCAGTTACTGCTACTTGGACTGGAGGAGATGAGGATTGATGTTGATCAGCAATTGGGCTTTCCTGCTGAATAAGATCTTCAGTGAGAGGGTCATGAACTGATACATATATTTGATAGTCCTCTGATATTCGTGCTGGTTCATTAGTTGGAAGTTTTCAGAAGAAATCAACAGTGCCTCCATATTTTCAGCAATCTGTTGATTTGGTGATTGAGTAGGCACCACTGTTTGCTCCTTTAGTTTAGAAACAGCAGGCTGAACTGGTGCTTCTGTTGAGATAGGAACTTCTTGAGTGATTTGATCAGTTGAGTGATCAACTTCTTCAGAAATGGGTTCACTAATAATAGATTCTGTCACCACTGCTTGAATAATTTCATCAATGTTGGCAAAATTCAACTCTGCTTCAGAGTACAGCTAATGTTCCACAGCAGATGATTGTGGCGCATCCTAAACTATTCCTTCAGTTGTAACAATAGTTTGTTCTGAGGATGGCTGTGAGGGGGCCAAAAACTCCATGCTTGAAAATTTGCGGAAAATTAAAAATTTTCTTTTTTAAAAGAACTTAAATGGCCTCATTCATAAAAATCACTGGTGAATCAAGTTCCATATTTCAAATAATAGCAGCGGAAGAAAATAAAGTTTGCCAAAAATCACAATTTAAAAATATCCAACAACTGATAAAATTGTTTGCGGAAAAACATAACAACTGCTGCACTGAGGTCCTCGAGTGCCACTACTGCCGACCCAAGCTGGCTCACTGGTCCCCGCCCTCGGCCCTGGCCTCATCAGTACCTACAACAATCAAGTCTAGTGAGCCTAAAGACTCAGCATGCATATATCACAGGTAACGAGTAAAAATCTGAATTAAAATATGCATGAGTTAACATATCCTGTCCTGAGGCATCTGAAAATAATCTGTACTGAGCAATTATAATACGTGCATAATTGAACTGGAAATCACTGTAAAAATATTTGCTCCTTGGAGCCTGTACTGAAATGTCTGGTAAAATTTTCTGTTGAGATTATGTTTTACGCCTGTGGCCACTGCACTAAGCTGAACTGATCGGTAACTGGCTACCGGGGAGGCTGAAACTGAACTGAGCTGGCCGGTCACTGGCGACCGGGTGGTACCATACTGAACTGATCGGTCACTGGCGACCGTATAAAATAACACTCCCACATAGTGAATGAACCACAAGCCATATCGCATAAATCTCAAAAATAATCATTTTCTATTTAATGCACGTAAAATAATTAACTGGCGTAATGAAAATTCCTGTAATTTTACCAACTGGATTGGATTGGATCGTTCCCAGGCTCGCTGCAACCTAACTGTTCCATGAAAGATATGCAATAGCTTAAACTTGACCAACTATGCAATTTACATTCAAAAGATGCGACTATGACGCCTAATGACTTCGCATTTAATCATGACTCCGAGCCAACCTGAACCGACACCGAACCGACGTATAGTCATGATTAAAATACGCTGAAAAATCATAAAATAATGCTCCTAAAATGATAGGGTCGAAATCTAGGTGGAATGGAGGCCAAAACACGAAACGCTCTTTCGAGAGTCAATTTGGCACATTGCACCGTAAATTCTCGTACGACCTCAAAAATGATCCAAATGACGAACGGTCGAAAACATGACCTTACTAACTCAATGAGGCACTGTCCAGTCCAAGGCCATGGGCTAAAAGCCAACCAAGAACTCAAACGACGCTTCTGAACAGCAGCATACTTGCTGTCAAAAATACAGCAGCTGCGCACTACAAGACTTGCATTGGTTTCGAGACTATCGGCCATTAGGGGAATGAACCACCGACCAGAGACTCTTACCAACATCCCAAGGAATGATTTGAACCATGGCTAAGGGCCCTAGGCCAGCCACAATCCGCATCACACCATAACTCAACCGAAGGGTCCAACCGAGAGCAACGTGCATGCGTGTGTAGTGTTTATGCTATGATCGATGTCTTGCGTCGTTCCAGTGGCCATTTGATTGACCATGGCACGATCTAGACATCTAGGAGCATGATATGAACCGTGGCTAAGGGCCATAGGCCAACCAAGATCCATACCAAGCAACAAAAGAACGAAATCAAAAGCTGAACAAATGAAGAAGCCGAATGGGGAAAGGGGCTGTTTTCACGTTTTGATTAAAAACCGAGGGGCCATGGACCAAGCCACCAAAAGGGCAACTTAGTCACGACTTAGACATGCTAGGGAAGTGATCCAACCATGGCTATAGGCCCTTGGGGCAGCCAAGATCAGATCCTTCCTCCTTGACATCCAAACTGAATTTTCGAATCACATTTCTGCACCTATGGGGAACTTGCTGTCATTTCGGTTTTCCAGCAAGCATGGGGCTGGTTTGGATGGACCAACATGGTCCTAATGCATCCTACTACATGTATACAAGCCACCTTGGGAGCCTGGAGTCGATCCAATACCTGAAACACACAAACCAAAAGAAATCGTGAAGCTTGCCATGAAGAGCCGAAATTCTGCATGTGTGTTCCAAAATATTTTGACATGTATCTCGGTTTTTGCTTGCTAAAACATGATCATGTACTGAAAAATAAATGATAATATGACTTGATTGAGGTTTGAAAGAAATCTAGACATGCCTGGTTTCGTTTTGAAAGAAAACGAACGAAACAACGACGACGCGGCACGGAGGAGGTGGAGCGCTTCTTGTCTACCTTTCTTGAACTCGATTTTCTTGCCTTCCCTCTAGCTAAGACTCACGATTTTTCTACACTGAAAATGGATCTGAATGGTGCTGAATTCGGTGGTGAGGGAGGGAGAAAATGGTTGGGGAGTGAGATAAGATGGGTGCAAAATATAAGGAAGGATCAAGACCAAGTCCACTCCCTTTTGAATTTGAATTTTGAATTATGGTTTGATATCAAATGAGTTGGTGGATGCTTCTAGGAGGTGGTGGCCGAAATTTATCTTGATTCTAGGCTAGGATATGTCCATTTATTTAATTAAATTGTGCTCCCAAAAATCCTAGAATTATCCTACTAATTACATGCAAAGAATTGGTCAAAGTTGATGAGTTGGAAAATGAATCTTCTAGCACTAAGGGTGGCCGAAAAATGCATGATAAAATAAAGGGAAATGTTGATTATCTAGTCAACTAATAATCCTTGAAAGCCTTACTAATCCTTTAAATAATTTAGTGAGCTAACCCCTTAATTTAATAACTTAAATGAATTCATTTCTTAATCACCTCAAATAATTAAATTAAATCCTCAAACCTCCCTTTCTAACTTAAATGAACTTACTTGCTAGCTAAATTAACTTCTGGAAATATTTCTCGAATCTTAAATTCTACCTCAAAACTCCAACTCCGGTCCGGCCTCACTGAAATAACTGAAATGCTAAAAATCAAACTACTGAACTGAAATAATGAAATAATTAACTTCAAACAAATGCATTTAAAATGATCATGCAATGAAGTCAATTAAATTTAAAAAAATCTAGAATTATGCATGGCTTATACGTCTACTGACTTACGGGTTCTACAATCCTTCCCCCCTTAAATAAATTTCGTCCTCGAAATTAGAACTCACCGAATAACTCAGGGTATCGACTTCTCATCTCCGGCTCAGACTCCCACGTAGCTTCCTCCTCTGAATGGTTGAGCCATTTGACTTTGACTCTCTTAACCAACTTGTTCCGAAGTTTCTTCTCCTGTCTGTCTAGGATCTGCACGGGTCTCTCCTCATAAGATAAGTTCGGAGTAAGCTGCAACGGCTCGAAATTCAGCACATGCGAAGGATTTGCCATATACTTCCTCAGCATGGAGACGTGAAAGACATTGTGTACTCCGGCCAGATTTGGCGGAAGAGCCACACGATACGCTTGCGTCCCAACTCTGTCGAGGATCTCAAACGGTCCAATGAATCTCGGACTGAGCTTCCCTTTCTTGCCAAATCTCATGACACCCTTCATAGGTGCCACTTTCACGAAGACATGATCGCCCACTGCAAACTCTAACTCTCTCCTCCGCTGATCGGCATAACTCTTCTGTCGGCTCTGGGCAGTCCTCATCCTATCACGGATCTTGACTACTACATCAGCTGCCTGCTGAACAATCTCTGGACCCAACTCTGCTCTCTCTCCTACTTCATCCCAATGAACAGGAGATCTACACTTGCGGCCATACAGCGCTTCATACGGAGCCATACCTATAGACGACTGGAAACTGTTGTTATAGGTGAACTCTACCAATGGTAAGTTCGACTCCCAACTCCCCGAGAAATCAATGACGCAAGCACGGAGAAGATCCTCTAAGATCTGAATAACTCGCTCCGACTGTCCATCTGTCTGCGGATGGAAAGCTGTGCTAAACAGCAACTTCGTACCCAAAGTCGAATGCAAACTCTTCCAAAACGAGGAAGTGAATCTGGGATCTCTGTCGGATACGATAGAAACTGGAATACCATGGAGTCGGACTATCTCTCGGATATACAGCTCTGCATACTGAACCATGGTGAAAGTCGTCTTAATAGGCAAGAAGTGCGCTGATTTGGTAAGACGATCTACAATCACCCAGATAGCATTCGATCCTCTGGCTGACCTCGGCAATCCGGTCACAAAGTCCATGGTAATGTTCTCCCACTTCCACTCGGGAATAGGAAGAGGCTTGAGCAAACCTGCTGGTCTCTGATGCTCGGCCTTCACTAACTGGCAAGTCAGGCACTCGGATACAAAACGCCTGATGTCCTTCTTCATTCCTGGCCACCATTACAATAGCTGCAGATCTTTGTACATCTTCGTACTCCCAGGGTGAATGGAGTACGGGGACGTATGGGCCTCTGATAAGATGTCTGCTCGGATCTCTGCTAGGAACCCATATCCTATCTCGGTATCTCACAATACCGTCGCTGACTGAATACAAAACACTGCCCTTGGCTTCATCTCTCTTCTTCCACTGTGCCAACTGCTCATCTGCTGCCTGACCGCTGCGAATACGGTCAATAAGAGGGGACTGGATAGTCAAGGTAGATAAACGAGGAACTCTACCTCGAGGGTAAGTCTCAAGATCAAACCTCTGCATCTCGATCTGAAGAGGTTTCTGCATCGTCAAATGAGCCATCACTGCGACTTTCCTGCTCAAAGCATCCGCAACTACATTAGCTTTACCCGGGTGGTAGCTAATGTCACAATCGTAGTCTTTCACAAGCTCCAACCAACGCCTCTGACGCATGTTCAGCTCCTTCTGCGTAAAGAAATACTTGAGGCTCTTATGGTCGGTAAAGATCTGACACTTCTCTCCATACAGATAGTGCCTCCAAATCTTCAAAGCAAAAACTACGGCCGCTAACTCCAGATCATGGGTGGGGTAGTTCTTCTCGTGGATTTTCAGCTGTCGAGAAGCATACGCTATCACTCTCCCATGCTGCATCAAAACTGCACCTAAACCAAGTTTCGAAGCATCGGTATAAAGGACAAACTCACCAGATCCTGATGGCATGGCCAAAACTGGTGCTGAAATAAGAGCTTGCTTCAAAGTATCGAAGCTCTTCTGACACTTCTCGCTCCACACAAACTTCACATTTTTCTTTGACAGTGCTGTGAGTGGAACGGCGATAGAGGAAAATCCTTGGATGAATTTTCTGTAATATCCTGCTAGCCCAAGAAAACTGCGGATCTCTGATGCATTCTGAGGCACAACCCAATCTCTGACTGCTACAACTTTCGCCGGGTCTACCTCAATGCCACTGCTAGAAACAATGTGGCCCAAGAACGCCACCTTCTCTAACCAGAATTCGCACTTACTGAACTTTGCGAATAATTTGTGCTTCTGCAATGTCTGCAACACTGTGGTCAGATGCCTGCTGTGCTCCTCCCGACTCTTGGAGTAGACGAGAATGTCATCTATGAACACTATCACAAACTGGTCGAGGTACGGCTGAAATACGCGATTCATGAGATCCATGAAGATCGCTGGCGCATTCGTCAGACCGAACGGCATCACTAGGAACTCGTAGTGGCCATAACGAGTCCTGAAAGCTGTCTTCGAGACATCAGCATCTCTCACCCTCAACTGGTGATAACCGGAACGCAGATCTATCTTGGAGAAAATCGAAGCTCCCTGCAACTGGTCAAACAGATCCTCAATCCTCGGCAGTGGGTATTTATTCTTCACTGTAACCCTGTTCAACTCCCTGTAGTCAATGCAAAGCCTCATCGAGCCATCCTTCTTTTTCACAAATAAGACCGGCGCGCCCCATGGAGAAAAGCTCGGGCGAATGAACTCCTTGTCGAGAAGTTCCTGAATCTGCTTCTTAAGCTCTGCCATCTCTGTCGGTGCTAGTCGGTATGGCGCTTTGGATATCGGAGTCGTACCTGGCATAAGCTCAATGGAAAACTCCACCTCTCTCTCTGGTGGCATACCAGAGACGTCTTCGGGAAAAACGTCTAAGAAATCTCTAACTATCGGAACATCTGAGGCTGACTGGCTGGGTTCCTCGGGGACAGATAAAAAGGGTTGCTAGAAATGCCCGACACCCTCTATGCATGAGCTTCCTAGCCTGAACATAAGGAATAATGCGCGGTAAAGGAAAGTACCTGTCCGGCTCAAATAAGAACTGCTCCATTCCAGGCGGTCGGACAAGAACGGATCTCCGCTGGAAGTCTATCAACACTCTGTTCCTCAATAGCCAGTCCATCCCTAGGATGATGTCAAATTCCGGCATCGGTAGCACAATCAGATCCGCATAAACAAGATTACCGTGCAGCTCAAGGTCTATATCTCGGATAACATTGGTAGGCTGCCATCTCCTCGCCTGACGGCAACACTACTGAAAAGGCTGTATCTAGCCCAATGGTCTGGATCTTGAGAAAGTTTGCAAAGATCTCCGAAATAAACGAGTGAGTGGCCCCTGAATCTATCAAGGCCTTGGTAGCGGAACCAGATATAAAAATTCTCCCTGAAAGAGCGAGCTCTAGTGAATCCCACTACAAGATCTAAACTTATAGACATGCAAAGGTCAATGTTCCTCTAGCTTAATTCCCCGAAATAAATCTGAGTAGAGCATGCAATCCTATAACAGTTCTAAGTTCAAAATCTAAATCCCGATTCCCAAAATGCTGAAATTCGAAGAATAACTTAAAGTTTAGAGGTACCTGTCAACAACATAGTCTCCGGGTTGGTTTCCGCGGCATGGAGAGCAAAAACCTCTGCCTTGGGTAGGCAGATTCCTCTGAGGACACTGCAGCAACATGTGGTCTGGGCTGCCACACTTAAAACACTTTCCTGAGCCAGCCATACATGCTCCAGGATGGCGACGTGAGCACCTGGGACAGATTGGGTGCTCCTGAGTCCTCGGGACTGGGCGTCCCCGCTGCTGCTGCTGCTGCTGCTGCTGGCCTCGGTTCCTGGGCGGTCCATGAAAAGGCCTCTTATTCTGCTGCTGATGCTGATGAGGAGGAGGGCGGTGCGGTGCCTGGACTGGGCGCTTGCCCTGGCGATCCCTCTCGATATCCCGCAGATCCTGCTCTGCGGCTAAGGCCTTGGAGACGGCAATCTCATAAGTAGCAGGGTCAGATACCCTAACATGCCGGCGCAAGATCGGCCGTAAACCCACCAGGAAGTGCATCAGCTTGGCTTTGGCATCATTCGCTATCAGGGGCACAAACTGACAGCCCCTCTCGAACTTACGGATAAACTCCGTAACCGACATATCCCCCTGTCTCAGGCTCATGAACTCGGTGGTCAGCCTGGTGCGAACCTCCTCAGCAAAATACTTGGAGTAGAAAACCTCCGTAAAGCGGGTCCAAGAAAGTGTAGCCAATGTCAGGGCTACCGAAGCTCCTTCCCACCATAAGCGGGCGTCTCCAGTGAACAAGGTAGGTGGCACATCGGACTCGGTCTGCGTCCCCCAGCTCCATAAAATCGAAGATAACCTCGAGGGATTTGATCCATCCCTCGGCAACCATGGGGTCAGATGCCCCAGAGAATTCCTTCGGGCGCATCATCATGAATCGCTCATAAACAGCCTCGGGCCCTGTCGGCCTGGCTGCGGCTGCGGCTACGGCTGCGGCATTGCCCCCCGCAAACTGCGCGAAGAACTGTGCCATCCCAGCTAACATCTGGGCACTCATGTCCGGTGGGGGCGGTGGAGGAGGTGGTAGGTCTCCCTCCGGTCTATGCTCCTCTCTGTCCTCTCGGCGAGGCTCCACCTCTCTGTCCTCTCGGCGAGGCTCCACCTCTCTGTTGCTCTCTAAAATGCGTCTAGGGGGCATACTGTTCCAACATAACCCATACGTAACTAACATGCATAATTCCATAATTTACTTTAAATGAACTCTGAAATACTGAAAATCTGGAAGCATGCTGACAAAATAATTCATGCTTTAACTAAAATGCTGAACAAAATGCTGAACTGAAAAACTTACAGACCAAAGGCGTGGCTTCGTGAGCTTCTCGCGGTCAGTAGTAGTGAAACCCTATACAGAACCACCGCTCTGATACCAACTGTGAAGGGCCTAAAACTCCTTTCTTGAAAATTTGCGGAAAAATTTAAAATTTTCTTTTTAAAAGAACTTAAATGGCCTCATTCATAAAATCACTGGTGAATCAAGTCCAATATTTCAAAATATTGCAGCGGAAGAAAATCAAAGTTTTGCCAACAACAACGATTTAA
The DNA here is from genome assembly GCF_025594145.1 of Primulina tabacum. Lineage (NCBI taxonomy): Eukaryota > Viridiplantae > Streptophyta > Magnoliopsida > Lamiales > Gesneriaceae > Primulina > Primulina tabacum. Next base: position 22,084,417 of record NC_134560.1, on the reverse strand, counting down.
AAATATCCAACAACTGATAAAATTGTTTGCGAAGAAAATAACAACTGCTGCTCTGAGGTCCTCGGGTGCCACTACTGCCGACCCAAGCTGGCTCACTGGTCCCCGCCCTCGGCCCTGGCCTCATCAGTACCTACAACAATCAAGTCTAGTGAGCCTAAAGACTCAGCATGCATAAATCGCAGGTAACGAGTAAAAATCTGAATTTAAAATATGCATGAGATAAAATATCCTGTCCTGAGGCATACTGAAAATAATCTGTACTGAGCAATTATAATACGTGCATAACTGAACTGGAAAATCACTGTAAAAATATTTGCTCCTTGGAGCCTGTACTGAAATATCTGATAAAATTTTCTGTTGAGATTATGTTTTACGCCTGTGGCCACTGCACTAAGCTGAACTGATCGGTAACTGGCTACCGGGGAGGCTGAAACTGAACTGAGCTGGCCGGTCACTGGCGACCGGGTGGTACCATACTGAACTGATCGGTCACTGGCGATCGTATAAAATAACACTCCCACATAGTGAATGAACCACAAGCCATATCGCATAAATCTCAAAAATAATCATTTTCTATTTAATGCACGTAAAATAATTAACTGGCGTAATGAAAATCCCTGTAATTTTACCAACTGGATTGGATTGGATCGTTCCCAGGCTCGCTGCAACCTAACTGTGCCATGAAAAATATGCAATAGCTTAAACTTAACCAACTATGCAATATACGTTCAAAAGATGCGACTATGACGCCTAATGACTTCGCATTTAATCATGACTCCGAGCCAACCTGAATCGACACTGAACCGACATATAGTCATGATTAAAATACGCTGAAAAATCATAAAATAATGTTCCTAAAATGATAGGGTCGAAATCTAGGTGGAATGGAGGCCAAAACACGAAACGCTCTTTCGAGAGTCAATTTGGCACATTGCACCGTAAATTCTCGTACGACCTCAAAAATGATCCAAATGACGAACGGTCGAAAACATGACCTTCCTAACTCAATGAGGCACTGTCCAGTCCAAGGCCATGGGCTAAAAGCCAACCAAGAACTCAAACGACGCTTCTGAACAGCAGCATACTTGCTGTCAAAAAAAATACAGCAGCTGCGCACTACAAGACTTGCAATGGTTTCGAGACTATCGGCCATTAGGGGCGTGAACCACCGACCAGAGACTCTTACCAACATCCCAAGGAATGATTTGAACCATGGCTAAGGGCCCTAGGCCAGCCACAATCCTCATCACACCAAATCTTAACCGAAGGGTCCAACCGAGAGCAACGTGCATGCGTGTGTAGTGTTTATGCTATGATCGATGTCTTGCGTCGTTCCAGTGGCCATTTGATTGACCATGGCACGATCTAGACATCTAGGAGCATGATATGAACCGTGGCTAAGGGCCATAGGCCAACCAAGATCCACACCAAGCCAACCAACTCGAAATACATGTGCTGTCAAAACCGAAGGGCCGAGAGGGGAGGGGCTGTTGTGACGTTTTGATTAAAAACCGATGAACCATGGACCAAGCCACCAAAAGGGCAACTTAGTCACGTCTTAGACATGCTAGGGAAGTGATCCAACCATGGCTATAGGCCCTTGGGGCAGCCAAGATCAGATCCAACCCCTTGACAAGAAACTGAATTTCCGAACCACATTTTTCTGCACCTAAGGGACTTGCTGTCATTCTGAATTTCCAACAAGCATGGGGCTGGTTTGAATGGACCAACATGGTCCTAATGCATCCTACTACATGTATACAAGCCGCCTTGGGAGCCTGGAATCGAACCAATCACCTGAAACCACAAAACTCAGAAAAATGTGAAGCTTGTCATGAAAGGGCCGAAATTCTGCATGTGTGTTCCCAAAATATTTTGACATGTATCTCGGTTTTTGCTTGCTAAAACATGATTATGTACTGAAAAATAAATGATAATATGACTTGATTGAGGTTTGAAAGAAATCTAGACATGCCTGGTTTCGTTTTGAAAGAAAACGAACGAAACAACGACGACGCGGCACGGAGGAGGTGGAGCGCTTCTTGTCTACCTTTCTTGAACTCGATTTTCTTGCCTTCCCTCTAGCTAAGACTCACGATTTTTTCTACAATGAAAATGGATCTGAATGGTGCTGAATTCGGTGGTGAGGGAGGGAGAAAATGGTTGGGGAGTGAGATAAGATGGGTGCAAAATATAAGGAAGGATCAAGACCAAGTCCACTCCCTTTTGAATTTGAATTTTGAATTATGGTTTGATATCAAATGAGTTGGTGGATGCTTCTAGGAGGTGGTGGCCGAAATTTTAGCTTGATTCTAGACTAGGATATGTCCATTTATTTAATTAAATTGTGCTCCCAAAAATCCTAGAATTATCCTACTAATTACATGCAAAGAATTGGTCAAAGTTGGTGAGTTGGAAAATGAATCTTCTAGCACTAAGGGTGGCCGAAAAATGCATGATAAAATAAAGGGAAATGTTGATTATCTAGTCAACTAATAATCCTTGAAAGCCTTACTAATCCTTTAATTAATTTAGTGAGCTAACCCCTTAATTTAATAACTTAAATGAGTTCATTTCTTAATCACCTCAAATAATTAAATTAAATCTTCAAACCTTCCTTTCTAACTTAAATGAACTTAGTTACTAGCTAAATTAACTTCTGGAAATATTTCTCAAATCTTAAATTCTATCTCAAAACTCCAACTCCGGTCCGGCCTCACTGAAAATACTGAAATGCTAAAAATCAATCTACTGAACTGAAATAATGAAATAATTAACTTCAAATAAATGCATTTAAAATAATCATGCAATGAAGTCAATCAAATTTAAAAATCTAGAATTATGCATGGATTATACGTCTACTGATTTACTGGTTCTACAGTTTGTGTAAGAACTGATCTCTGAAAACTACCCGAAAGTGTTCTCACACACTGAGGGAATTATGCTTCTAATCTAAGCTGATAACACGTTGAAGTGTTCCCTCGACTGGGCTGAATGGTTCTCTCTTAATGCGGATATGACTTTGAAGCGTGCCCTTCTCTTTTCTCACTAGTGTTGTATATCTTATTGTTTTATGTTCACTGATCTTCACCCTCTATTTATAGGCGCGAAGTTTGATCGTACAGTGAGACTCAATTATTGTATCTGTTGCATTTTGAATATGTTCCTCGAAATTTGTCTTGTTCTTTCTGTAACACTTTTGTCTTTAAGCTCTGATGCAACGTCCATTATTGTCCTTTGATTGGACAAAAGTTATTGTACCTTTGCGCACAGCTGTATTCCACTTATTTCAGCTTGTCTTGATTCGCAACTGATTGCTTCTAACTGATCTTCTGAACTGGTCAGTTGAACTGGTCTTCAGTTGTGCTGGTGAAATCAGTTGACTCGTCGGTTGAACTGATTTCACTCTTGTTCAGTTGAACTGATCACAGTTGGACTGTTTATCAGTTGAACACTCCTTTGGCTGGTCGAGATTATGAGGTTCTCCTGCTGAACCACCTATCAACTGAACAATCAGTTGAACTCATCTATGACTCATCAGTTGAACTAGTTCAGTTTTGTTGATCAGTTGATGCTTTCAGTTGGCGTCTTCGACAGCTTCAGTTTTGGCTCGTAACTGATTATTTCAGTTTCAGCTATTTGCGCACTAAGGTAGATTATTAAAAACAAATAAACAAATTTGTTATCATCAAAATTAAGATTGCGAACATGAAATGTTCCAATAATCTCCCCATTTTTATGATCACAAAACTTGAGCAATTAAAGCTAAAAGCAGTTCTCCCGAAAGAGAATCAATAAAATAAAGAAAAGTTTTTCAGTTCGAGGAATAGCAGAAAGAAATGCTTCCCCTCAACAACTGAATGAAATAATTTGAAAACAATTTTTCAGTTCGAGGGATAATTCCAAACAAAACTCCCCCTCATAAACTGAATGAAAAACTCTCATTCAAAAATATAATCATTTATGCGTTTAATGAAGTTTTGGTATTATTCAAGCACTTTAGACAACAAATCTTAAAATAGCAGTTCAGTTATATAAAGGCTAACTGGATGAACAAGATGTTTATTTAATCAAATAAGCGTCCCTTGTATTATACATCTGCGCATATCAACCAATGTAAGGGAAATTGCTACTTCACTAGCAGACTTTAAATAACATCAAACATCAGTTAATTTACACATAATAGAACTGAATATACTAACAACTGGTAGCCTTGAATGCTTTGAATGTTGCAAAGATTTTGAGTTTCTTTTTCCAGAAGATCAGCTAATTTGCCTTTGGACTTGATCTCTATGCTGGCTAACTGGTCGAGCTTACTCAAACTAGACTCAACTGGTGCTGAACCGCATTGATCATCTATATTTGATCTGATATGGCAAATAAGTGGAAGCACTGCTGATGATTAAGCTCCACTTAACTCATCATTTTCAGCTGGTAGTTGGGTTTCGTCTGATGATCAGTTGAACTGGTAGGCTTGCAACTGAAATCTTGTCTGTAGAGCAGTTTAGTTGAACTGCTGTCAACTTAACTCAAAAACCTGCAAGCTACTTAAAATGACAATGTTAATGAGTCGAGAGAAGTAGCTACGATGTTAGTTCCAGAGTTAAGAACCTTCTCTCTTCTCATAACAAACGCATAAAATATTTAAGAGGATTTTGAAATCCATTTTAAATAACATTTTAAAATATGTTTTAAATATCATTTTTCAAATGTCCTTCCTAGAACAACTAGCTCTGATACCAATTGAAGGAACGGTTGCCGAGCACCTTGTGGTGCTTCAAACAAAATATTCTCCAAGAGCTACAATAGCTCGTGTTCTAAGAAAATATACACCGATGAATTAGATCAAGTTTGGTATAGAACCAAGCGGAAAACACTCGAAGTAATCCTTCATTAAAAAACATTGATATATTTTATATCTTGTGTAACTGAATAACTGGAAACAGCTAGGGATCAGTTCTAGCTTATATCAGTTCAGTTATGGACAGAACTGAACTGATATCGGCTGAACTGATCAAATCAGTTAAGAACAAAAACAAGCAGTTAAACAGAAATAACACAAGATATGTTTATGTATGTTCGGAGACTTCAACTGCTCCTACGTCACCCATTCTACCACCTCGAGTAGGATTTACTAGAAGACTTTAATCTATACAACACTTTGTTCAAACCCACCCAACTAGGACTCACACAACTGCCTAAACTGAACTCGTAGACTAGACTGAAGGCAGCACCTTCCAGTCAACACTTCTTTAATGTCTATGTGAGAAAGACTACAAACACAAGTTTAACGTCTTTGTGCAAGACTGTATTTGAGTGGTGGTGTGTGTGTGTGTGAGAACTGATCTCTGAAAACTACCTGAAAGTATTCTCACACACTGAGGGAAATATGCTTCTAATCGAAGCTGATGACACGTTGAAGTGTTCCGTCGACTGGGCTGAATGCTTTTCTCTTAAGCTGATATGACTTTGAAGCGTACTTTTATCTTTTCTCTCTAGTGTTGTATATCTTATTGTTATATCTTCACTGATCTTCATCCTCTATTTATAGGCGCGAAGTTTGATCGTACAGTGAGACTCAATTATTGTATATGTTGCATTTTGAATCTGTTCCTCGAAATTTGTCTTGTTCTTTCTGGAACACTTTTGTCTTTAAGCTCTGATGCAACGTCCATTATTGTCCTTTGATTGGACAAAAGTTATTGTACCTTTGCGCACAACTGTATTCCACTTTGTTCAGCTTGTCTTGATTCGCAACTGATTGCTTCTAACTGATCTTCTGAACTGGTCAGTTGAACTGGTCTTCAGTTGGGCTGGTGAAATCAGTTGACTCGTCAGTTGAACTGATTTCACTCTTGTTCAGTTGAACTGATCACAGTTGGGCTGTTCATCAGTTGAACACTCCTTCGGCTGGCCGGGCTTCTAAGGTTCTCCTGCTAAACCACCTACCAACTGAACAATCAGTCGAACTCATTTACGACTCATCAGTTGAACTAGTTCAGTTTGGTTGATCAGTTGATGCTTTCAGTTGGCGTCTTCGACAGCTTCAGTTTTGGCTCGTAACTGATTATTTCAGTTTCAGCTATCTGCGCACTAAGGTAGATTATTAAAAACAAATAAACAAGTTTTGTTAACATCAAAATTAAGATTGCGAACATGAAATGTTCCAACAATTTTTATACTTTATTTTGAAGATAGTTTGATCATGTTAAAGGTTGAAGTTCAATGTTGTTAATTGAAGATTTAGGGATTTTTATTCACTTGAGATTTTAAATGTTAAATTATTTTGATATATGAAAATGTTAAGTTATTTTAAATTGTGAATTTCGAAAGTATGTATGAAAAATGAGCAGGATTTTAAAGTTAAAAAGTAGGGGACGTTTCTTCTATTTAAGGTTGTTTAAATTTTTATTTGAAAAAAAAAATCAATTTTAATATTCTGATCACAATAACGATATTATTTATGAAATCTTATTGAGTGATTAAATATTGTGATAATATCAGTTATTAAAGTATATGGCCCAAGATATGGTCTGATAAGAGTTCCTAAAATTTTAAACTCGCAGATATATTGTGAATGAGTGGAGAGGATTGAGAAAACAGCTTTCGAGCCTTTATTGATCATGAAAGGCTATCGATTGTTTAGATCTTGAGTTCTTATTTTGAAGAAAAAAATTGATATTTCCTGAAAAAAAAGGAGCACAACACTTTGAAAGAATGTTGCTCTGATACCAACTGAAACATCTACTACTAATTTTTCTTTAAAATATACTAGAAATTTTTTTCCCAAACTCCTTGGTTTCGGCCGACCATTCAACCATTCAACTATATATATAAATATACTTTGCACCATTTAAAATAACACACCAAATAATTATTTGAACCTCAAAAAACGTTATGCAAAACGTAAAATCGTAAACCCCAAACCTAAAACATTTTTCAAAAATATAATAAATATCTTAAATCCTCTCAAAACCACTCATAAGCATCAAAAGTCATTAAAGTCACGAAATCTTTAAAGTACTGAAAAATCATAATAGTGCGCAAAAACTAGCAATGGTCATCGGGTTATGTGCATCATCAGTCCAGCCAGTTCAACCATCAAAATAACCATTCTCTCATGCATCATTCACACCTAGTGAGTCTAATGACTGAGCAAACCTTAACCATGATAACAAGTAATACGTATACATCCACATGCAACAGTGAAAATATTTTTAATAAAATAGCTTTAACATGAACATGCATAAACTTTAAATATTTTTCCTTTCATCATATACTTTTCCTTTCATCATGCACGTATATGCTTCCCTTTATTGAATTCAGATCATTAATCGTGACTTCCGTATCAGTTGTTGGTCGATTGATCAATCTTACATATTACCATCGCACCAGGCGGCAGTAACATCGACGACACTCTCACTCGTCAACTGAGCCTTGGCCTTACATGTCATCATATCATTTCATATTAGTATTCGTATTAGTCACAATCAAATCACCTCCTTCAAAACCATTCATCATAATCATCACTTATAAAAATTCATGCATAAATATCATTTTTATTTTAAACCAAGCATGCAACACATCTTAGCATTTATCGTTTTTTATCATGAGTTCCCATAAGCTTTCAAAATAAGCATTTTAACATTCATTATGGCATTCAGGATACTGCCAGGATGTCTAACAGTTTCAGGTGTAAAATGACCGTTTTGCCCATGAAACCCTAACTTTTCCAATTTATCCTTGGACCTTAAAACGACGACCTGAATCCATCCAAACTTACCATAACAACTTAAAATACACCCATAAACATTTCTTAGACGTAAAATTAAGCTCCTCAATTAAATTCGTCATTCGTTTTAAAACTTGAATCGAAGTGTCGATTTTAACCCGAATCGACTCGAAACTTAACCAAACTTTAACCATAGCTTTTTAACACCTAACTAACCCTTTTTCAACCCAATTCAAGCCACTTAGAACCCTCGTAGTCGCTTAGCAACCTACTGAACTTTTCAGCACCAATTGAACTAAACCCTAGCCCAACAAATCCCAAGCTCCTTCGTCCCTAGCCCTTAACCAACGTGACCAGCCCCTAACCACCCACCCCAGGACCTATACCGAGCCCTTAGGAACCTACTGGACCGGCCTCTACAGCTCATGCACGCTAGACTCCTCCTCACGCACACACCATGATCCTGCGGCCAAGGGGCTTGGCTTCAGCCTTTGCCCACAGACCAGGTACGACTCCTCCCTTCTAGGATCACATCATGACCCTTCGAGACCCTCTGGATGCAGCATAACCCTTGCACGCAGCCTACTCCCTTCAAGACCCAAAAACTGGAACCCTAGCTCTAATGAAATCCAATTTCGTTCAACTCCTTTACCCTTTCTTTTCAGCCTTTCACCATGCCTCTATGGACCCGTAAGCATACTGAAAAACAATTCCTACTAGTATCCCTACCTTGGTAGCCCCTTTCTGCATTAAGAACATGAATTTAAAAGATGAAATCAAAGTTGATCATGTATTGGGCATAAAAACGAAATAAATAGAGGATAACGTATTTTTCATGCAAACATTCTTAAACACACATAATGTGAGGCCCAGGGCCGAAGAGGGCGGGGGGTGATCGCCGGTGCCATGAGGTTGCACGGATAATGAGAGGCTCCTGGCAGGCTTTTAAGCGGAGTGAACATGAATGAACCGATCTTATACCGCAAGGAGAAGGATTTCGAAACTGCTCAGGTATGGAACTGTGTAGTTGAAGAGGGGTTAAAAGATTTGATATGTAATACTCATATCAAGAAGGTCCATCTTCTTTTCAGTAGCTAATCACATAAGAAGTCCAATGTTAAATATTCTTGACTTGGGGCAATTTTAATTTTGGGATGGGTGACCCCATGGGAAGTTTCCTAGGGTGCATGTGAGTGAGGACATAAGCACGCTGGAAAGACTCGTTTTGATACAGTGATGACAGTCGTCGAATTTGGGACATTACGCATAATATGGTATAAACGATGAGTAAAGAAATATTAATGTGTGCCTTTACGTGATTCCCGCACGAAAATTCAACTCTTGATGCGTAGGAACGTTGTCGGAGAGACGGGGGAGAACTTGCAGAAATATCTTCTTCAAAACTCACGTGAAAACCTTATAACGTGGTGTGTGGGCTGTGGTTGCTAGGGAGAGAGTCCTAGTTTTCTAGTGTTATGTGCGTGTGTTGTGGTAGACCATTAGGCCCATTAGAATTTGGACAAATATTTCATTTAGGAAAGTTTTCAAAAATATTAGTCGAGTTCTCAAAAAGTCCTCATAAAAAAAATTGATTACCGATTCAAAATACAACTCTGCGCATAAAAACATCTCGAAAGACACCATTTTCGAAAATTCCATATAAAATATATATCATATGCTAAATAATTAAAAATAATCATTAAATAAAAAAATTTCCTTTACGGTCTCTATCCGTTCCTCGATCGCGTTTCGAATAACCTTTAAAATACAATTTTATGCATTCTAAAAGAAAACAATACTTAAACATGTCTACCACATTTAATTAATGCAATTTAATTAAGAATTTTCCATTTTTTTCTAGATTTGGATGCATTTGGATTACATTATCATATTTTGGACCTTACATCAATATAAATTAAAAGGTTATTAGAGGAGTTCAGGCAAAAAAGAGAAATTTATGTGTTTTGTGATATTCAGAGTGCCATGCATATCACAAAGAATCCATCATTTCATTCCAAGACTAAACACATTGGAGTCCAATTTCACTTTGTTCAAAAATTAGTAAAAGAAAAAAGTGTAGATATGAAGAAGATCTATACAAAGGATAACATAGCTGATGTTCTAACCAAGTCAGTGAACTCTGATAAGTTTGATTGATGTAAATTTTCAAGTGGTCTAGTAGAAATGTAAGCAACAGGGAAATGCAAAATTTAAAGGATGTGTGTAAAAATGTTTGATTCTCAATCAAATTTTCAAGCGGGATAAATGTTGTCATGTGAATGGAATTTTGGATCGTTGAAACGATGAATGCTTTCGGCGACGAGCAATGTTGATTTTCAAATATGGCAACTAAACATTAATTTCAAGAGGATATAAATTTAGACTTTGAAATTGCGTTGAGAGGAGGAAGAGAAAATATAAATTGGTGCATCCCTTCACCTCATTTCTCATCCTATTTGAGTCCTCTCTTCACCTATCGCATAGTATTTGAGTGTTATTTTTTAAATATTTGTGATAAGTTTGTTCTCATGTATTAAGACAGTGAATATGCTATTTGAAAATACGGTGATTGTAATCTATAAAATGTTATATTGGAATCTTGTCATCTTCTCCGTGTTCATTATTATAATAATTTTATGTGTTTTAATCCTTTATTTTCATATTTATATTTAAATTGCTGCACATGCCACCGACATAAATAGATTAATATAACTTCAAGCTAATATCGTAATAATAGACATTAAAACTTATCCGATTGATGTTGAATGTCACACTTGTTTCCCTCGACACATTATTTTTTGACATGGTTCAACGTTTATTTGTATCTACATCGTTTTTATAAATTTGGCACTTATTTCCTCGTATATCATGATTTTTGCATTGATAAGACACGTAAAGTGTCAAATATAAAAAATACAGAAGATGTGAATCCAAAAATCTTCATCTTATAGTATTGTTGAACTCCTCTTGCCACGAAGGATTTATGCTATAAAACCATATTGATGAAAATCTTTCAAATCACATAGCATAGTGCAATAACTTCTTAATTGACCTCCCATTAAAACTCGTCATATAAAGGGGCCCGAGGCAAACTATTCGCTTGAGAGATGGATTGCTTTTTAAAGGGGGTTTGGGGATATACGGACATGAAAATAAGCAGAAAAATGACTTGCATTTTGGAAATCCCAAGAAGAAATTCACAGTTACCACACGCCATCGGATGCATCATATATTTGCAGAATAAGAGAAATTATCTATACCCATTTGATTCAATCCAACGAACGCTTGTCAATGAAAGGTCGGCTTGGCAGATCCAATCTTGAAAGTAAACTAATTGGGTAAGAGACCCGAGGCCGAACTGATTGTAGTTCCTTTATTTATCAAAAGTTAGACAAGACACCTTTTGAGGTGTCAATCCTAATCGTCCCCCTCAACATTTCCTCTCGCACCACGGCTTTTGAGCGAAACAAAAAGACTAATGTTTACACACTATTTTCCAAACATAGTCGTGCGACAACTAGTATCTATTTAGCAGGACCATCTTCAAAACCACAGTTCTCGAATTAACTAATTATGACACGACGATGAAGACAAAGGCGGGGGTGCTGAATGGTAAAGGCAAATTTGGCTGATCAAAAATCAATGATCTCAGGAACCAAGGACCAGTTAGGTACAGGCTCAGAAAACTAACGCCTATTGAGGCCTGCGGTCTTCCTTGTCAAGAAAACTGTCCTCGAGGACACATTAGACATGGCAACACAACTTAATGCATTGATTGAAACAGACAGCAGTTTACACATTTAATAATAGCAAAATCTAAATACCTATGGCTAATGTCCGTCACTGTAGCCAAAGGCATTTAAAGAACTATCTGCAGAAGTTAACGGCCCAATTCAAATGACCCAACTGAGGTTGATGATAGGCACCAACTTGTGCTCCAGGACCTGGTGCAGCCACACCAACTCCAACATTACCGCCAAGGCAGAGCCCAAATGATGAGGATTCGCAATTGCAGCAGGCTGTGGGGATGGATGGTACATGCCAGAGAACTGCATATGAGAAGATTGTGCTGCCGCCGCTGCATGTGAGGGCAAATACGCAGCATGAGGTGTCTGCCCGGGAAGATTGTAATATGAAGCAGACTGCAGACTTGGAAGTTCCCTGGGGTTCATCCAAATCTCAGATGTCTCTGCCTGCTAGCCAATTAAATTGGAAAATGGCAGCAATTAAGTGACGAATTGAATTCTTCAACAGGAAAATATGCAAAAGCATTTTTAACTTTTAAGGAGAGGAGGTGCACTCATATACTTACATTTTATCATATACAAACAGTCATCAGCAGTGCTTGAAATATTGGAAATCCAAGATAAATTAAAACTCTTTGTCTGATATCATTATCAAA